>NC_061869.1:11917171-12280122 GCF_907164915.1 Impatiens glandulifera | reverse complement strand
TTATGTTAATCTTGTTAAATTATAAAATAATAAAAATTTCTTTTAAAAAACAAACAACAAAAAATAGTTTAAAATTTTAAAATTGAAAATAAAAACAAATTGCAATGTTATTATATTATCTTTCAAAATTCAAGGTTTTACTAATGTTAACAAAAATAAAGAATAGCTAAGGGCTAATGTTACAAAGTAATGGGCTTTAGCCCACGTCTTCACATTCACCTCAAGCTAACTAAACTAGATTAGGGCTCCACTTTGTTAGCACATAAATAGCTTCATGAAATCTCTCAACACCTAAACCTGTACTAGATTTGTATGATATAATTTAAGAAAATTTTGTAAAAAGCGTATTTGACTCAGTTTTCAAATAAGTTTTCTTACAATTGGCCTGAAACAATTTATTCAAGAATGTCTCAACAATTTTTGGACACTGTTTTGATACAATAATTTTAGTTTAAATGCAAAATCTAACATCTCAAACTGTTTTAAAATTAAATTTTAAGATATGTCATCAAACATAAAACATTATATCTTCTAGATTAAAAACAAAAATGTTTTTGCTGAAATGACTTATTGAGCACATTTTAATCTTAATTAATAAAACATCAAACACAATTAAACTTAGATCTAATTCACCAATCATTCAATCCAAAGTTAATAAACTCAAACATTCAATCAAACTATTAAATAAAATCACATTTCAAACTCTTATTTTATTTCATAATTTCAAAACAATCTATACACATATTATATAACAATACACCCTCTTAAACGGTTAAACGTTTCTAGATAGAATCGAACTCGTAGTCTTTTAAGCCGACTCTTATGATCCAACTACCTTGTTGGACTATTATATAACTACAAAAACCTATTCTTATTTAAATGAAAACTTTCTAGGTTGACATTTTCCTTCATTTTGTGGTTCACAACACTCTAGGATCAAATTCTTGCCATTGACTCGTTGAAGATTGATCACCAGTATCTTCAAATTTCTCCAAAAGAAGGTTATACCTTATATAAACCATCGTAAACATAACCTGGACCAGTTATGTTTACATTGTATTTGATTGGAGAAGAAGACTGAATGGGAAGAGGAGAAGACAGGATCGAAAATATGTTTAAGGAGGCGGGCGGCGGCTAGAGAGATTAGGGCAAAACAAATGAAAACTAATATGAGGGTTTGCTTAGGACCCTTGTCCCCTTTTATTTACCTCTAGTATAGATATTAAATGAATTTAGTCCCTAAATAATTTTACAATTTACAATTTCATCAATCTTTTTTTAATAAATTAACAATGACCCAAAACTTATAACTAAACAAAATTTAGAAATACAATATTTATAATTCTCTCGTTAGGGTTTTGTTTGATTATTTGGTTATTTTGTTTGTTTTTTTTTGTAATTTTGATATTTAAAAAGAAAAAGGAGTGATTAAATAATTAAAATGATGTTTGAAAGGAATAAATAATAGTTGGATTTTAGGATAAAAATTTGGTTTTATCCCAATAACCAAAATCAAACAAGTCCTTAGGTTTTTGTATTAATTATAGATTGTGATACATCATTTCTTCACCTAAATTCTATCTCTTAATCATTTATCATCTTATTATATTTTATTATTTTTTTAAATAAATTCTAATGACAAATACATGATAATTCACTCTTAAAAATTAAATAAAAAAATTAATTTTTTATGATTAAAATGTGACATGATTATTTAATTTTTAAAAATTTCAATACTATTTTTTTCTAATTCATTCTCCACTTATTTTTTTCATAATTTTTCTATTATTATTTTAAGCCACGTCAAATTTGTTTAAGTTAACCCCCAAACTTATATATCATTCAAACCATAAATTAAGGGTCAAAATTAAATTTATATCTTTGATATTTAGTTATTAGGATAAAATAAAAAATTTTATTTTAAAACTCAATTATTAAATCAACTATCTAATCAATTTAAATACTAAAATTATCATTTATTTTTTTTAATATAAATTAATTATTAAACAAAATTATAGAGATACGGTAATTTAATAGAAAAATAAATAAATTAAAAACTAATTTTTTCTTAGTTTTAATCTAACAAAAAAAAAAAAAATTGGTTAGAAAAACCCAAAAAAAAAATCCCATTAATGACTTCCTCAAACGAGATCTAATGCTTAAAAATATATTTATATATAAAAAAAAACTTATAATTTAAAGTATTATTTGAAGTTATTGTAATTGTGTAAGAGATTAAAATAAAATATTAGTTTTTAAAATACATATAATAATAAGAATTGATTTGTACATAATAGTTAATAATATATATCATCGAATTCTCCGTAGGCCGTCTTTCAATTAAACCTTCTTCATTCTTCATCAATCATCAAAGTTCAAAGCTTGATTTGGAGAGAAATGGATGCGATTCTAGGTATTTCATCAACCTTAACGATACCAATTACCTGTTCGCCGCTAAAATCACATCTCCGCAGCCAACAATTCATACTTTCAAGGCAATTCATGAAGAACATCAACGCCATCTCTAGCAACACTTCTGTTTCCGCCTCTTGCTGCGATAATGGGGTTAGCTAACTGTGATTATTCATTTATAAGGGTATTTTGAAAACTGATTGATTGAATGAATCTTATATGATCTTTCATTTAAACTCTAGTTTAACCTAATTCGATCATTTTTTCTGTTCATGTTTGATTTGAGATGGTAATGGTATTTGTAGATTTCATCTACTTCAGCTAGAGGAGTTCATAAACAAAGAAGTGGTTTGGAATCTCTGTTTTGTTATGATAAGGCAATACCAGAAGAGATAATTGAGAAACCAATTGGTTTATCTATGGATGCTAAAAACATAGGGGATAATCCTAGCTGCCCTGAATGTGAGTTGAAAGGTGCTGTACTGTGTAAAACGTGTACAGGTTCTGGATTGTATGTTGATTCTATCATGGAGAGTCAAGGAATCATTGTGAAAGTTCGATGCTTAGGTAAAACACCTTCTTTTCGATTTTATGACTTTGTTTGTGTTTATGAAACCCTTTGCAATCAGATGAACTCTAAGGCTATACAATAAGGAATTCGAAGCTTTAAGTTTCAATTTCATCCTTTCTACTTCAGAATTGCAATTCTATAATTTTTGTAAGGTAGTTAAAGTGGAAAGAGTTCTCTTTTGGTCTATATGGGGTCATGCTAGCTTCCTCCAAAGAATGAACTCTGGTTTAAATTTGCGATTATACACATCTAAATGTAGTCTAATGATTAGAGAAGCATATGTTTTTAATGATGAATCTAAATGGGTTGCAGGTTGTGGAGGAACAGGTAATATAATGTGTTCAGAATGTGGTGGAAGAGGTCATCTTGGTTTTCATCACTAAATGAGTTGCAATTCTTTTGCTTTAGGGAATAACCCTCTTCTTCACTTGGTCTATTGCTGTTTGAGAAGAAACATTACAACTTCTATAGATTAAATTGACATTTATTGAATATGTATTGTTTGTAATTGTATGACATTGTTCAAACTTGGATTTTTGTTTGTAGAATAACAAGCACTATAATTTGCAAACTTATATTGTTCAGAAATCAAGCTGAACATGATTGATCTTTACTAAGGTATTCAATGACATGAGATTGCAAGAAGATCGCAAATCCGGGTAATCAAAGTCTATCATTTTGGGTTGTCTTTCAAATGTTGATCTCAGTCATCGAGCACAAGAACTAATGTCCATGGGGATGAGTCTTCGTGAATCATATTATACCAAACAAAAGAAACAACTTTCATTTTGAGTGTTGATCAAAACTAGTCCAATTGAGTTCAAAAAAATCGAGAACAAATTGCCCTAATGACTATAGAACATGAATTAAAGGCAAGATGCATAATAAAAGGATATTTGTAATGTTATTTTTCCAAGTCATTCCAAATTAGGAATGAGCTTCTCCAAATAACAAATAATAATAGATAACATTATTAGTACATCTTTCTTCTGCCTAAATCCCAACCCTTCTACTACAACATTATGTACAATAGGATGTGACCAATTTCAGGTTCATTACTTTGGCTGGCTGGCTATATATTTGTGTTCTTCTAGTTGACATTAACAAAACAACCAATAAATAAGTGAGCACAAAATAATGACTAGTACATTAATTTTACAATTACAACTTAATAAACCAACCAACCCACTGCTCGTCCTTTTATGCTTTAAGCCTGAGAATTTGAATTGCGAAACACTTCGTCAGCATGGGCGGTTGGGACATAGATGGCATTATGTAGCGCGCTGTGACGATAGCCATAGAAAGCATACACCAGTGTTCCAATAAACATCCATACAGACACCCGTGCCCAAGTATCGGATCTGTGTAAGATAAAAAAATTAGTCAGGCCAGGATTGAATTAGTAACAGAAGAAGAAGCGTACAAGGGAAAATTTCTCACCCGAGATTGATAAGCAAGTAGGTGTTGATGAGGATACTTATGATGGGTAGAAGTGGAATGAATGGGCATATGAAACCTGAATACAGAGAGGATCATTAGTTGTGGAAATTTGAAGTGAAAGGGGATTGGGATTCCATATATTTGGATTGATGAAACTACTACAATGAGGTTACAATTGATAGGAAATACAAATGAGAGAACCATTTCCCAGATCAACAATATGACCTTTTTGTTGAGACGTGAAATCAACTCTTTATATGTGTGAGTCTATTCAGCTATAGCTATTTTACTTCTGCTCGGCTTCGGTTGTGGTGGTGACCTAATTGTTTTGCCTTAAAAAAAACCTATAGTCTAATTCTCAAATAATACCTCCAGTGTGGCCAAAGTTGTGCCTAGCTTCATCTTGTTCGATACATGTCAGCACCACCAAACCCGATAAAAGAAGAACGCCGCCTATTGAGCACACGGTGTACCTAACCGAGCTGAGGAAAAGAAAACTTTAGGGTTAGGATAGTATAGCATAGCCCCTCTGCTATTGCTTATTGCCAACAAACAGCTCATTCATAAGAATGCAAGCATACTGGTTGAACATAAATCTTTTTGGATATATTTCCTAATCTAGCAAGCACTGTTTACGAAATTGAGATATTTTCACGCTTTGATTGTTATTATATTAGTATAAAAATAAAGGCACGGTCAGCTAGCAATTTCAAACCTAGGGAGGCTGACATTTGAAGCAGCTGATGTAAGAAGAAGAGCTCCGATACAGGTAAGCATTATGGTCCAACCAGCAATTTTCCGCCTGTTTTCATTGATTATGTCTACAAAAAGAAAAACCCAAGAAAGAAGAAATATTAGTCGCAAATTCTAACCTGGTGTATATGATTTTTATTTTATTTTTAAATACATCCTAAGGTTGAAAGATAGCTAATTTTATCACAAGAGGAGAAACTTAACATTTGAGTCACATAGAAGAGAACATGACAAAGTCACATAACCTTACATGCATTTACATAAGATAAAATTGATCTATTTAATTCCCACTAGAAAAAAAAACTTAGTCAAACTTTATGCCAGAGTTTTTTCCCGGAAAGAGGCTAGCACTGCAACTCAACCGTGATGACCCCAGGTATTGCATTTTTCATTTGAAAATGCTGTCATTAGGTGTTCTTGGCTTGTAAGTCACCAAATAAAGGTGTGATTTAATAGTTTAACTTTTTTTCTATATATAATAACAAAGAGAAAATGTGCGTTTCCAAAAAACTAAACAACATAAGCCCTTGAAGAACTCCATGTAACAAGCAAACAGCCAAAAGTGAGGGAAAGATCAACTTACAAGCTGCTTGTGTCGGAAGAAGAGGAGCATACAACACAATGTCTTCTTTCCCATCTGCATCCTTTTCAGTAGCATCATATGAAAACGGAATAGAATCAATTGATTCCTGGAATGATGATGGCATCGGTACTTCATCTGGTGGGACATATCTGAGTATCAATACCGAAATCGCTACCATTGTAAATGCAAGCAGCGTGCCTACACTCACCTGCAACATGAGCAGAAAGAAAAATATTTAGTAGTTTTTAAAACATAAAGAGTTACCAAATGAGGCATAATTTTGAATTATTTTAAAAAACATACCATCCCAGCCAACTGTTCCACATCCATTACAAATGCCAAGGTTGCAGCAACTAGACCAGTCAATACAGTGCTTTTGACGGGCACTTGGGTTCGTATGTTAACATCAGCAAAGAATGATGGCAGTAAACCATCTCTCGACATCGCCATCAGTATTCGAGGCTGTAAGAAGAAAAAAAGGACTTATACATATATGGAAAATAGGTTTACAATATTGGGAAGTCAATAGATATATTTATGAACTTGTATCCAATATGCTTGGATATAAGTTCGAACACGGATGTTTTTTTTTATATAACCGATTTAACTTTTTTATATACTTCCTTTTCTTTAATAACTGAACTGGTATAGTTGATTTAACATTTTAGGAGAATAATTTATATGTTACATAAACTTTTAATCGGTTCAAGGTTAATTTTAAACTAAACGCATAAACTTGTTTTTGAGCATTTTCTAGTTTAGTATAATTTACACTAATTATTATGTCAACGTCCTATCATTATCACAAATAAAAAGACCATTACAACATTATTGTTAATATACTAATAACTATAGTAAACATTATGCAATATAAAAAAAAAAAAAAAAAAAGAGTATAAATATAGTGTAGGATACAAATAAACCAACCCTATATCAAATACAAGCTATCCGCTAGGATATAGGGTTGCATATTCATTTTTTATACACATTCTACCTAAAATCTGAACCAACCAGTACCACGATCATCCCTTAGGCCTTGTTAGGATTGGGTTATTTGAATTCTTCGAACCACCATTTTTTCATTACTCACATCATTCAAATCATCAATCAAAATAACAAAATACCCTCTATTTCTTTTTCTTTTGTAAAAAATCATTATATATCAATATTTTTTAAAGTTTTTTTACTCAAATAACAACTTTTTCATAACCTCAACATGAACAAGGTTATGTAAATAACCCGAATCCAAATAAGGACTAAGTTATGAAGGGAACTTCTTGAGGAATGACTATAACAATTTCCATCAAAGCCACAAAAAATTGGAAGTAATAAATTACCTGAGGAAGGATCGAACCCATTAATGTGGAGCAAAGAGCCGTAGTAGCCCCAAGGGTTATAACATATCTAGGGACAAAAAAGAAGCGAACACAAATCAGATGCCAAAAGCTTATACATTATGCTAAAAACATACAATACAATTTTTACTCTTATTTGCTTACTCTGCCCACTTCATCCCGTGGCTTGCAAATGCAGAAGATATGGGTGTGTCCGGATCCATAGCATAGTAAGGTACTAAACCAACAATAACACT
This sequence comes from Impatiens glandulifera, assembly GCF_907164915.1. Lineage (NCBI taxonomy): Eukaryota > Viridiplantae > Streptophyta > Magnoliopsida > Ericales > Balsaminaceae > Impatiens > Impatiens glandulifera. The sequence goes on along the minus strand of NC_061869.1, from coordinate 12,272,772 downwards.
AGAAACCAACATGTATAATGTACAACATATGGACAGAGCAGCACCAATACCCAAAGGAAGATCCCGTTGAGGATTCTTCACCTGAATAAATGAAAATATACAATCACTTACTTATTTTTTACTATTGTAGTAGTAGTAGAAGCACAAGGGTAGTATGGTAATTAGTTGAGTTCGTTAGTGCAATAGTAGCATATAAATAGTAAAGTATGTATTATTTGGAGTTATGAATGAAACATGATAGAATTTGGTTTATCTCGTCTAAAAGGCATACGCCATTCTCTTCTTTCTACATTTCTTCTACAAATCCTACATATCTAGGCTGATCAATTACAACTCTTAATAACTCCATCGATCCCACAATGAATGACGAAGTCAAGAAAAAATCTAAATAATAATCAACATTAAATTTCTGTTACCAAATACCCCTATAGTCGATTGAAAAGTGGCTTCAGTCTACTGCATGCCAAGAGAGCTAAATAATTAGAACTTTGCTTATTATAGGCTGTTTTGTTATCATTTTTTTTTCATCCTTGATCATAATTTGAAAAATACATTTGTATACCAATGTTATGTTTACCAAATTTGAAAATTTTGAATCAATAAAAGTCTAGATTTGAAAAATCACGATTAAAGAACAAATTGTATGCCAAATGAACCTAAAAATCACTTTATAATCCGGATCATGATTGTGGCAAAAAACTATTTTCTAAATAGGCTCAACAGTCAATACCTCTTCTGCAGTGCTAGCAACCGAATCAAAGCCAATATATGCAAAGAAGACAGTTCCAGCGCCAGCAAGCACCCCATCCATTCCAAAAGGAAAGTACCTAACCATGGAAAATGTTCGAGAATAAGTTAAAGTATACGACAACACACATATAAACATAATATAAAGTCAGCAACTTTTACCCAACAGGAAGTTCATAGCCAGCCCAACCAGTTTTCCAACCAAGATATCCACCAGCAATTATCACAAAAAACATGGCACATACATTTGCTATTGTGACTATGCCTTGTACTAGTGTGCTCTGAGAAAGAATCATATGATTTCATAATAATTATTTTGTTTTTACAAAGTAATGACTAGGAATGTTTAATAAACAAACTACCTCCTTAATTCCGACACATAAGAGTGCTGTGACAATACAAACTAATATAGCTGCACATGGGTCAACCACAATATCCATCCCGGGAATTGTATGTCGTGCTAGAAAAGATGGAAGACTATCAGCACTTCCGAAAAGCACAGCCTGAAAATAATTCAAAATTGCAGAAAAACAAAAGTTACACAAGTTAACCCTTAAAGCCTTGTTTGATAACGAGTCATTTGAAAATAATCTAATTATTTGATTATTATCAAATGATCTTGTTTGGTAAATATGAAAATTACCCAAATTCCCTTCTTTTTCATTGATGGGATGTTGGATACTCAGATTTAATCAAGATTATCCATATGAAACAAAACCTAAGGACTTGTTTGATGATGAGTTATTTGGATTTAATCAAATCATCTTCTAAATACCCTTCCTATTTTTTGTATAAATTTTGAATCGCCTAAGTCTTATCTTTTCGCCTACCATTCTAAGGGGACATTGGACAATACACGCAAAAAACCCAATTATGTCATATCCCTTATCATACTTTTTTTAATCCAGATTTTTTTTAAGAAACCCTTCCTCAAACAAGCTCTAAGATTTCAGCCAAAATGTTAAACACTCTTCTTGTCTTCCCTTTAGAAGTTGAAAAGAATATCTTAAACACCATTTTTCCAAAAGCTCAAGTTTTTTTTAAAACCTTGAATGCTTCATTTCTATGAGACTCAATCAAAGTATGAAACAAAAGAATCAAAAACAGAGGAATCATACAATGATAACAACAGCTTAAGCAGCTGGAGACAAATCATACACAGATTAGTATAACTACATTAGTATTATGGTGAAACAAGTGAGTGCAATACCAGATTGGGTGATATACCACGAGCAACCGCAGAACCCCCAATAGTATATTCTAATATGAGACCCCAACCAACTAACCAAGCAATTCTGCAAAATAAACAAAGTCATTTACTAACCTCAATTCTAAAAAATGGGATTGAAAATTACTGTTTAGGTTTAAAAAACATCATTTACATGATTATCAACAGTGAAATGACGAAAATGAAGAGATTAATTATTACCCTTCCCCAACACATATGTATGAATAGTGATAGGCACTTCCAGCTGAAGGACATCTACTTGCAAGCTCTGCATAGCAGAAGGCTGATAAAGCAGCAGCTATTCCAGCTATTAGAAAAGAAATGGTGAGCGCCGGACCAGAATGCTCCCTAGCTACTGTACCAACAAGAATGTAAACTCCGGCACCAATGGTTGAACCAACTCCTAATCAATCATATGAGAACAAGACATGGGGGATTTTAGCAGATAAATCTGAAACAAACTATAGGAATTCAAAAGTGAAAAGAAGGAATTATTACCAACAGCAATAAGATGAGGAACAGTTAAAGCCTTGGCTAACTGATGATGACCAGAGCTTGAAGATTTCGAATGAATTGAATCAACTTGCTTTCTTCTAACCAAACTCTTCAACCCACCAGCCCTTGAACATTTCCCCCCTCCACCATCACCACCACCACCACCCGTTTGAGAATCAGCAACGACACCCATAAATGTAAAGTCCAAGAAAATCCTTTGATGGGTTACGATTTTCTCAAATTTTAAGATCAACCCAAGAAATAATTACAGATTTTGCAGGTGGGATTGTGTAATTGAAGAAATGGGTAGCTGAAAAACGATGAACTAGCCCACAATCCCCAGAGATTCTCACAGATTCCCGTGGGGGATTGGGGAAAGATGATGAAAGATAGAGAGATGGGTGGATGAAGCAACAAGCCGATTCTTTCCTCGCCTTATAGTAAACTCGGAAACGCGGAGTAGGACCCGCGATTGAGAAAGATGCTCTATAATAATTGTTGCTTCCAAGAAAAAACCATCACAATTTACTCTACCTATGTCACCACAATCAAATCATCCAACTTTTACCCCATTATCCGATGAACCTCAATTTTTTTTCAACTTGTTTGGATTTTATTTTAAAAATTAAATTGTAATGATTTAATAATAATTTTGAGAAAGTATAAAAATTTTTGATAAATAATCTTAAAATATTAAATAAATAATAATTTAACATGTGTAAGTATATTTTTAATGTGAGGAATAAGAATAAAAGTAAAATCATGTTTGATTAGTTATATAATTCAAACTAAACAAAAGCTTCAACCTTTGTCAAAAAGGTATAATATATTATTTTGTTTTTTAATCTTTATCAATTACTTAATTTATTAATTAAAATAATTTATTTTATTTTTATAAATTTAAATAAATATTTTAACTAATTAAAAATTTAAATAAATTACTTTTTTTTATTAAATATTGTTTTTTTTAAATCCAATAAAAATTCTTAAATAAGTAACATCAAACAAACTCTTAGGCCTTGTTCGGTTATGATTTTTTTGAAAATCAAGAAAGAGAAAAATTGAATTATTGATAATGATTTTGAGGAGGTAATGATTATTTTAGGTAAAAAGACTTAAAGATATTGATATATATAAATAAAATATAAAATAATAATTTAAATTAAAAAATATTTTAGTATTTTAGTTATTAAAATAAATTTTAAGAAATAATTAATCATAAAATTAATTTAGTTTGAGTTTTTAAAATAATCAAATAGAATCGGACTTATATGGGAATTTAGCTCAATTCCCATCCCGTTGCACCTTCCTTTTCTGACGGGAAGTCTGAATATTTTTTTACTATTAAAAGTTTATTGTAAAATATTCAGACTATGATTGTTTCAATTTGTTTGGTTTCACACTAAGTTTTTCTGATATAAAAAATAATGAATGAAAAAAATAAAATTTGATAAATTTTAGTTAAATTTTTTTTACTAATTTAACAAATATAATTGGTTTTAATTTTTTACTAAATGAAAAATTTATTTAGCAAATAAGTTATAATGATGTATATTTATCATTTTATTCTCAAACTCTTACTTTCATTTCTATAAGTTTGTAAATAAAGGTAAGTGTTTTATTTAAGTAAAATATAATTGAGAGTACAAATTAAATATGTTGATATAATGTCTTAAAAAGAGAACACCAAATAGGATGTTGTCGTGTCTAAGACAATTTCTAACCGAAAAATCAAATTTTAAACTCATTTTTGTGTAAATGTCACAACAAACAATAATTTTTCTCCAACCGAAAAACTCATTCTCAAACTCAAAAAAATATTCTTATAATATTCTTTCTTACATCAACTTTTATAACTTTTTAATATCAGTCATATATTTTTCAATGTTATAAATTATACCATAATATTTTAATATCACCCTATTATTTTAAATTTGATTGTAAATTAATTATAAAAATTCAATAATACACAAAAAATAATAAACATTGTATAAAATAATACTGTTTTGATAAAAACAAACATTATTAAAAAAAATATCATTAAATATTCTTCATTATTATAAAAAATTTTTAAACATTATTAGAATATTTTTTAAACATTATTAGAATTTTTTTTGAACATTATTATTAATTTTGAACATTATTATAAATTTATATTATATAAATAAATTATATAAATAAATTAAAATAATAAATTATATAAATAAGTTTAATGTATAAAATACACATAAACTAAGTTTAGTGGTTGAACTAAAAATGAAAAAAAAAATTGCGATTGTGAACCGTTTCGTTTGCAAGAGAGAGAAAATGGGTAAAAACCCATTTTGGGTTTGAGAATGGGTGTTCGGTTGGAAGAAAAATGATTGAAAACCCATTTTAGGTTTGGGTATGGAGTACGGTTGGAGATGCTCTAAGACCATCTCCAACCGAACCCCAAACTCATATCAAAATCTCTTTTTCTCCTCTAACCAATACCAATACCCAAACCCAAAATGAATATTTTCTATTTTTTCACTCCTGCAATCCCATATTTGCATTTATACCTTAGCTAATATCATATTTTTTTATTTAACCCTAGACTTGTAGGTACATTTCATAAATTAAACTTATTATATAATTTATTATTTTAATTATTTATAAAATTTATTTATATAAAATAATTTATTTATATAACATAAATTTATAATAATGTTTAAAAAAATTATAATAATATTAAAAAAATTATAATAGTGTTAAAATAATTATAATAATATTAAAAAATTATAATAATGTTTAAAAATTATAATAATGTTAAAAAAATAATTATAATAATGTTAAAAAAATAATTATAATAATGTTAAAAAATTATAATAATGAACAATATTGAATGATGTTTTTTCTTTTAATAATGTTTGTTTTATTATTATTTTGTACCATTTTTTTATAATTTTTATTTTGTGTATTATCATATTTTATTTTGTATTTAAATATAATTATAAAAATTATAAATTATAAAATACAAAATATAATTATAAAAATTACAAAATATATTACAATAATAAAAAAAATACGAATAATTTTTTATTTTTCATGTGTATATTTTTTTAGTATATATATTATAATTTTTAAAATTTTAATAAATTTTTATAATTAATTTATAATCAAATTTAAAATGATAGATTATATTAAAATATTGTTGTTTTAATTTATAACAATGTAAAAACACATGTGGTGATATTAAAAAGTTATAAAAGTTGAGGTAAAAAAGAATATTTTAAAAATATTTTTTTGGTTTAAAAATTGATTTTTCAATTGTAAGAGAATTATTATTTGATGTTATATTTACACCAAAATAAATTTAAAAATAAGTTTTTGGATTGTAAATAGTATAAAAAAACATTACAAATGTATGAATATGAATGTATTATTGTGAAATAAGGTAAAACCAAAATCATTATGATAAAAACTTGACTCCCTTTAAAACTGTTGAGAAATAATTAATAATTAATTATATTATGATTTAAAGTTTTAATGCTCTCTTAGACAAGACAAGGGATCATGTATTATTTAATTATTTTTGGTTGAGATTTTCAAAAAGTTATGATGATCTTTTGTTTAGGATATGTTTTCAAGATATGAATTATCTTATGATTAATGATTGTTATTTTGTTATGAGAATATTGTCTTAAAAGGTCTTGTTTTTTTTTAATAGAATATCATGTTGGGTGGGATCTTGAGTATGAATTAAAAACTAAGAAGTCTATATTGTACCTTACTTGTTTTTTATTACAGATAAGTGATGGAGTCGTGTTTATTCCGCCTACTATTATTTGGACTTAAACAAATCACATCTCATTTATATATATTATATTGATTTTTTATTTAAATTAATAAAAAATATTAATATATTTTTGAAAAAAAAATATAAGATATTTAATATTTCAATTGATTAATAAATTGATGAGAGTATAATTAGAAAAAAAAAATAAATTTATATTATTTATTTTTTAACCTAATATATTTTCTAGTCTAACGATAATAAGAGGGAATGATAATCTTAAATTCCTAGGTTCGAACTCTTCAATATGTTTACGGGTGAATAATAATCTTAAATTCCTAAGTTCAAACCCATCCATGGGTTTACGGGTTAGATATTTAATTTGTTGCCATTTTTTTTTTCAACCCAAAAAGATCAACAATACTTTACTATTTTATTAATATTTATTTAATAAGTTATTTATTTAATAAGGTCTCATATTTCTTACTTTTACTCTTATACTAACAATATTAATGAATTTCCAACATTTTTACTTTTATTCTTATTATACTAAAAATTATTTTAAGAGATTAAAATTTATATTTATTTTTTATTAAATACGTTTTAAATTAAAATACATAATTTTAAAAATTGGGCTAACTTATTTTTACAAATAAACTCTGATTCAAACCAAAAAATAAATATATAAATATATATATATATATAGCTAGCTTTTGGAAACTAGTCTATACCAAAGAAAAATATCTTCTGGCTTTTTCTTTCATTGTATCTAATTAAAATTATGAATTGTTGTCAACTATTCCAGAAGATAAATATATGTGTAGCATCGTGAAGGTTTTATATTTTTTTAATCACAGTTACAACCAAATTTGAAGTCAATTATCTTATATTCTTAATTAACTGTCATATTTATATTAGAAGAAGGGATGTGTTTTTTTCGCCGTTTTATATTTTATATTCCCACCTTACCCTCGCTCCTTAATTAATTCCAAAATTACTTATTTATCCATTTCACTTTTATATATTTATCTTTTTTATTTTATTTAATTATTAAGTTTTTTTATTAAATATAATTAATTAATTAATTTTTAATATGTTTTTTTAACTTTATTTATTTAATTAAAAATACAAAATATTATTATTTTTATATTATAATTATTTAAAATATATTTAATATTAAATTATTATTTAATAAATAATTTTATTTATAAAAAAATTAAATCATTCAAATCTTGTTTTTATAAATATTTTAATATATATATATATATAATTAATATAATAAAATATTAAATATTTATATTTTATTAAATTAAGACACAATTTTATATTTTAAATATTTTAATATAAAAATAATAATATTTTGTATTTTTAATTAAATAAATAAAATAGAAAAAAAATATTAAAAATTAATTAATTAATTATATTTAATAATAAAAAACTTAATAATTAAATAAAATAAAATAAATAAAATAAATAAGATAAGAAAGATAAATATATAAAAATGAAAGGATAAATAAATAATTTTTGAGTTAATTAAGGAGTTAGACAGGTGAGAATAAGGGAGAGTGGGAAAAGCAATTTACATATTATAATTATTATAATTTAAATTTATATACATTAACATTAATTATCATAATCAGTACATTTGGCTAAAAATAAAAATGGATAATTAATTTATTTTGAAACAAAATTATATTTAGAAGAGTTATAAGGGAGGGAATGATGTGTTATATTATTGATTGAAAAAATGATAAATGGTGAGGAGAGAGAAAATAGATAAATTTTATTATTTTTTCGACCAATCAAAATTACGCCAAATTATTCATTTAAAATTTTCTCCTCAATCATTTCTCTTCTATTTAATAGTCTATTAGTATATAACTCAAAATATGCAACTTTTGTTTTCTTTCTTCTGAAGTTTCATAGAAACAGAACTAGCTAACTGTGGTTGGACTGTCAAAGTAATGGGATTCAATTGAATCTTTAAAATTTTGGATTTATTTAATAAAAAAAAATAATATTATATATATATATATATATTTAATTATCGAATTACTTAATTCTTATAATCAAAATACCAATTTTTTTTTTATTTTATAAAATTTAACTTTTAAATATAGAAAATAATTTAACAAATTAAAATTTTAAATAACTTCTTTTTTCATTGTACAATTAATTTATTTTTAAAAAATCAAAATTCAAATAACCCAACATCAAACAAACTCAAAACAAGAAATACCATATTACATCCTAGAAAGTATTTATTTAAAATATAATTTATATATGTTACATTATATAAATATTTTAATTTACCATGAGTAATTTATAAGCTTTCTTCTCAACGATTTGAGTTATTTTAATATGTGATATAGACATTTTGAATATACAATTAGTGCCAGTCACGAAATTAGAGTGCTTTCGAAAAAAAAACATATTTTATTCTTATTTATATTTAACTGGTTATATTAAAAATAAATAATAATTTTGTATTATAATTATATATATATATATATAATATAAATTTAATTGTCTCAATCACCTCTCATTTTTTATTTAGATATTAAATTTTAATACCAATAGCTTTCAGCAATACACTTTTCTAAGTAACTTATAAGGGATAAAATATATTGTGCATGCCTTTTTAAAATATCCTAACAAATCAATAAATCAATTCTTAAAAAAAGAATTATAGACTAATTAATTAATGCTTCAGGGTTTCATCTATCGTTTTCATGTTATAAGGGGACATTGCTACTTGTTATAACGAGACAATAACTTGAGTAATTTAATAAGAAACAAATTAATTTTTATATTTGTATATTATTACCCAAAAGTTTTCACACTAATACTTTCAAGCTATTCAACTTTTTAATATCATTAAATAAAAAATTCAAAAATAGTAAATGATTACCAGAGTTTAAGTGGAATGAACCAAGATGAAAAATAATGATTAAAAGTGAAGAACATAAACAACAGAAGTAATTGTAACTTTCTCAGATGCAATGTTCATTTCTGATAAATTAAGCAATTTTTTTCACAAGTAAAAATTCGTCTCCACGTTCGAATGAGTGATCATGAGTTTCTATCAAAAATAATTTCATTCCAAACAAACTTCACATCATTTCGAATCCTTGAAAATGCTCTTGCGTTCCTTTTCATTCAAATATGATAAACAATATTTGTAAAAAAACAATTGAAGACATTTGAGCTAAAGTCATTACTCTTTGTCTTTATGATTTCCATTTTCTTGATATCTATCCATTATTTTGGGAAGATAAGGAGACTCATTGATGTGGAGAACTTACCCAAAACTAGGAAACAAATGGACAGTCTCTAAAAAGATGGTCAATGGTCTCTTCATTTTCTATACAAATAAGGCAGTTGGGATCCGGGATATTCATTTAATTCTTAATTCGATCGCACATGTTAATTAAGTCTTTCATTGAACGTCACTCACAAAATGAATTGGTGTCTAGAAATAACTTTCGTGGACCACACTAAATTGGATCATGGAACCACCTCCCCTTTATCATAAATTATTCAATGTTAATCCCGAGTCAAACCTAGCTACTTTCATTTTCAACTCTCCAAACTCGAGAATCCTCACAATTATTAAAGGTAACAGAAAAACAAAGTATCGAAGATCTTAGTACCTTCTGGAATTTCCCTCAGAAGGTTATTTAATTCCCCATTTTTACTTGTTGGACAATACCCAAATTGACATTTCCGTTTTATTCGAATAAGAGAGAGACACTATTATGAATTATAAGATGATACTCGAACCAGAGGTCATGCCAAAATAGAGTTCCATTCTCTTCTCGTTATCAAATTTCGTCATGAACACTATCTTTGCAAGATATTCACTCTTATTTTATTAAATTTGGATGTTTTGACATTTTTTTTGTTATGATTTGTAACACTACTTAATTAAGAGAATATTTAATCATATAATTTCAATGTGTGGTCAAATCTGACTGTAAATTTTTTTTTTTTTTTTTTTTTTTCAAATTTCACTATTTGATAATCGGATATAAATTAAAATTAGGAAATCAATCTTATATATAAGAGTCCCCGTGTATATGATTAAAATAGAGTATAAATCGATGAAACATTATATGATATATGGTTTGGGTAAGTAACTGAAATAATTGGGAAAACATTTGTATATATAATTAGCATATTACATATTAAAAAATTTATTACTTTTTTTTTTGAAATATGCAATCATTTGTTTTATTTCATTACCGTTCTAATATATATTATTTTTCTAGTCAAACACCCATTTGCAGTTCCATATATATATATATATATATATATATATATATATATATATATATATATTAAAACTGTGTACGTGCCAACTATATTATGGTTTTTTAAGTTTGATTTATTTAAATAAATTTTGAATTATTTAAAATATTTTGATTAGTATTTTATTTTTATAATTTTTTTTATAAAGTATTAATGTATAATGATAAAATATTAAAGAAAACTTAATTTAAAATATTTTAATATTTTAGTTAATAAATTGTGTTATGTATTTAATGAAAATTAATGTAAATATATTTGATTATATAAATATTTAAAAGAAAAATTCAAATGAACAAGACTAAAGTTTCTTGCAAGTCGAAAAAAAAAAGCTTAGATTTTTCATCCCTTGGAATTTTACAAAAATTAAATAAAAATAAAAATAAAGCATTTGATACATCTATCATTGAATATATAATATATCAATCCATTCATTCACAAAATACTAAAATATATTTTATTTTAAAATTAAATTATTTTTTCATCGTAAATTAATCTCGTTTAATGTTTTTTTATTTATAAAATAATTAAAAATCAACTAAACTTTTGTAAATAATTCAATTTTTTTAAATAAGTCATAACCGAAATACTTTGTTACTGTACCAAAATAATAATAATAATTAATAAATGTATCTCTTATAAGTAAAATTATTTGGTATATCATTAAACGTCTATAGAAGAGAAGTGCTGACAAATGTAAGAGTTGCATATCAATTTATTAAAAAAAGTATTATTATACATATAGATACTTTTCAAAAGAAATTAAGTATTTTTAAATAAGGCAAACATATTACAAAATATTTTATAATAACAAATTAGAATTATTATAATTTCAAATAATCTAAAAAAAAGTAGTTTCTATTTGTTAAGAATTACTAACTAGAGATTAATGTCATTGAAAAAAATATAGTTGATGTCTATCATCTTAATATAATTTTGTCTTTTCATATATTACTTATATAGTTTTAATACATTTTTATATCATTTTATAATAGTATCATGAACTTATGGATTAATTATATGTTTTAATTCTTACTATATTTATATTTAATTATGTATATTTTTTTAATAATAAATTAATTTATAATATAAAATTAAAATCACATGTTAGGTAACATTTTAAAATTACAAATGCACTAATGAGTAATGACAATGATTCTAAGAAAAAAAAATAGTGCATAATATCAATTATATATGAGTAATGATGCATAACATTAGAGATTTTTTTTTTACTCCAATTAGATTTCAACTTCACTCCATTACTGTCTCATCATTTCTCGTACTATTCATAATATTATTATTTTTTCTCGCCGCCTAACGGGCTCGAACCGAAGATCTTAAGGTGAATATCTATTTCTTATTGTCGTTTGACAAGAAAAGTGTTATTAACCTAATTGGTTAAATAATTGTACTTGTTTTTAGATACTAACCATAAGTTCCTAGGTTCGAGTCCGTCAGACGATAAATTTTGCGTATAGTTAAGTGTGTTTACGAATTACATACTTAATCTGTTATCATATTTTGATCCCCTTTTCTAGCCTAGCGGTAAAAAGAAGTGGATACTAACCATAAGTTTATGGGTTCAGACGACAAGTTCTGCGCTTGGTTAAGTGTGTTTGCGGATATATACTTATTGTCCTAATTCAAAATATATATATATATATATATATATATATATATATATATATATAACTGTGTTAGAGTTTTTAGCAAGAAAATGTCAAACTTACTTATATTATATATATACAACTTTGGTGTAAATATTATATATGTAATTAAAAAAATTAATACAAATAATTTTATATAAAAGTGTCAGGATTTATTTGACAAATTCTTGAAATCTCTCCTCCCTAATTAATTCAAATGTAATCCTTAATTTTTATATGTGAATCCTCACACTCTATAATTAGAGTTAGCCCCCAAACACAAATAAGCATGGTAAATATTAAATAGAATATTTTTTTTAAACATAGAATATTCTCTCCCCTACTATTAATTAATTTATCTCTATACCTCTATCAATTAATTAATTTTTCTCTATTTCTTTTTAAGAATTAATTAATTTATCTCTCTTATCTCTATTTAATTAATTTATTTCTTTTTATTAATTAATTTCTCTATTTCCATATTATTATTTTCTTTTCTTTTCTTTAATACTAATTAATTTATTCTTTGGTAAATAAAATATATTTTGTATTTTTTTCTTTTATATTACTCATATTTCTTTTCAATAAAATCAACTTACAAATTAAAAATAATTTTTTACATATAACTCAAAAATTAATTAAGATTTAGGGTTTACATTTTAGGTTTTAGGGTTTAGAGTTTATGATTAGGTTTAGCGAAAAAAAATTAATTAATAAATACAACACATTATATTTTATTTAAACATATTATTAAAATATTTAATGTGAGAGATGATTGTAAAGTGTTAAGTTTAAAATATTTAATATGAGAGATGATTGTAAAGTGTTAAGTTTAGTTAAATAGTTAAATAAGAGATAATAAATATCAAAGAAATAAAAAAATCATTTATTAATAATCAATTATCAATTGGAAAAGGAGAAAATAATTAATTGTGAGAATATGAATAAATTAATTGGTAGAGGTAAAGAGAGAAATTAATTAGTAAAAGTAAAGAGAATATTCGTGTTTAAATAGAATATTCTATTTTCGCGGACTTTCGCGGCCCAGATTCGCGTTTCCTGTCATTACTCTTTATAAAATTGGTTTTTTGTGAAATTTGAAATGACCAAATAATTTTTTTCAATTTTTACCAACCCATATGCTATATTCTTCTATGTATAAAAAAAATTAGCAAATTTAACTAAACTAGTGAGGTTTTCGTACATTTGTACGGTTAAAAACAAAAAAACAATTTTATCCTTACCTACTTACTGATCAACTCACTTAGGTCAACCAATAATCTTATTTTCACCCATTTACCAACTCATTTCCGACAAATAATAATATTATTTTCATCCACTTACCAACTAACTTTCGTCAACCAACCAACATATTTCTTAATCCCTCTTTATATTTATTATAAATTTGCATCGGGTGAGATTCAAACTCTCGATCTTTATTATGTAGAATGGACACTTAACCATTACACTACTTAAGATTGTTGGTTTCATTTTATAAATTTATGTATGGATATATATTTTATATGACTTATATATAATAAATTATATAAACGAATTAAAAATATTATTATTTTAATTATTTAAAATGTTTAAGTTATATTATTAAAAATGTCATACTTGGTTAAAATGTTAAAATTATACAATGAGGTTGTAAGCTCAAAACTTGTGTATATCACATTTATTTATTTATTTTTTCTAGCTTATGGGTGGACGGGTCAACCCACGATCCGACTAAAACATTTATTTACTCTCACATACATTTCTAAATTAATTAGAGCTCTCGACCCGACAATCCGGACACTTTAAAAATTAAGCATGATATATATATATATATATATATATATATATATATATATATATATATATATATATATATTAGTTAATTAAGAAGTTGAACTTATATTGTTAAAAATGTCCCGCATTTATCAAATTTTGTGTTAAATTTAAAATATAAAGTTTTATTGACCTAGTTGGTTAAAGAGTTGTACTTGTTTTAAATTTATGGGCGGGTGAACCTACATTCCGACCAAAGTATCTATTTATTTTCATATATATATATATATATATATATATATATCCAAATTAATTACAACTCTCGACCCGGCAATTCGGACATTTTAAAAATTAAGCATCATTAGTTATATATATATCCAAACATTATTCATCATGTCAAATGGAAGTGAAATCATTGAAGGAGGGAGATGGTCACACAAACCTATTTCATGTCTCCAATCTTCCTTCAGGCGCAAAACATTATAATTTTATCTTGACGACATCAAATAAGCAGTAGTGTTGCTTGCTCCCAAATATTACATGTTTTCATGTTCCCTCTCACAGGGAATAGACGAAACAGTAAAAAGTATTATTATTATTTTTTAAAATGACTGTTTTGTCCCTTTCTATGTGAAAGCATCGAAAATGTAAAAAATTTAGGAACATATCCTATCCTATCAAGTTCTTGATCACATTTCATCGCCTTCTTTTTTTTAGTATGAATTAAATTAGACATGATGTACAATAGTGTTAGGAAGTGGATGTCACAATCCAACCGTTTATAATATTGAATATGAATTAAACTTAAGGAGTTAATGTTTTAAAATTGATTCTTATTATTAAATGTAATATATAATATGATGAAAACATTAATATGGAATTAATAATTCAAACTTAACGCATTTTAGGGCAGATTAAGCCGCAAGACGAGAAGTCGTCTTCCTAAAGATAATCAAGATAAGTACGTATTTGTGTTACTTTGGAATGTATTTAATGATTTTTATGTATAACTCTTATCTTCTTTTTTTTTATAAACAATCAACATTATTATCCTTTTTATTAGGGTCTACACAATAATGTCATTTTTACTTCTTCCTCCCTTCCCTTCCGGGCGTTTCCATTGCCATCTAGTTTTTTTATCCACTTTTAATCTTAATGTGTTTTGCATGATATTTTTTAAATGAGACTTTTTTTTTATATAAATATTCTGTAATTTTTCTGTCATTCCTTTTTATTTCCCCTCTTTTCTGGTTTTATATTGATATTTTATAGAGATTTTTGATTAAACAAGTTTATTTTTCTAAAGATGGTTCTCTCTTCAAGTAGGAACTATTCACTCATGAATACAAGGATTTTTCTTACATATTGTTTTTTTTTTCATCTTGTAGTTTTATGTGATATCCCTTCTACGAGTCGCGATAAGTGGAGCGAGGTCATGTTGTTAGTTGCGAAGAAGTCGTGTCCGAAGGACGTTGTTTCAGATCTATTCTAAGATCTCGATAGTTTAATCGACCATGTGGTTGTGGGAAGTGGCGGATCCAAGGCGTGCAAGAAGGGGCTTAAGAACCTTCACTTTTGTGAAAAGTTTAGGTACCTATAAAAGAAAATATAAAAAAATAGAATCCAATCACTAGTAAAAAAGGTGTTTCTAACGGCGAAATTTTACGGCGGTATTTAAAACCGTAGTTAATATCTTATTTTTAACTGTGGTATATAAAACCGCCTTTAAAAGTCTTACATTTAACTACGGTATATAAAACCGCCTTTAAAAGTCTTACATTTAACTGTGGTATATATAAACCGTAGTTAAAAGTCTTATCTTTAACTGCGGTTTTTTATACCGTAGTTAAAGTCTTGTGATTTTTTTGTTTTTTATATCTCAGTTAAAAGTTTTACGTTTAACTTATATTATTATAAATCATAAAAAAAATATTAATAAATTTTTATTTTTATTATTTTAAAAATTGATTGAGATAAGTTTTAAAAGAGAATATTAGATAAGTTAATTAAAATATATATATATTTGTAAAATATTATTTGGTCAAACATTAATTCAATAAAAGACGAAATAATAAAATATTATATTGAGACTTCATATTTATATATAGTTTTATATTGTACCCACTTGATTTAGTTTATAAATAATTCTAAAAATAATATTAAATCTTATTAATATTTTTCTCTCTCATAATTAATGACTAATTAAATAATTAAATAATAGACTAATTTATCACTAATTATTTTTATAAAATAATATATATATATATATATATATATTAAGATAAAATATTTATTAATTTTTAACCTTTATAATTTGGTATGCACTATTATATTTTTTAAGTCAAATAAATTTTAAAAATAAAGAAAACTATTTTTTTTATTTTTATTTACATTATTAAAATATGTTTAATGAATATTTGATATTGTCAAGACTATTTTTTTTTATTAATTAATGGAGATAAATTGTTATCAAATATTTATTTAAAATTTTTGTTGTATTATTTTTTAAACTTATATTCTAATTATATTCATAAAATAATGTAATATATATATATATTAACAAATATATAATATATAATATGAGAAATGATTAGGCGAGGGAATTTGGTGTGGGAATTTGGTGAGGGAATGATGTGGCATAATCTTATTCGCTGAAAAAATTAAATAATTTCTCTCTTTTCTCTCTTTCCTCCCACTTTTACATTTTCCAACCATTTTACATTTTCCAACCAATAAAGGTAATGCCACGTCATTCACTCACAAATTCCCTCACTAAATTCCCTCACTCTATCACTCCTCATATAATATATAATATATATATATATATATAATATATATTATATATATATATTATATTATATATTATATTATATATTATATATATATTATATTATATATATATATTATATATATATATATATATTATATATATTATAGAGGATGATTTGAAGTTGAAAAAGGAAAGAGTGTAAGAATGATTTGAAATTGAAAAAAATGAAAGAGTGTGAGGGAAATAAAAAAGAAAAGAGAGAAAGTTATTTAGTTTTTTCAACCAATTAACACGTCATTTCCTCCCAGAGTTCCCTCTCAATCCTCTCTCATGTATATATAATTTTTGTATAAAAATCATCCCCTCCCTAAGTTCCCTCTCAATCCTCTCTCATGTATATATAATTTTTGTATAAAAATAAGTTAAAAATAAATATTAATTTAATTTTAAAAATCTAAATAAGATTATTTCTATCCATTATCTTAGAAATTTAAAGAAGTGACTGAGTCAATAATTAAATATTATTATAAATTAAAATATTAACTTATTATATTGGTTAAATTTAAATTAAATTTAGTTTCATAATTTTATATACATTTAGTTTATAAATAATACTAAAAATAATATTAAATCTTATTAATATTTTTTTCTTTCACTAATTTAATAAACTAATTCATCACTAATTATTTTATAAAATAAAATTTAAAATAATTAAAAAATCAAGTTTATAAGTTTATATTTATATATAACAAATGTCTTATACCAATAATTTGTCATGTGAATAACAATTATATAAAGATTTTAAATATTTTTTTATTTAAGATTAGTTAATGTAATTATCACAATTAATGATAAATAATTTAATCACATTTACAAATATTATATCTAAATTTCATATAATATATATATTATATTTATTTTAATTGAAGATAAACATTTTATCATTTTAATTAAAATTTATATTTAAATTATGTCTTTTATAAAATAATATATAAATATATATTAAGATAAACTATTTATATATAAACCTTTATATAATTTGGTATTCACTATTATATTTTTAAGTGAAATAAATTCTAAAAATATGAATAATTAGTCATTTTTATCTCATTTAGATTCTTAAAATATGTTTAATGGTGATTAGATATTGTTAATATTTTTTTATTGATTAATGGAGATAAATTGTTATCAATTATTTACTAAGCATTTTGTTGTATTATTATTTTTAACTTATATTTTAATTAAATTATTGAAATAATATAATAAATATATATATATACTAATTAGCATTATTAAGACTTTAAACCGTAATGAAATTAGTTATAACCACTGTGTATATATATATATAGTGATTGATTCAATAATTATATATTATTATAAATTTAAATATTAAACTATTATATCGATACAAAAATTTAGTTTCATAATTTTATATATATTTAGTTTATAAATAATACTAAAAGTAATATTAAATCTTATTAATATTTAATCACTAATTAAATAATAGACTAATTCATCTCAAATTAATTAATAAAATTAAATTTTAATTAATAACAAAAGTCTAATTTATAACCTTATATTTATAAAAACTTGGTAATTTGTACCGTTGATCACAATTACATAAATATTTTTAATTTTTTTATTTAATATTAATTTTATATTAAATAATTTAATCATATTTACAAATAATATATCTAAATTTCAAATGATACAATATATATATAATTCATATATTTTAATTGAAGATAAACTCTCTATCATTTTAGTCAAACTTTATATCTAAATTATTTTTATAAAATTATATATATATATATATATATATATATATATAAATTCTTTATCATTTTTGTGTAAACTTTTATAATTTGATATATATATATATTATAATAAACTCTTTATTAAACAAATTCTAAAAATATGAAAGACTAGTCATTTTTATATAATTTACATCCCTAAAATATTTTAATGAAGTTTTGATAATTTCAAGGACTGTTTTCTTGTTGATTAATGGAGATAAATTGTCATCAATGATTTATTTAGCATTTTTGTTATATTTGTTTTTGAATTTAGTTTAAACTCAAAGGTATTTGAAATTGTAATTTGTTTAATTATTAATAATATTTTTTATTTTAATTTATAATTTATAAATTATAAAATACAATAAAAATATTTTTGGTTTTTAACTAATGAAAATTAAAAAAAAAACTAATTAAGAAAGTGTGTGAAAATTGTTTTTATTTTATTTCTAATTTATGTTTAGATAAATATTTAGGATGGTTAATAATCTGGGAATCATAAGTAATAATAAAAATACGAAAAAATATAAATTTTTTAGTACGAGAGTATAAATAATTTTTATAAAAACTTATTGTATATAAAATTTATAATTATATATCAATTTTAATTAATATTAGTGTTTACTTTTTATAAAATTTGTACTTTATAAAATAAAATAAATTTGTAATTTTTAAATATGAATAAAAAAAATAAGAATTTAATTAAAAAAATAAAATGCATATAATATCTTTGAATTATATAATATGTAAATTTATAAATATAATTGAGAATTATTGTATTTAATATTATGTAATTTTTAATTATATAAAATAATAAAAATATTAAGGAATTAAGGGTTATTTATTCCACTTCACCCAGTACTCCATTTTCTTCTCCACGGTTTCATCTTCCTCTTTTTGTGGAGCTTCAACCTACTCACTATCTAAATTCCCTATTCTCTTTTTGCGCATTATCTACATTCCCTACTATCTTTCTAGATTCACCTCGGTACATTTGAAGAAGATTTTTTCATAGGTTACATTTGAAGAAGATTTATGATTTGTAAGTATAGTACTTTTGTTTCATCGTCCTCCATCTTGTAGATAATAATTATTTGTAAGTTTGTAAAGATGCATTTATTAAGTTGTGTTATGGTGTATTAATAGAAGCATGAAAGAAATTTGGTCATTGAATATAATTAACTTTATTTATGAATTTTAGGTTATCATAATGTGGTTGTCATTGATATAAATTTGAAAAAACTAATGAATGTTCTAAATTCATTTCTTTATTTTTCTCTATGATTTTATTTAAGTGATCTCTTTTGGAAGTTCAATATAAGACAAAGACAAATAGATAGAACAATAAAATTTCTTTGAGGGAAATTTGCAGCGCCGCATTAGCATGTTAGTATGAATTCTCTCTTCAAATTAATTTATCATATGTAATTTATATCAATTTATTTAATATAGGAAATATTTTACTTAGTTCTTGCTTGTTAAAAGAGAGTAAAAAAATGTAATTTGTTACTAATTGATAAATTTGTATTTGAATCTTTTATAGGTCGGGAGAAGGAAGAAAAGGAAGAGAAGTTATGTAGAAGGAAGAAAAGGAAGAGAAGTTATGTAGAAGGAAGAAAAGGAAGAGAAGTTGTTTTAAATTTTAAAATTTGATCATTTTTATTGATATAATAATGTTTATTTTGTATGACTTTAAATACTATATAATTATATTTTGATGTAATTATATTTGGATATAATTATATTTTTAGATAATATTATAATATAAAAATGGAATGTTAATTATATAATATTATTTGAATGATTTTTATTGTTGTCAATGGACTATTAACTACACTTATAACTATCAGCTATGACAATTATTTGTGGTTAAAATATTATTTTTATATATAGCCAACTAACGGTTAACTTATGAACAATATTAATTGTGGTTTTTAAACAAAAGTTAAAAACTATTATTTACGGTAAAAATATCGCATTTATATATAACCAACTAAATATTAACTACGGTTTTTGTACCGCCTTTATAGCCACTATTAACTGCGGTTTTTAAACCGCAGTTAGAAACTATTACTTGCGGTGAAAATTCCGCCTTTATAAGTAAACAATTTACTACGGTTTTAGGAACCGCAGTTAGAAACTATTAACTACGGTCTTATAAACCGCAGTTAAAGACTATTAACTGCAGTTTTATAAACCGCAGTTAAAGGCTAGTATCTGCGGTAAATTTACCGCCCTTAATTGTCAAAATCTCTTTAACGGCGGAACTATTAACGGCGGTTGACTACGGTAATTTTACCGCCGTAATTGTCTTTTAGCAGCGGTAAATTATGCAATAACTGCGGTAAAAACCGCCCTTAAATGTTACTTTTTTACTAGTTAATCAAGTCATTATTAAAGTTTATTATATATTAATCAAATAAATGAGTTGGTGCAGTGGTTTGACGATTCAGTGTTCATATTGTATGAGCTAGCTCCATTTTCTTTTTCTTTTTTTTTATCTGAAAAGTGAAACAAAGGTTATATATTTTTTGGAAGTCTCCAACCATTCAAAAGGATTTAACAATTCAAAAGGATTTAACAGAGTTTGTGGCAATGAAGTCACAAATATCATTATTAATGATATAGGAGACAATGTATTTTCTTTTATGGTTGATGAGTGTCAAAATAATTTAGTCAAAGAGTCAAAGAGTATGAGATTTGTTTTAAGATACGTGAACAAATTTGGTTGTGTTATTGAAAAATTTCTTGTTGTTGTGCATGTGTCTAACACTTATGTTATTTCTTTGAAGAAAACTATTGATGAATTATTTGCGAAACATAAATTATCATTATCAAGATTGAGGGGCCAAGGATACGACGGGGCCTCAAATATGCGAGGTGAGTATAATGAATTGAAGGCTCTCATATTAAGGAAAAATTCATTAGCAATGTTTGTCCATTATTTTTCTCATCAACTTCAACTAGTTATTATGGCATATATTCTACCTTGCTGAACTTTATCCAGAAGATTTTTCGTTAATTGACCGTATAATACTTGAGAACCAACTTCAGACTTACATTCAAAATGTACGAAATGAATTTTCTATGATTCAAGATTTGGGAAGTCTTGTTAAGAAGATGGTTGAAACTGAGAAACATAGAGTTTTTACATTGTTATATCGGTTGATTGAGTTAGTATTGGTTTGACCTGTTACAACTGCTTCTGTTGAAAGAGTCTTTTCTACGATGAAAATTATCAAGATTGATTTACGTAATAAAATGAATGATGAGTGGATGAACGACAGTTTAGTAGTACAAATCAAGAAAAAGATTTTTGCCATGATTGAAAATGAACAAATTTTACAACATTTTTAACAAATGAACACTCGAAAACTCAATTGTCTCTATTTGTTTGTAAATCTATTAGTAGTTGAATTATAAAAGGATAAATATTTTATTAGTATTTTGTATCTTTATTATTATCATTATTAATTATATTTTTATTTTTTATATAAATGTACTTGATAAATTTTGAAGCGCACGTTGAAATCTGACTCTGGATTCGTCACTAGTTGTGGGTATTTTTTCCTCGATTATTTATTGTTTAGTTCATATTGTACTTAACACTTGGATAATATTGGATAATAGTGTTAGTGTGTAGTTTACTACGTGACAATGGTATCCGAATATTTGAGTCATAAGGCTTTACACAATATTTTTGTTATGTTATTTTAGCCTTTTTAAATTTGGGATTTTATAAGTTTATTATGTTAGATGGTTCTATAATAAATTTTGAAAAAAAATATTATGTTAGATAATTTTAAGCACAATCGATCAAGTTGAAAATTATTTATTATTTTTGTATTTTAGACTTTTACATATTATGTTTTTTTTAAGAAATTGCATTCATTAAAGAAAGTTGTATTAAGAAATTAAATTTGGATATCTTTTTATTTAACTTGATTCGTTCCGATTTGTTTCTATAGAAAGTTTGAAATGATCTCAGTATCGAATTCAAATCAAGACTTTAAAGATTAAGCGATATTGAGAATCGACCTAACTGAAATATAAAAATTTGAATTTGAATTCATAAGTTGAATTACAATATAAATTGAAGCTTACATTGAGTTGAAAAACATTCTTGAACTCTATAAAAAAATTATGATGATTAAGAACCGAGCTTTAGAGCATTATATAAAGTTTTCAAAAGCTTAAGAAAACTTGTATGGAGGATTTTGTAGAAGTTGGATTCAAGGCTTGGGAGTCTGATCATTGCCTTCGTCTTGGACAAGGAGACCTATTTATAATCAGCCATGGTCAGTTGAGGATACAAGTGGATTGAATTTGAGACAAAATGTTATTAATGACTTTTGTTTTTAATTGATTGTTCTCATCCAATTATGTCATAATTGGACCTATGATCGTAGGTGAAATGATCACCAAGTTAGGGTGATCATTTCAGCCATTGAATCAAGTCGTTTGGTGGAGTATCGGTCGAGTTCCACTTTTGAAAAATTAAAAGTTTCGGTCAATGTTAATATGTTCGTCGCGAGAAGAAGACGATCCACAATGGCGGACGCGCATCGGGCACTGCATTGGGCGTTTCGTCTGCGTTCCGTTAGTAACCAACACTTTGCCCGCGTTTGGGCTAACGTTGTTGCCTCAAACATTAACTGCTCCAGTGATACGCGTAAGTGCTTGGCTTTTGTCGTAGCGGATGATGCGACAAGCTGGTGTCCGTCTGATGATGCATTGACGCTCATTTGATGATAGTATGATTTGTTGCATTTGTTTCTCCTAATTTTGGCTACAGTACTATATCACAATCAATTTTCAGGCTTAGAGCTTGTTTGAAATTGGTTTTACAAGTGACTTTATTTTATCTTACAAAATATATTCAATTATTTTAATAAGCATAAATATTTATTTGTCTATATTATCTTATTTTTTTTATATATTTTGGGCTTTTTAAATAATTAATTCTGAATTTAAATGGATATAATATTTATTCCAAATTATTTATTTTATTTATTTGAGTTCTCTTAAAATTAATTTGAGATAAAATAAGTACAATATTTATCTTAATTTTTTATTTTGGCCTTATTATATCTTAATTTTATTTAATTGAGATTAATTATCACAATAATTATCTTAATTAATTATTTGATTCCGATCCTAACTAAATTATTTTGAATTTATTTATTAAAAAAATATATTATAAATTGGGGCAATAAAATTTTATTCTTACACGATAAAACGATAAAATTTGATTTAAGATTTTGAAATATATTTTAAATAAATAAGTAGTTAGTTTATAAATTAGTTTAGACAAAATTAATTTATAACTATTGTTATTATTTTTTATATTAAATAATTTTATTTTGAGAGTGGATTGTGGGTAATTAGATTATTTTAAAAAGATTATGAATGATTTTAGGAAAAGACTTTTTAGGAATGAATTTTGAAATAGTTGATTTTATGATTAATATATTTATTTTATTTTTGCAGATTTTTATTTTTAATAATTAGAAAGTCAAAAGGGCCCAAGAGAATGCTCAAACCTAGCAACAATTGGTCAATGACACAAAAGAAGACCAAGAGTGACGAAGAAAAACACCCGAAAAAACTCCCAAAAACAACCCGACAAGACAAAGAAAACACATTCTACGACACCCAATGAAACTCTCACAGATTTCCTAGATCCTGATTCTTCGACTTCTAAGCAAGAACATCAAACTTGTCTCTTTGGTGTTCAAACTTAAGATTCTTACTTTGAAAATTTGTAGTCTTACTCATAAGGATATTCAAGGATATTCAAGGATATTAGTAATCATTGTAAGGAATCTTTCTTATATCTCTAATCATTTTGTAAGCCCAATTTCATTTGATTAATATAATGTGATGTTTGATTTATGAAATTGATTGAATATATTATATTGTATGTGATTTAAGAACTTTGTATTCTTGCATAAGACATTAAATCGATTTAAACTATAAACATCCAATTTGAAAAAATTATATTTAATTTTGTGAATCCATGTTTTCGGCCCGTATTCTCAGTTGTATATTAACTAATGTGATATTTGTACCCCAAAATCGCCATTTGATTTGGCAAAAAAAATTAAAAACGATTTTGGTCCACTGTGTGTGTTCTTGGTGTAGTTCAAGTTATCCGCCTAGTCTCAGCATGACTTTGACTGATGATTAGAACCTCTGGCATAGTTTCTGACTGAAGAAGTGATCGAGGATATTCATGATCAAAGCCTGAACGAAGAACTTATGTACAAAAAATCAAAATACCCGTACAAAATATGGACAATCACTCTTAGTTTTAGGTTAAACAAGAAAATAAAAATAAAAAGTATAAAGTAAAGTGTAAAAATAAAATTATAAATGCCAAATTTTTTAAAGTAGAGACATACAGCGCGTTATGAGACTTGGTGTTTTTATCTCTTTTCCACACGTAAACAAGCACCGAACTCATAAAAAATATTTAATTATGGTATGCATACGCCTAAATTATTTTCTTAATTTTTTAAGAAAATTAAGTGGCGACTCTTTATTCGTGAGGTTTATTTTTAATCGATTTTTTTTCAAAGAAACATGTGTCAATCTCTCATTAAATTCTCAATCTCAAATGAGATTAGATCGGTAGGGTTAGTAATTGGGTTGACTATAAAGTCTAGTTTTTGATATCACCTAAAGAATAAGTTCCCCCACGAATAAAATAAATAAGAGATTAGATTAAACGATGTAAGATCAATATCAAATTTAAGTGGTTTTTATTGTGTATATTCATAAATTGAAATGGTTCAATTCCCCTTGAGACATTAATACATAATTATGAATGAATATTTAAGGATTCTATTTATAAATTGATATAGTTAAATTTACCTCTAACTGGATCATGTTTTGGATGAATTATATTTTATAATGTTACTAAGTTAAACATACCCATTAATAATATAAAAAAAAAAAGTTGTTCAATCTTATTCTTGTAAGTGGTAGGTTATATTTTCAACTATCTTTTAAGCTCTTTAAATTTGGCTTTAAGAGCAAATACTCCTCATATTATCTCTCTAAAAAAACTATTGAGGAAGGAGTTCAAGTAATTTTGTCTTCTTGATCATCTGATCGCTTTTTAAGCATCGGAAGATGTCTTGTCTTTTATTTTCACCACTTATATTAGATTAGATTTTTTTTTTTTTGGTTTAATTTGACATTTTGTTTAGTCAAAAATGAATTTATTATCTCGGATTTCTATTATCTGAATAACACTATTGGTTTTTGGTAGATCATTTGTTGCTCATATTTGTTGATTTCTTGGGTGATCTTTTCTTGAATCTGTGTCTATCCTTTTCATTAAAGTGTATAAAATTGTCAGATCTAAAGTTATTGTTATTTGAATTGATCTTTCATTTAAAGATCCTCTTATAGGTATCCTTATTTGTTTTTTTTATGAGTTTTTCATTATGTTGACCATATACATAGATGGTCAGTTATTACTTGGCAGAATATTTTTTGGCGTTACATACCAACCCACAAAAAATGACAATTTTCACTACCGCCCATAATATTTGGTAGAGATTCTTTCGACACCACTAAATTAGTTTGTTCAGTTTGTTTTACTTCCTCACTCATCCTTATGATACTCAAACGAGTTCGTATTTTGAGTCACCCTAAAAAAATACAAAATGTTTGGATCATTTCATTAAATTTTAATTTTTGCAAAAGATGTATTATTTAATGTATAGATTATCATTTAACTGTTTTGATTGTTTTAAATGTTATATTGTATTATTTATAAATTAATTTTGTATTTGTAACTTTTGTTTTGAATTAATAAGAATTAACTCATTAATAAAAAAAAATGTTGACTTTAATTATTTATAATTATTAATTTCATTTAGTATAGAAAGTTAGGAAAAATTTATAATTATGACTCACCCAATTTAAAAGTAATTTTTTTTTGTTTTAAGAGAATAGGGATGTTGTATTTGTTTTATTTATTAATATTTTTAAAAGTTTGTACTTATTTTGTTACGTTGTAACTTCGAAACATACCTAAAGTATTTTTAGTTTTATTTTTAATCGTTTCAAGTGTATATATGGGCAGGTTAACCCACATTCTAACTCAAATATTCATTTACTCTAATATATATATTCAAATTAATTATAGTTTTTGACCTGATAAACAAACAAATTTGAACTAAGCATTATTATATGTATAGAATAATTAGTTAAAAAGTTAAACTTATATATTCTTAAGATAAAAATACGTATGTTTATCAAATTTGATATTAAATTTAAAATATAAAGTTTTATTAACTTAGTTGGTTAAGTGTTGTACTTGTTTTGTTAAGTTAAAATTTCGAAATATATATATATCATTTTTAATTTTATTTTCTAACCTTTTCAAGTTTATGGGCGGGTCAACCCACAATCCGACTCAAGTATTCATTTACTCTCACATATATATATATTCAAATTAATCATATCGCTCGACCCGACAAACAAAAAAAATTCAAATTAAGCATTAATATATATATATATATATATAGTGAGACAATTTTACTAAGCTTATCATCCCAATTATATAATTGGTATTTTAGTAATTTGATGGATAAATTGAATGATTATAAATATTAGTTTTGGGTAAAATATCTCAAAATAAAAACCAATATCAAAGTTTATTGATAGGTTTAAATTTGCTTTATATAAAAAATATTGATGGAGAGTGATTTTGAGAAGATAATTGTTTAAAATAAAACTTAATTTTTTGTATTAATTTATTATTTGTTTGAAATAAATGAAATTTTAGTATTTTATTAATAAATTTAGTGATGTGATGGTATTAGAGAGAATGAAATGATATTTGATAATGATTTAATTAAAAAAAATTATTGGTTTATGAAAGAAAATATTAACATGATAATTTTTTTGTTTCAACTTGAAGTATTTGTTTTAATAAAAATTTAACTTAAAATATTTGGTTTGTTGAGTAAGACTATTTTCATTTAAATTATCTTAATTATTTTGTTTAAGATATGTTATTTGAGTTTTTAATTTGATAATTATTATAAATATTTTTTAAATTTATTTTTTTTTAAGATATGTTATTTGAGTTTTTATATTTTTATTGATAAATTTATATATCATTGAAATGATTGAAAAAATTAAATATCATTCCATAATTAAATATTAACATAAAAGTAAATAAAAAAATAAACAAATAGAGATCATAGTATAAGTTAACTCTTTGTACTATATTATAACTGATATTTGTTTTCAGATAATAAATTTTAGAAGAAAAAATGTGAATTAGGTAAAATGAAGATTACAAAATTAACACAATATAATGAATAATTAAGAAGGAAAAATGTTAAGAATTAGATTTATACAAAAAATAATAAAATCTTATTATTATTTTTAAAAGAATAATATATATATATATATATATATATATATATATATAAAGGTTTGATAGTTAAAAAAAAAAACAAAAAAAAAAAACAAACTTGTTGGACTTAAATTTATTAGATACTAGATAGATTTATAAGTAGAATAATTTTTTTATAACTAAACATGATAACAAACGAAGAGTATTTCACTTCACTCACAAGGTTTGGAATATCAAGGCCCATGCGCTTAGAGTTGGGCCGATTAGGATTATACGCATATTAGGAAAAGAACCCTAATATTACCTATAAATACTTGTTTAGGTTAAGGTAAACACACTTGAGCATTGCACGCCTCCTCCACCTATTTCACAGCGGTCTAATTCCCTCATCAATTCTCAAATTTTACATAGTTATTGTTAAATGTATCATGGTTTCGTTACTCGATCTAAGATGTAGTATGTTCGTGAGTTGTTTGGATACATTCATTTTTTACAAGGGATAGAGGTATCTGAGACTACATCAAAGGATAGAGGTAGAACATATTATATATTCTCTTTAATTGACATTTAAACGATAAATTAAGAAAAAATTCTAACGTGTTTCTAATATATATATATAGGCATCCGGTTAGCTCCAGATTGTGAAAGAACATAGATCTACAACGCACATCTGAGTGTTAACATTTGAAAGGGTGAAGAGAAGGATTCCGCGAAGAGGAGGAATCGACGAAGAAGAAGAAAATAGCGGTGGCGGCGCCTGGCGGTGTTGAGATTGGCCTTCCTCAATTGGAGAGCAGAGAATGACATGAAGCTGTTGCTATACTTAGTTCTTAATATTGATGCATGTACAAATTTTATTTTTATTTGGTAATATTATATTAAAAGTATTAGTAGGAATACAAAATTATTGTAAACTTTGTGTGTTGCTTTAAATTTCATGTTCTTATTGGGAAAAGAATTAGGGAAATAATGAGAAACACTATTTTTTTTTTTAATTTGTTTATGAAACTCTTAATCAATACAACTTAAAAAACAATATTAATATTATAGTATTAAAATTCATGAAGATACAATTACCGATTTAGAGTTACTTTGTTTGGTTGCCTTTTTTTTTAAAAAAAACAATCATAAATAAACAATACTTTATTCACTTTTTATTTCTTCGTATCAATTAATTAATTAACTAATTTTTTTTATTATTATATATTAATATTATTAAATTAAGTCTTTTTATTTAAAAAATAAATAAACACTCTTTTTTTTAAATCACCCATTAATTTTTTTTTTTTAAATAAACTCCAATTTATTTAAATATTAATTATTAATTACTTTTATATTTAAGTAATGCATTAATCAATTTTAAAATCAAATAAAAGCTTAGGCTATTTCTAATTAATAGTAATTGAATTGATTGCATTTATCAATTCTTTTATTAATTTAAACAAAAAAAAAAATTCTTTACTAATGTTCAAATTGATTTTATAAGTCAATAATAATATGTTTTACAACAAAATTCTTGAGATTAGGAAAGCCTATATTTTTTTAAAAAAAAATTAAGAAACCATTCAGTAAACATGTTGTATTTAAATAAAATTCGATAAATTCATAAAATCAGGAAAATTATAACAAGGATTCGTGCAAATGTATGGAATGGACTAATAATGATATAAACAAAATATTATTTATATAAAAATATTTTAAATAAAATTAATATTATTCAAAAATTATTGTTATTGTTTATCTAACTTCTTTTATCCTGGTTTAAAGATAAAAATAAATGTGACAAAAATATTGTTTTAATTGGACATATTCTTGACTATGACTTGTGTAGAAATGAATTCATCATTTATTATTGTTTAGATATCACTTATAATTGCTCAAAATTAAGAAAATATATATATACAAGAATATTTTATTTTTATTTTTGTATAATCAAAGAGGCTTTTAAAAAAACCAATTCATAATTTGTTTTTAACCTAACAAAAGGAAATTAATAATTATATGAAGCAACAATGGTTAAAAAGTTGAGAGAAACCCTATCTAAGATTTCATTATTTCATAAAATTAAATTTAAAGATTTTGAACTAAATTATTTTCATGATTTTATATACATAAAAGGTAATAAATACCTATTTCCATAGATGGATTTGTTACTTTTCATAAGGTATTTCTCCATCTTTCCTCTTTATTCTTGATTTTTTTTTTTAACATGCATGTTTTCTCCATTCTTCATTTGGGCTTATTTGGTAGATAATATATATATTTTTTTAAATTAAAGCAACTTATATTTAAAAAAAATAGCATAATCAAAAAAATTAAAAAAAAAACACTTTTTCATTCACTTTTCATCTAAATAAAAGTTTCATATAATTACATTTTTAGTACTAAATAAAAATAAAATTATTTTCATTATTTATTTTGACATTTTTCAAAATTGATTATTTATTATGACAAAATAATAATTAAAAAAGAACTTAATAGGTGATGTATTTGTTGGTTACATGTATATATTACATTATATACTTAGTATTAATTAAAAATAACATTACTTATGGAAATGTTTTGAAAATTTACTTATTAGATTAAAATGTTTTTAAATATATAATACTTCAAGTAGTACATAAAAGGAAACAAATCATAAATTCAATTTTTATTACGTACATAAAAGGAAACAAATCACAAATTCAATTTTTATTTCGTACATAAAAGGAAACAAATCACAAATTCAATTTTTACTACACATATTTTAAATTGAAATGATATAAGAGTGGTAATTTTTTTAGTTTAGTTGACACAATAAATTTATTATAAAAATCAATAAAATAATGGCTTATTTATAAAAAAAAAAAAGCCTCATTACACCAAATATGCATTGTTTAGTTTAAATATAATTTGGGAAATGTTTTGAACATGGAAGAAACTCTCCTACTTTTTATATGATTTAATCTATAGATCAGAAATACACAATGATTTAATTAAGAAATACAATGATTAAAATAAAAAGATATTAGATTGAATGTTACATGAAATTACATCGTTTCTCTAATATATATATTAGAGATTACATCGTTATAAAAACTAATATAATAATAATATTACGACAATATTATAATAATATTTTACAAATGTATTATTTTATATGAAAACAATTGTAGGTAGTTTATAATTCAACCAATTTTGGGTGAAGTATTATGAAGAATTGCGATAGATCTCATCAGCATGAGCAGTTGGGATGTAAACCGCATTCCTCAAAGAGCTATGTGTTCTTCCATACAATAAGTATACCAATGCTCCTATTGCTAGCCATATCGAAACACTAATCCAAGTCCAAGACCTGATGAATGTTCAAATTTAGAATTGTACCAAATTCACAAAAATTACAAAATTGTTGGAAAAACATGTCTCATTAGATCACGATTAGATTTGGATGCAGAGATTGTTTTCAAATGGTCATGTTACTCACCCAAGATTTACGAGCAAGTAGGTGTTTACAAGGATGCAAGCAACAGGCAGATATGGCACAAACGGGCAAATGAAACCTGATATAACGAAAGAAAGAAAGGTTTAATTCACATGAATATGTGTATTATGAATGATGTACTTAAATTACTTACCTCCTGTATGTCCAAAATTATGCCTTCCATCATCTTGATCTATACAAGCGAGAATAATCAAACTGCATAGCATAATGATGCTACCAACTCCACATAATATAAACCGAGGAATACTGTTGCAGTCAAATAAATTTAGAATGTGTTATGCTTGATTGGAAAATCATGTCTTATTTCAGTTCATTAATAGCTGTTATTCATTTCTTCTATCTTAAGACCAGTACCAATTGTTAAAGCATGAGCCAATTTTACTTTGATAATGAGAATTCTAAAGAAGAAATGCATTATATAACCACTTCAACAAATTGGACTTTTCAACCAAAACACATACATATATTATAACACAGATTTTACTAAGATGGATATATTAAGAAAAGCAGACGATATCTTAAAATAACTGACCTTGATAATCTTTCTGTTGATGCTGCACATGCAAGTACAAGGATGCCTATGCACACAAAGGTAATACTCCAGGCAGCAATATTGCGTCGTCTCAGGTGATCACCTGCGAGTTGACAGAAATCAGCCATGATATTTAATCTAGAGATTCTCATTAACGGAAGGAAGACATGTTAAGTATGGAATGAGTTAAGTATCAAAAAATAAATGTTGAATAAACCAAATGCAAATATCTAAATTTGTGAAACTAATGATGAGAAAGTAATTAAAGACTATTTGATTTTCAGGCTGATTATTAGCTTTTGTATGCTCTTTACTAGATTATCAAATTAAGTCATTTATAACTTACCAAATTAATGAAGATGAATCTAAATAAATAAGTGATTTTAGTAACAATTATCAAATAAACGTAATTATTATATGAAGTGATAATTTGTGTTATAAACGCTGCCTAATAGGATAGCAGTGCAAAAAGAAAGGTAAGAAACCATACTTTCAGACACTCCTTTCAAAATAAGGGTATTTTGAAGTGAGGTCTCCCCTTTAGTAAACGTGTCTTCAATGGAATCCTCGGAAATCTCATGATCGATAAATTTTGTATATTGTGTTGTCACCGAATCTGTTGGTTCTCGGAATGATGATACAAGTGGAACTACATCTGGTGGGTTGTATCTTAGTATGAGAACTGAGATAGCTACAATGGTAAAAGCTAACAATGTACCAACACTCACCTGAAAAAAAAAACAAAAATTTGGTTAAGCTTCATTCTCTTATTTCATCTATATTTCTAACTAAATCAATATTTTTTTTTATATACCCAAGAAAAGTCGAGAAATGCTATAACTGCTATAAGACATAACAAACTTACCATTCCTGCCAATTGTGAAACATCCATGAAGAAAGCCAGAGCTGCGGCAAAGATACCAGTAACTATTGTGCCTTTTACTGGCACTTGAGTGTGTTCATTTATGTCTGAGAAGAATGAAGGTAATAATCCATCTCTAGCCATCGCCATAAGGACTCGCGGCTGAGAAATTTGTGTTCATCAGGTAAAGAAAATAAAATAAAAATTGATGCATTTCAAGTATTACTAGTTGGTGTTTATGGGTATTATGTGAAATAGAATAACTCAATTACAAAAGCTCACAAGAGACATTATATGAAAATGAAACATTTATGGGTTCTAGCTCCTTAATTTCATGCTAAGACTTCAAAGATCTCTATATATTGCATAGTATAAATAGAAGCTGCAGGAGAAATTATTGAAAGAAGTGAATATTTGTCTTTAGACCCATGCCACTCATTCTATCTTGGCTATCATGTCCATTCTCCCTTGATTATATATCTTTCTTCTATAAACCCTAATTTTATCACATGATATTCTATCATCTCATCTAAACCCTTTCAGACTCCTTCTTCACCTTTCAATCAAATATATCAATATCCTTTGTTTTCGTCCCTCTACTTTCAGGTATCATAAACTAAAAGAACATTTGGGCTTTCACCTTAAAAATCATCAAAATTGTGAACAATATAATGTAAGAAAAACCCATATATTGTGCCCCCAAAATCTTACTATATTTACTTCTTATAAGCTCTCAAATCATAATCAATTGAAAAAACCAGTTCTGATTTTCTTTGAAATCATGAATTCCTGACGATAAGAATTAACAAAGCTTTTATTAGGCAGAGAAAAGAAAATGCTAGTAGCACCTGAGGAAGAATTGAACCAAGCAGACTTGATAAAAGTGCAGTAACTGCTCCGGTTGTAACGATATAACTGCAAGGATGAGAAATTATACTTGTGAAATAAGGGAAAGGTAGCATAAAGTAAACAAAAACTAGTTAAACAAGACAATTCTCTTCTTACCCTGCCCATTCCATCCCAAGACTAGCAAAAGCCGAGGAGATTGGAGTATCTGGATCAAGTGCATAATATGGCACTAACCCGACAAGTACCGAAGAGACGAGCATATACAGAGTACAACATGTAAGCAATGCAATTCCCATACCAAGTGGCAAATCTCTCTGAGGATTCTTCACCTGAAAGATGATTTAGGTTATGGATATCTGAAAGAAAATTCTTATTGGTGTCTTACTTGGGATACCAATATTTAGATTCACTGAAGCATATATCTATAAAGAAACACAACTGAGAAACAAAATCAATTGAAATAAATCTTACCTCCTCGGCTGTGCTCGTAACTGCGTCAAAACCTATGTAGGAAAAGAAAACTATTGCAGAACCTGCAAATATGCCATTTACTCCAAAAGGAGAGTACCTAGAAAAAAAATGTATGAGATACTTGCGTGCATTGATGTTTATTAGAAGAAAATTGGAGTTGTATCTCAATACCAATAACAAATAGTCAAATCTGTAGTTGTAAAATAAATGTAGTTATGTGAGATGACAGTCTAAATTATGATCCTAAATTTTTGTGCAGTTCTATTTTAGGCTGATCACAATATGGATTTTATACTACATGACAAACGAAATTTGAGCTGGATTATATCACAAATCAGAATTTGGTTTAGCAAAAAGGCCATGACCATGTCTCTAGAATCTATGACTAAAAGGTGTTAAATCAATATGTTACAACCTTGTTATTTCTCATTATTAAAGTTCACCCAATTTCCAATTTCAATTATTGATCCAAAACAAGGAATAGGGAAGCAAAAATGTCATTACCCACTAGGAAGTTTGTATCCTTTCCAACCTGTCGTGAAACCAAGATATGCACCAACAACCGTGATGAAAACCATGGCACACACATTAATACTTGTAACAACTGCTTGTACAGTAGAACTCTGCAATCGTAATTTCTTTTAACAAAGAAAAAAATAAAACGGAAGAGTAAACGAAAAATGAAGATGAAAATGAAAGTTTCACCTCTTTGATTCCTGCACAGAGGAGGCCAGTAACTATAAGAACCAAAGTTGCTGCACATGGATCTACCACAACACCAAAAAGTGTCTTTCGAGCCAAAAAAGCAGGAAGATTTTCTTGTCCTCCAAAAAACCATGCCTGTGGAAGTACTTGTTCAATTAAACTATCTTATTCTTCTTTGCTTTTTACTAGTTTCCAAACCAAATTTATGTACATTGCAGAGTAAAACATTTATCAAACTCATAAAAACATCCAAACAACCAAAAAGCAAGCAAGGATAAGAGAATCCGCATACCAAATTTGGAGATATGCCACGTGCAACGGCTGAGCCACCAATTGTATATTCAAGTATTAAAGCCCAACCAATTAGCCATGCAACTCTAAAAACAATCAAGAAAACTGAATCAATGCTTAAACTTTTTTCTTTTTTTTAGCACCATTTCATTAAAAAACCCAAAAAAATGGGAGGGTTAAGAATCAAAACTAGACAAATCCAAACGACCCTAGAGATTAATGTTTAAACTTTTCATAATACCCTCAAGGGGTGTAACATATAAACATTCTCCTTTTGAAAATTTCCTCATTGGAATCTTAAACATGCCCCCCAACGAATTCTTCAACCAACTTAGGTTAAATCATAAATGGAATAGGAAATGATACTTCCTAAAACTATAACAAAGCCAAGATTAAACTACATTTCTTAATAAATCTAAGGATGAATTGATCAACTTCTTCTCTTCTTTCATTGCAAAACAATCCTAGTGTGTATGTCATATTGAAACTCAATGCTTACCCTTCTCCTACACATATATATGAATAATGATACGCACTTCCTGCAGACGGACATCGACAAGCCAATTCTGCGTAACAAAATGCAGAAAGAGCAGCAGCTAAACCAGCAATAAGAAATGAAACAGTAAGAGCAGGCCCTGTATCTTCTCTAGCAACTGTTCCTATTAGTATGTAAACTCCAGCGCCAATTGTTGATCCAACTCCTGATGAAAGAAAGTTAATTAAGAAATGAAAGATGATTAAGAAGGAATGAAAAGTCATACCAATTGCAATGAGGTCGAAAACAGAGATTCGTTTGGGTAACAATTCGTGGCCCCTTTGTCGCCTTGCATGCACCGAATCAACTCGTTTTCTTCTTATCAGAGATTGAAAGCGGCATTTCTGAATCCTATCCATATAAATGGTTGCCTTTTTCAAGAAAGGAGAAATCTTTACTTATCTGATAGATAGAGAAATTGGAAATCGCCGGCGAAATCTGTTGGTTAGATTTTGCCGGAAAATCTAGTTTGAAAAATCATGCTACGTATATAGAAGAGAGAGAGAGAGAGAGTCGTACATCAGTAGGACTTTACTTTACATCAAGATTTCTCACACTAATTCATTAAGAATGTAAATAAATGGGTTGGATATTATTTTTTTTTATTAAAAGATAAAAAAAAATTAAAAAAAAATAATAAAAAAAAAAAAGTAAATTGATAATTATTATTCATTTTAGATAAAGAAAAAAAATAAAGTTATTTATAGACAAATCCAAATATCTTAAGAAAAAATAAACTAACCAAATATTAAAAATTAATAACAATTTACCAAAATGAAAATAGCACAATAATTTTATGACTATGATCAAGTAAATCAAATACGAAAATCTATTTAATGTAAAAGTTATACAAAATGATAGAGAAGAATGTCAAATTTATCATTGAACTATAACGAAATATTCACGTATATTACTGAACTAATTTTTGTTCACTAGTATCATTGTAGTTGAGTTTAATGTTCATCTACATCATTTGTTAACAAAACATCCAAATCCGTTATGTTTTCCGTTAAAAGATGACACATGTGATTCACATGTCATTTTTTAAAAATTAATATATATTATATATTTTTTTATTCATATTTCTAAATAATAAAACGTTAAATTTTAGATTCATTAACCAAATAATTTAGACATTTTGAGAAACATTAATAATAATTTTTTTTTAAAATTTAATATATTTTCAACACTTATTTTTATTAACAATCTTAAATAATAAAATATACCATTTTTATATTTCTCATTTTTTGTTACCCTAATTCACTAAGTAGTCAAAAAAAATAAACTAAAAACATACATAAATAACATTAATAAAAATTCATATAATATTATAAATTAAAAAAAAAAACAAAAATAAGAGAAGAAGAAGAATAGTAGGCTTAGTTAATTATGGCAGGAAAAAAAATTATTAGCGCTTTTATAAATGTTTTATTATTTAGAATTATAAATAAATAAATATATAATATATTAATTAATAAAGATTATATGTCAATCCTACCATATATTAATTAAAAAAAGATGACATGTCAACCCCACTTGTCATCTCATTTAACAGAAACTTAACGGGGTTAGAGATTTAGTGGAGCAGTGACATAGATGAATATTAAATTCAACTACAGTGGTATGAGCGAACAAAAATTAGTTCAGTGATAAACATGAATATTTAATTATAGTTTAGTGATAAAATTGGCATTTTTCCCCAAAATGATAGTATATAATTTATTATTTAAATTAAAATTATAAATAAATAATTCACTAATTTAATTGCAAAAAATATAATGAATATAATATTTTGACTAATTGTTGTTTGAAATTTTTGGTAGTTAAACCTAATTTGTTAAAATTATAGTTAAATTAGTGATATTAACAATTTATTTTAATTTTAACAACAACAAGTCTCAAATAATGATCTGAAAGAAGAGCTCCAAAATTTCAATTAGCTTCTAATAAATCGCTCCGTTTAACATTTTGGCCCTAGATCAAATCACATTACCCAGTACAAAATTTGAAGAGAATTTCTATAAAATATTTGTTAGATAGTAAAATCGTTTTTTAGTGAGTGGAACATTAAAATTATGTTTTTTTCTAAATTTACATGTAATTCTTTTAAAATTAAAATTATGTTAAAGACAAGTGATATTGATTTTGATCATTTATTATCAAAATAAAAAAATATATATATTTGAATGTACTGCATATGATTCTTAATATGGAATATACTTTTTATTTAATAAACAATCAATTATAGGAAAACTATATTATATATTATTAACAAGTTTGGAATATTTTTTTTATGAGAAATTAGATAATTATTAATAATAACACTAATATATAAAAAAATTAAAAAAAAAGTAAGAACATTTATAAAGTCATAAATTGGTCGGTTTAAAAACATCTTAAGTGAATCTGATTTTAAACGAAAAAATGTTATTAAATTTGTTAATATACATAATTAAAATATATTTAAAAACATTATTTCATATAAATCAACCCAACAAAAAAAATAAATAAATAAATAAAATAGATTGGTTACAATACATCATGACATTTAATCTCCTAAATACATCTCCTTGTTACTAGAAGTAATTATTTTTTAACTAGTTTTTTTATAAATATAAATAATCTATTTTATCCTTTCTATATTAATTCTATTATAACATATTAAAAAATCTATATATATATAATGATGCTTAATTTTTAAAGTGTCCGGATTGGCGGGTCGAGAGCTGTGGTTAATTTGAATACTTGGGTCGGATTGTGGGTTGACCCGTTTTTAAATTTAAAACGGTTAAAAATAAAATTAAAAATGCTAGAGGTATGTTTCGAACTTGCAACCTAACAAAACAAGTACAACTCTTTAACCAACTAGGCTACAAAGACTTTATATTTTAAATTCAACACCAAATTTGATAAACGCGGGACGTTTTAATATTAATATAAGTTCAACTTTTTAACTAACTAATCTATATATATATAATGATGCTTAATTTTTAAAATGTCCGGATTGGCGGGTCGAGAGCTGTGGTTAATTTGGATACTTGGGTCGGATTGTGGGTTGACCCGTTTTTAAATTTAAAACGGTTAAAAATAAAATTAAAAATGCTAGAGGTATGTTTCGAACTTGCAACCTAACAAAACAAGTACAACTCTTTAACCAACTAGGCTACAAAGACTTTATATTTTAAATTCAACACCAAATTTGATAAACGCGGGACGTTTTAATATTAATATAAGTTCAACTTTTTAACTAACTAATCTATATATATATAATGATGCTTAATTTTTAAAGTGTCCGGATTGGCGGGTCGAGAGCTGTGGTTAATTTGGATACTTGGGTCGGGTTGTGGGTTGACCCGTTTTTAAATTTAAAACGGTTAAAAATAAAATTAAAAATGCTAGAGGTATGTTTCGAACTTGCAACCTAACAAAACAAGTACAACTCTTTAACCAACTAGACTACAAAGACTTTATATTTTAAATTCAACACCAAATTTGATAAATGCGGGACGTTTTAATATTAATATAAGTTCAACTTTTTAACTAACTAATCTATATATATATAATGATGCTTAATTTTTAAAGTGTCCGGATTGGCGGGTCGAGAGCTGTGGTTAATTTGGATACTTGGGTCGGATTGTGGGTTGACCCGTTTTTAAATTTAAAACGGTTAAAAATAAAATTAAAAATGCTAGAGGTATGTTTCGAACTTGCAACCTAACAAAACAAGTACAACTCTTTAACCAACTAGGCTACAAAGACTTTATATTTTAAATTCAACACCAAATTTGATAAACGCGGGACGTTTTAATATTAATATAAGTTCAACTTTTTAACTAACTAATCTATATATATATAATGATGCTTAATTTTTAAAGTGTCCGGATTGGCGGGTCGAGAGCTGTGGTTAATTTGGATACTTGGGTCGGATTGTGGGTTGACCCGTTTTTAAATTTAAAACGGTTAAAAATAAAATTAAAAATGCTAGAGGTATGTTTCGAACTTGCAACCTAACAAAACAAGTACAACTCTTTAACCAACTAGGCTACAAAGACTTTATATTTTAAATTCAACACCAAATTTGATAAATGCGGGACGTTTTAATATTAATATAAGTTCAACTTTTTAACTAACTAATCTATATATATATAATGATGCTTAATTTTTAAAGTGTCCGGATTGGCGGGTCGAGAGCTGTGGTTAATTTGAATACTTGGGTCGGATTGTGGGTTGACCCGTTTTTAAATTTAAAACGGTTAAAAATAAAATTAAAAATGCTAGAGGTATGTTTCGAACTTGCAACCTAACAAAACAAGTACAACTCTTTAACCAACTAGGCTACAAAGACTTTATATTTTAAATTCAACACCAAATTTGATAAACGCGGGACGTTTTAATATTAATATAAGTTCAACTTTTTAACTAACTAATCTATATATATATAATGATGCTTAATTTTTAAAATGTCCGGATTGGCGGGTCGAGAGCTGTGGTTAATTTGGATACTTGGGTCGGATTGTGGGTTGACCCGTTTTTAAATTTAAAACGGTTAAAAATAAAATTAAAAATGCTAGAGGTATGTTTCGAACTTGCAACCTAACAAAACAAGTACAACTCTTTAACCAACTAGGCTACAAAGACTTTATATTTTAAATTCAACACCAAATTTGATAAACGCGGGACGTTTTAATATTAATATAAGTTCAACTTTTTAACTAACTAATCTATATATATATAATGATGCTTAATTTTTAAAGTGTCCGGATTGGCGGGTCGAGAGCTGTGGTTAATTTGGATACTTGGGTCGGGTTGTGGGTTGACCCGTTTTTAAATTTAAAACGGTTAAAAATAAAATTAAAAATGCTAGAGGTATGTTTCGAACTTGCAACCTAACAAAACAAGTACAACTCTTTAACCAACTAGACTACAAAGACTTTATATTTTAAATTCAACACCAAATTTGATAAATGCGGGACGTTTTAATATTAATATAAGTTCAACTTTTTAACTAACTAATCTATATATATATAATGATGCTTAATTTTTAAAGTGTCCGGATTGGCGGGTCGAGAGCTGTGGTTAATTTGGATACTTGGGTCGGATTGTGGGTTGACCCGTTTTTAAATTTAAAACGGTTAAAAATAAAATTAAAAATGCTAGAGGTATGTTTCGAACTTGCAACCTAACAAAACAAGTACAACTCTTTAACCAACTAGGCTACAAAGACTTTATATTTTAAATTCAACACCAAATTTGATAAACGCGGGACGTTTTAATATTAATATAAGTTCAACTTTTTAACTAACTAATCTATATATATATAATGATGCTTAATTTTTAAAGTGTCCGGATTGGCGGGTCGAGAGCTGTGGTTAATTTGGATACTTGGGTCGGATTGTGGGTTGACCCGTTTTTAAATTTAAAACGGTTAAAAATAAAATTAAAAATGCTAGAGGTATGTTTCGAACTTGCAACCTAACAAAACAAGTACAACTCTTTAACCAACTAGGCTACAAAAACTTTATATTTTAAATTCAACACCAAATTTGATAAACGCGGGACGTTTTAATATTAATATAAGTTCAACTTTTTAACTAACTAATCTATATAGGTGTTGAGTAAATTGATACTTGGGTCGGATTGTGGGTTGACCCACCCATAAACTTAAAACGGTTAAAAATAAAATAAAAAAAACATTATCCGTAATTTTTTTCCATGATTTTTATATTAATACTCGTGCAAATGCACGGAAAAAATGCTAGTATACATAATGGCATTAATTAGTAAGAATTCAAGTTACTTAAGACATTGGTGCTAATTAATAGATCTATTTCTAGTCAATAATGGTGTATTCTAAGCGATTTTATTTTACTTTTTCTTATTATAATTTTGTATTTTTTAAGAAAATTTAAGATATATAATATTATATCCTTAAAATAAAAAAATATAAAAAGAAGTGAAGTCCAATTGTTAACAAATTTTTTAATTAGGGTTTAAGTGGCCATGTGAGGAAATGGCCATTAGTGAGTAATAAATATAAGTTCAAAATAGGTATATTTTATTCAATAAGAAAAATGGGACAACGGATTAAACACATAACTCGTAAACACACTTAATTAGACATAGAATTTGTCGTCTAACGGGCTCGAATCTAGGACCTCTTAGGACTGAGCATATTCATCTTTTGTTGTCGCTAGGCTAGAAGAGGTAATATCAAATAATTGAAATGCTAAGAAACACGAAGCAATCGTTTGGACATCCAAAATAAGAGAATGTATGGGATGATTGTTAAAAAAAATCATTAAGATAAGAAACAAAATTGCAAGACTTTTTGACATTAGTTGGGGAGACGGCAGAAACACACTATTTTGGCATGATCCTTAGTACGAGGACTAACCGTTAATCAATAAAGAGGAATTTAAAAACGTGATGATCAGACGAAACTGCCTAGCTACCAAGGTCAAAGACATTAAAGACGGGTTATGAAATTTGCTCCTTAGACGAATACCGGTGGGACGGCGCATTCTCGAACATATCAGTAACATCCAATTCAACGAAAGAACAGATGTACACCGATGAAAAACCGTGAAAAATGGGAAGATGATTTCAAGCAAAGTGTGGAACACCATCCGAGAGAAGGAGAAAATAGTAGATTGAGCTAATCTGGTCTGCTCATTAAAGGTTATCCCGAGACACCAATTTATCATATGACTTGCATTTCGGGAAAGGTTAAATACGAGAGATTGCGTCAAAAAGTATATGGAAATCTCGGATCCAAGTTGTATGTTGTGTGAAGGAAATGAAGAAACAATAAATCACTTATTTGGTTGTTGTCCTTACACATCGAAGCTACAGAAAGAGTTTGCCAGAAGCATGGAAATGGTTAGTCTGCCTACAAAATTGAAAGAGATCAAAAAGAAAGTCATACACAAATCAAAGGGAAAAGTTTCAAGTCAAGTGTTTTCAAAAGCGACTTCGGTACAATCATCTACCACATATGGCGAGAAAGGAACGCACTAGTGCACTCGAGAATAAGAAGAAGTGTAGAGGAGACATGGGAAGACATAGTATTCGACAGCAACACAAATCTACAAACGCTGTGACGATTACCCATGACTGAGCAAAATTGAAAACTAAGCTAGAACTGGAATCACATTCAAAGAAGTCACGGAAACGGAAAACTTTTTAGTTAAATAAACGTTTTCAATTGTTTGTGTGTTGTGTAATTCATTTGTTTTAGAATAACTAAATTTTCCTAGATTTGTCTAGGAAAATACATAAACTCATTTGGTTTTTTTTAAGGAATTTTGTTTTTTAAAAATTAAAAAAATAATTGAAATCCTATAAAGATTAAACTAGGGAAAAGTGTTACGTTTCTTTTCTATTTGGCTCAAATTTTGGAAGTTAATTGAAATTGACAAAACTTATTGAATCATGGAGGTCATAGTCTCATAGACTCATAGGTGCAGTAGAGTAGATAAGCTCAATGATACAGCATGGCAGTTCATTTTTTACCTTCTTCAAAAAATATAGTATATACTATTTGAATGTTTTTGTCTATCTCTTTTCATTTATTGTACCTAAAAAGATTTTCAAGAATCTTTTTGTTTGTTTTTTGCATCCACATTGTTCAGTGGGGTGGAGTCACCCACATTGTTCACTTGTGGACGACTTGATGACAAATGTACTTTTGATTATAGTAACCACGACTTGATGACAAATGTACTTTTGATTATAGTAAAGATGATTATATAAATGATTTAATAAGCTAGATAAATCCAACAACAAGCCACTACATATCATTTAAATCAGTTTTTTTTTTTTAAGTAGGAATCAAATCTAAATCTATATTTTCACACAAGGTAATAATATACAATTAGTATTAATAATTATTTTTAATCCTCAAATTGTATTGAAACAAAGTGGCAGACGTAACATTAAAAAGACAGAAAAATGCTGTAAAATAAATTGTCCAAAAACCATGCATTGTGGATGGCCCCAAAGCATTTGAAATGACATGTCCTTTAAATTTAGGGTAGAATTGAATTGCAATAAGGGCACCC
This sequence comes from Impatiens glandulifera, assembly GCF_907164915.1. Lineage (NCBI taxonomy): Eukaryota > Viridiplantae > Streptophyta > Magnoliopsida > Ericales > Balsaminaceae > Impatiens > Impatiens glandulifera. The sequence continues at coordinate 12,229,084 of NC_061869.1, read as the reverse complement.
TGATGATACAAAATTGCCAATATGCAGCAAATTAGGTTTGAACTGTTAGAAGGATTGGATTATACAACTTCCTAAACATCTAATTAGCTCTAAAGTATTAAATGAATTACAATGTCTCTATCTCCAGTTGAATAAACTGAATCGATCGTTCATTTCCCTTTCAACCACATTTTCTTCCGTTGAGCCAGACTCGCTTCCTGCTGTTGATTCAGATGTGTCCTCTCGTTCTAGCTTTATCCTATCGGCGTTCTTGATAACCCAATCAGTAAAAGCTGGAGAAGCCGTCAATTCATTCACAGCTTGTTGGGTCGATTCCCTTGTGAACTCTTCCCATTCTTTCTTGGTGAACTTCTTCCTGTCAGGTGTCTTGTGAAATGTTGAAAAGTAACTTCGCTGAAGATCTACGCCTTTTCTGCCACCACCACTACTATATGGCGATCTCGAATCAGTAATTGCTACATAAAAGAACAAAAAATTAAGAAAACCGAGAAAAATGTGCTTTCACTAGAATGTGCAACAAGAAAGGTAGGTAGGTAGGTTACCTTTAATGGGAGTTTCAAACCGCCCTCCTGACTTCTTTGGGGTGGTCCATTTGGAGCTCAAATTAGCCGATCTGCTAAGGAATTCAGTACGTTTCTGTTTAGGATAAGTTGCCCCGTCTCTGTTTAAATTCCAGAGATTTCCATAACCAGAAGAATACTCTTGATAACCGTAGGAAGTTCTGTATTCATTTATGTTAAAACATGAAGAATATAATCAGCAACACTATTCACTAACACTAAACAAAATTCAAAGTTCTCAGCTATGCACAATTTGGTAATGAAAAACTTGGTTACAACTTTTAACTACATGAAAATCAATTATATTTTTCAGATATGGCTGAATTGCAAATCTTAAAAAAAATGACAATAGATGCCAACTATCACTTCATCTCAAAGACTCAAACACACATATTGGCCAGATGATTTCTCACCACGTTTGGAAATAAGGTGTATTTGAACTTAGTCCGGTGTCTGAATGGTGGTGAGGGCTAAAAAGAATTGTCTTGAAGAGATCTACAAAATGTCAAAGTTTAACGATTATAGGACAGTTGGATCGTTGATCATTGGCTGAAGTTGATACGAATTTTAGTGTATCTAGAAAGTAATCCATTGGTGATCTTAGCTATATTCAAATCCAAATTTAAATATGAATGTGGTTCTAAATAGATATAATAATAGATATGACAATGACTTGGCTTTGTATCACATTAGTCAAATTTACTAATTCCAATTTGTTAGCTTTCAAGTTCAAATAGGGGCTTTGTTTGACATTGATTATTTAGAATTAAAACCAACATCACAATATCACATCACCAATCATTTTTTCATCAACTAAATACCAAAATAAAGTCTCACTTTTTTAAGAAAGAAAAATATTACCATGTTGATTCAAACAAATAATCCACATTTCTTCAAACTAACCCTAAGTTCTACAATGAATTTTACTGGTCAGCAAGAATGAAATGTGAGAGAATTCAGAGACTTACTCAGGTTTGTTCCAGGGGAATGAAGTGATGATATGGCACAGAGCGTAACATAAAACGAAAGCCTCAGCCGCCAAAAGAGTATCCATTGTGCTCTAATTGGAAGAAGAAGAAGAAGAAAAATCACATTAATAAAGTATTCAAATTTCGGTAGGAGTGATAGAGGGGAAGAAGATGAGCTTAGCACACCTGAAGAATAAATGTGGCAGCAAGAATACGCATAGCCCACTTCACAAACTGAACTACTCCACCATCCACCGTTCCATCTTCTGATATAACAAATTTACGGACAATCCAGTACCCTAGAGCAGCTCCGGCCAGGAGAATCCCAACAAATAAAAATACAGAGACCTGCATCCAAAATTATGTCATTCTAAGACTACTATAAAGAAACAAGTAATTAAGACATTTAAAAGAATTGTAAAAGTAAAAGGCCCAAACAGGACTGGCTGTGTCCAGACTCTAAAAGGCAACTCAAGATACAAAAGTGTTTTCAAATGAAAACAATATATGTTGTGTATAGATTTGCAAGAGACAATAAAGGTACAATATATAATAAATGTAAAAGTAAAAGGACTCACAGGATTGTGCATTTCTTCAGTCATACCAAAATTCATAAGAACTGAATTGACCAAGGACGAGAATTGATGTAATAAAAATGACCCCGCTCCAATCTGCAATAAAAGAACAAGATCAAGATTGAGAAAAAAATGAAACGTGAGACACAAGTTTAAAAAGTAACAAACAAAGGGATAATAATCTTTACCGCTGATCCATATAAAGTGAGATAGAGTGCACTTTTTCTCCCAGTTGGTAATAACTTCATTGCCTGACCATCCACATGATAACAGTAAAAAGTTAGAAACCATCGTCAAATATTCAAGCTGAAAAATAGAGAATAGAAACTGAAGCGAAAGAAACATATAATTCTAGATAATTGATATTTCAATTCAGGAAAAACTGTACATTAAGGAAAAAAACTAAAATTGATTTGAGAAATATAAGCCCAATTGGAAACACCTTGATACAAAACTTATCGATGCAGAAACAAATCTGGATCAGATTATGTTTGGATACTAAACTTTGTCAAAGACATTCTGAAATTTTTTAGTTCTTTTTCACCCGGATACAGAAATTACAAGTGTTTTCAAATTATAATATGCGAAAAGTATAGCTAAGTACCTGAAAGAGAAGGATTAAGATGACAAGCAGTACACCAATGGCCATCGAACTGCTATAGTAGAATGGAACCCAACTGCTGACTATTGGTGCTGCCAGTAACAGCACGATACCAAATGCAAGACAAAAGAGGCGCCATCTTTGAAATTCTGTCAGAAAAACAGAGAAATACCAATAATTAAGTAAAGTAAGAGAGGCAAATGATATATTGATTTCAATTTACAATGATACATACCTTCATCAACAGTTGCAGTTACAGAGCCATAAATATCACCATCAAACTTAAGATCCAAATATTTATGATCATATGGTGACATGAAAGAACTCCAAAGACCCTTATCAACAGTTTTCCATTCATCGCATTGACATAAACCAAGAGAAGAATTCCTACAAAGTAATCAATTTGAATATATAAGAAAAACGAGAACAAGAAAGGATTCAAAGGGTTTTTAATAACTTTACCTGTGAAAGCAAATCTGAATCCTGTTATGATATTTCTCAGGAATGGTTACAGATGGAACAAGTGAAACTTTGTAAGCATTGAAATAACTCCCAAGTTTCAACCGTGTTACACCAGCAACATGTACACGCTCACAAGCAACTTTAGAGCCGGAAAAAGATGGAATTAAAGTGATAACTGGATTGTCCACACCAATGACTCCATTCACTTCCACTACAAAATTACATAAACAGAAAAGAAACAGTGAAACCCTAATACAGATTTAGTAACAGTAAAAGCGATAAATATCAGTTTCTTTCTCAAGAAAAACAATCCTAATAGATCTGAAATATATGTATATACCTGAGGTCGTAGTGCCGTCGCCGCTAGAAGAAGAAAGAACGGAGAAGAAGAATGAAAGACATAGAAGAAGAAGAGGACCAGCAGCAGGTTCCATTGTAAACCGTCGTCTTCTTCTTCTGTCTATTATTTCGCGCGTCTGAAGAAGAAGAAGAAACAGGAATGTTTTGGCTTCTTTCTTTACTTGTAGTAATCCATGAACGGATGTCTCTAATTGAACCGTTGATCGTCGGTCGGAGAGACACGGAATCGACGCCGATCGATGCGCCTCCTCGGCGTAGATTGTAAGCACCGACTAATCAAGGCGTGGGAGGGAGAGAGGAAGAAATTATATAGGGTGTTAATTACAAATCTTTATACATTTCAAAAAAATTGAATTTTCTCAACTCATATCAAAAGAGAATAATATATACAAAATTATATTTTACATTATAATTATGAAAAATTATATAAGTTCTATCTATGAATCAAATGAATAATTTAATTATTAATTTAAAATAAATGAACTTTTGGGGTTAATATTTTATTCAATTCTTTTTAAAATACATACAGAAAGTATTATAAAATATAAATAAAAAAAATTGAGAATAAAGCGCAACTGGTCTGGATATAAATGAAATAAATGTTTGAGAATACAACATACTTAAGAAATATATATTGTATTTTATCTTATGTTATTATGAATTTATGAGTATATAATTGTGCAAATTTAAGTTTTTTAATATATACAGGATCTAGATGTATTTGATCACATCCAGCCATCCAGGCATGATTGATGTTAAAATATTTAACTAACTATATTATTATTATTATTATTATTATTTAATTTAAATATAAAATTATTATATATTTTTAATATAATATAGAAATTAAATAAAATATAAAATATTATTTTGTCCCTGATATTATAATTAGGGTGGTTCTATATTTGGTTTAATTGAAATATAAGACTGAATTTTGAATTTTATTTTCGGTTTTCAAATTGAATTTTAAATAAATTTGAATTTAAATACGGTTTTCGATTTGGTTTTTGAGTTATATTTCAACTCGAAAATCAAACTGAAATCGAATTTATTTTTTATTATTTATTTTAATTATATATTTTATTATATGTTATATAATTTATTACATATAATTAAATAATTATATATAATATATTTAAAAAATCGATTTCAGATCGAATTCGAACTGAAATACAAATTCGAATTCTGTTCGATTTTATTATAATTTATTTGAATTTAATTCAGTTTTTTTAAGTGATTAAAAAAATTGAAGAATTAAAAAAAAAGAAAAAGAAAGAATAACTCAAAACCTGAAATATAAACACACAATATGACCATCTTTAAAAAATATATATATATATATATTAGGAGAATATTTATTACCAAAAATAGAGGGTTAGTTTGATTAAACTTATAATCTTAAATAAGTTCTTATAGTTTATTTAGCAAACTATAAATATTAAATAAGTTTTTATAGTTTATTCATAGTGAATGTTAAACGAATAAATTTAGTAAGAATAAGAAGATTAGTTAATGGGAAGATATATAGATTTTATATTTTTTATTGGTTGCAGTAAATATATTTTTTTATTAGTTCAAAGAATTAAAATAAACTTAAATAAATAAATTGGAGATTCATGTAAAATTGTAAAGATGTACAAATTTTATTTAGGATTTCAGAAAAATATAAATTGTCCGTTTTTTTCTTCTATCCTAGTGAAATATGATGATAATAATTGAAAAAATTATTGTATATTACCATTAGACTTTAAATATTTTAATATAGAAAGGTAAGAAGTTGTGTAGATGAAATTATTTGAGACGAAGTTAATTAGTTAGTTATATTCATGAAATTAAAGTAGAAAAAACTAAAATCTCATTATTTTTTCTTCACTAATGTAATTACATAAAAAAAAAAAGTATGAAAACTCATGTTACATATGAATCATGACAAGGTGAGAAGAAAATTATTATATGTCTATATTTATAAAACCATATTCTATTAAGTGTATGGGTAATGTAATAAAATATTTGGGATTCACACTAATTTGATCATATATTAATAAAATGGCTAACTAAATTTGAATGAAGGAAATTTTGCTCTAATTTAAATACACTGTAGTATTAATTGTATTTAAAACAAAACTTATACAACTTTTAAAACAGTTACTAATTTGTTATAGAACTTTTTAAGTGATTTCACAAAAATAAAATAAAATATATATACTATATCATTTCGTCAAAGATGAAGTGATAGTCAAGGTCGACTTGGGGTAAGCTCAACAAGCCTCCGGGTTATGGCAGCCTACCTCACTCCGGGCTAGATTTAAAAAGTGAAACAGAATTTAGAATTTTGTGGATCTATAGACTATAGGTAAGATCTGAATTTTGTTTATTTGTTCAAAGTTATTTTTTTCATGTTTTTCTACTTTGTGGTTGAGATAGCCCCAAATTCAGGGCCATCACTGATGATAGTTGGCCTCTATTAACAATTTTTGTATCATAGGGTGCCCTTATTGCAACCGATTCTACCCAAAATCTGGTAATTGCTGTTTTGTCTGACCTAAACTCTGAACTACCTCTTTCATTTTCACCACAAAGCATGTCATGTGACTCATGTCAAATGCTTTGGGGCCATCCACAATGCATGGTTTTGAACAATTTTGTTACAAGCTATTTCTGTCTTTTTATTAAGGTCTTCCACTTTGTTTCAATACAATTGGAGGAGTTAAAATTATTATTAATACTAAATGTATATTATTACCTTGGTGTTTTTCTGGATAATATAAATTGTCCACATTTTCTACCATGTGTGATACTGAAAAAAAAATGGTTGGAATAGATTTAGATTAGAAAAAAAAAAACTCTCATCCAAATGGAAGTTTCATGGTGCTTGTTGTTAGAGAATTATCTAGCTAATATACCTGTTATTGAATCATCTATATCTTCAACAACTAAAATATCTTCTTTTAAAAAAATGTCATTATATATTTGAATATATTTTTACTAAATATAATCTATTTTCAATAACTTATATCCAATAAGATTTTATTTTAAAAACAATTTACTAATTATCAAAATAATCTATAATCCAAAGTAATTAAAATTATCTATTTATATTTATGTAAACACCAAGTCGTTGTAGTATAGTGGTAAGTATTCCCGCCTGTCACGCGGGTGACCCGGGTTCGATCCCCGGCAACGGCGTCTCCTTTTTTTCCCAAGCATTTTCAAGTTGTTTTTCTTTTGTAGCGACCAGTCATGGCCATTTCCTCCTATAGCCACTAATCTACTTTGTTTATAAAAATACATTATGTTATAAAGGAAATAGTTGTATATCCCTAGCATCCTTGCTAATGTTTCCATTACCACTTGTCTTGTGTTATAATAAGAGACTTAAATTTGGTTTAGGGGAACATCATCAGCTTCGATAAAATTGTATAACCAATTTTGCTCGAGGACTTTGCCTTTGGATACAAGATCATCTTTAGCGATTTTGAAAAAAAGATGTCTCTCACGAGCATATGACTTGTGAAGCAGTGGTTGTGTTTAAGGCAAGATCTAATTGTATTGGTCATATTTATTATTGAGATAGAGAATCAAAATGAAAAGAATATAGAATTCTTATTGAAGATGTGATGTGATTAGGCATGAAATGTCTTTGATATTTTTCTAGTATACAAGTGTGTCTTTCTTTAATATACATAACATGACAATTTGTTATATTTTGGAAGTTGATCATGGAACTGAAAATAAATGATGACTTGATTTCAGTAATGATTTATAATTTTTGCTAATTTATACATTTTGAAGATTGAAAAAAATAAAAATTGGACGCCTGTTGGTTTTTCTATAGTACATCAGTACCCATTAGACAGTGTATATATATATATTTTTTTTTAAAAGAAATTCTGAATGTTTTGTATTCAACAAGTGAAAGTTGTAGGTAAGACTATATTACATACGACATATACATTCTATTATAGAAGAAAATAAATCTTGGGTTATTACTTATTATATTTGTATAACCAATCTTATTGCATTGTATTCAAAGTTTTATATCATGATCTTTTTTTTCTTACTAATATTTGCAGTTATATGTCAATTTATCCTCACATCAATTGATCTTGCATGTTATTTTGAATTGAGAGCACGAACAAAGTGGTAAGAGTTTCACACTATCCCCATACATGATGGTTTGATTTCCTACATTTACAATAAAAAATTTATAGTAGCTAGTATTAAATGATCTTCTTATTGCCCTTAGAATACTGGTTTCGAAAAAATAAAGGTCACATGTTATTCACGTCTTTAGAAGATATGAACTCAAGAATATTAGTTGAAAGGTTAAAATGTTATTGACATATTATAATTGTTCATAGGCCCGGACCTGCTATGTAATAAGTGAGGCAATTGTCTCATGCCCAAATATTTTTGGGGCACCAAAATCTTAAAAAAAATAATAATTTATAATGATATGTTTATGAGCTTATTTTTAAAAAGCCCATAAATAATAATTGATAACTTATCAATGATAAACCCTAATTTAATTTGTATTCAAAAAATAAAAATAAAAAACACTATCTTACTTGGAGAAAAAATCGCACGATTCTCATTTATCAACAAAATCAAGGAAAATGAAAAAAACATAAGAACAAGCATTCTGGAAAAAGAAAAGAAAACACTTCCTCCAAACCCCAAGTCCGTCGTCGATCCTCCAACTTGCCGGAATCGGAGCAGAAAACTCGATTGTCTCCTTCGCCGAGCTCTTGGGCCTTTTTCGCTCATTCTAGCCTTTTTACTCGGCACTACGCCACTACCCACTAGAGTTCTTCCTCCGATTTCGGTGAGATTTTGGTTCGATTTACTTGATTATTTTTTGTTGTTGAGGACTTGTCTGGTAGAATGGTGGATTCACAATCTGTATCTTGCATTATTGCATAGCAGAAGTGCAACATTGTGGTTAATCATAGATTTATAGAATGCTGGTTAATCTATAAATTTTTAATACAGATTAGCATTTAGAGTTTTATCAAGCATGCCTACTATAAGAAACAATTGTCTAGGGCAGAAAAAAGAAAGAAAAAACAAAAGGAAGATGCTTTAATTCAAAACCAAGTAAGAAGCCTTAATAAATATTTCACAAGCAATCAAATAGTAGAGCAAGTGAACCAGAATGACATCAATGATAAGTTGAATGATCGGGAACATGATGAATTGAATGAACTTCGCAATAAAGACCCAAAACAGTCTGAAAATGAGAACGATGTAAGTATGCCTAAAAGTGACACTGATGGAGATATAAATCAAAAGATTTTGTTTTCTTTAAATGCTGATGATCCAGAAAATTGGGACAAAATGCAAAATATAAGGAATTTTTTGATTGAAAGAGGTTCTAAAAGATATGATGATATTTTGTTTCCTCTTGATAACACTGGAAGACATTTCAATCCATCACATTATAAGAGACCATTGACAAATGGTGAGAGAAAAGTGACAGAAAATGATTAGTGTACTCTATTTCTATGGACAAGATCTTCTGTTTTTGTTGTAATTTATTCAAAACTCAGAGAACCATGACGAAACTTGGTTATCTGGCTGACGAAGGATACAAAGATTGAACATATTTACACAGATCTTCTGTTTTAGTATTTACTTATGACATATTGTTTTGATGATATTTTATTTCTAGAATTCATGTTACAAATACTATTATATTTAAATCGATAAAAAATATATGTATGAATATTAAGCTTTAAGGGCACCAAGTTTTGTGCTCGCCTCAAGCCTCGAAATCTCAGGTCTGACACTGATTGTTCATCAAAATAATATTTTTTTTCTTCTCATTTCTGTTTGCAGTCCATTTCATGACTTTTAGAAATGGGCAGGGCCGGCCCTGGGGTAAGGCAACCAATGCACTTGCATATGGCCCCCACTTTTATAGGGCCCCCATTTTTTTTATATTTAATAATATTATATTATTAATATTATTTTTTCCTCTTTTTTCTCCTTTAATATTAAATATATATTATAAAAATAACTATTATATATCATTTTTATAGTCTCGTATTAAAATATATTAATTATTTATATTTTATTTTATTAATTAAAATTAAATTATTATTTTTTTACTATTTTAGGGGCCCAAAATTTAAATTTGCATAAGGCCCAAAATCTCAGGGCTTCTTAGGGCCGGCCCTCGAAATGGGGCGTCTCATTATTATTGGTTTAAGTGCATTTCAATTTGAGTTATTTCACAAGTATATATATATATATATATATATATATATATATATATATATATATATATAATATATATATAATAATAATAATAATAATAATTTGTTCTCTATAGAGAAAAGAATCTCCATTTTGGTTTTGTTTCATGTAATTCAATATTCACGGTGTGAATGACTAGTCCTATTACTATAATCCTTAAAATAATGTATTTTCAACCAAATTTAGTAAATCATATAACAAAATTAATAATTCATTAAAATTAAAATTAAAATTACATAAATGTAACAACAATTTAATTCTATCAATTTAAACTTGTGCATGCATGATAAGGTTTAACATATTTTCTTGTATCTTTTCTCTCATCAACTTGTACGGTAGAAATTTTTTATGATCCAAAATTTATTCATATCCAAATTCATACCATAGCTTATCACTAAAACATATGTTTCAATGAGTTTTGTGTACTCGATAGCGTAATCAATTCACTTCATTATTAGAAATTATTTTGTAGGTCAACCTATATTTTAAAAAACAATATTAAATATATATATAATTAAATTGTACCTTTTTTGGTATGAATTAAGAAAAAATTATAATAATAAAATAAATATTTATTTTCCAATTTATAAATTCTGCATTGAGATATATTATAACAATAACGTGATGTTGGTTAATAATAATTTTTTTTATATTTTTTCTCCATAAATAAAATTGAAAAATGTCATTTTGATATGGTTTTAATTGGTTGGATGTTAATAATAAAATAAATTTTATAATCTTAAATTTATTAATATTATAATATCTGTCATTTCTAATAATTTTTTTTAAAATGAATTATAGTCATTTAATTAATAAAACTCAATGAAAAAGTGAATATAAGAGTTTTTTTTATTAAGATAAAAGTAATTCATTTCAACAATGCCAAATTTCATATTGTATCCCCGTTTAATCGATTCGAGCTTATTGTGCATTATAATGAGTCCCATTTTAAATTAATTTAAAAAACAGGAGGTGCACTTATAGGATATTTGAAGTATCTAGTCTTTCTTGTATGCATGCACTGGCTGCTGCCCGTTACCGGAATTTGTTTTTTTATGACTTCTGCTCAATGTATTATTCAACTCACATGTTCAATTTATCTAACCAATTGTATAATCGTTCTATTTTCCTTGTTCACAGGTATTACAAAACTGAATCTTTGTTGAATGCATATGCGAAGACATGTTATCCTGTTTGTGATGAAGACGATTAAGATATTTCCGAAATTATCAAACAACGCGTGTGCCTAAAACCACCTGTTAAGGTTAACAAGATGAACAATAAGAACAACCTCATCTGCATGCATCTGCAAATATCATGGTCTAAGGTTTCATCGTTTAAGGTTTCATCTGCATCCAACCTGCATTGAAGATGAACACAAAAACATTTAATAAAGCTATAATGGAAAAAAGAACATAAATCATATTATATTAGAACAAGTTTTCTTCGTCGATCTGTATGATGTGTTTGTTTGGGGTTTCGTTCGTCGCGCGAGAGAGAACGCGAAGTAAAGAGAAAGAAAAATAACGAAATAAAAAATTTGAATATTTATATACAGAATTAGGGTCCTTCGCGTGACGATCCTCCCTTCGCGTTACGTGAAGGGGGTATTTTCGTCAAAAAACTTTCAAGTGATCACCCGCGCAATTTAATTTATGCGTTGGTCACCAACACATTTAACCCCGTATTTAGGATCATTTTGTCAAATTTCCCTTCCAATTTAGACCCTTAATATTATGTTTATATACCTACACTTTATGTGAAATTTCTATTTTATCTATATTCCCTTTTATATAGTTTTGTATAAGGAAACTATGATAGGTCTGTTTTAGAATATAGTGTGGTCACATGTGATTATATCAATCCTATAATATTTATCTGAATAATTTCACCGAAAGCGTGGACAGAAAAGTTGACCCATAAGGCCAGAAGAGAAGGGAAAAGCAAACGCAGAGAAAAAGCTTCTCTCTTTAATGGTGGTGGCCCTGTTCGTAGATTCTCTCTCAGATCTCTCTCTTTTCTTTATCTTTTCCTGATCAAAACGTGTTCCTATTTATATATAAAGACAGAATATTTGTTCTAAGATGCAATTCAAGAGAAATTAGGAAGAGATATACGCGGTTTCAGGGAGGGAGGAAGAAGAGATGTCGACACCAGCTCGGAAACGATTGATGAGGGATTTCAAGAGGCTGCAACAAGATCCGCCGGCTGGAATCAGCGGCGCTCCTCAAGATAACAACATCATGTTATGGAACGCTGTTATATTTGGGTTCGTCTTTCTTTAACTTATTCTTCGATTTTCATCTTCATTTATTGTTTTTCATTGTTTCTTATACGTTTTTGTCTTTTGATTTTGTAGACCTGATGATACACCCTGGGACGGAGGTAATTTCAATGTTGATTGATTGTACTTATTGGGTGAAGTTGACTGAGTTAATCTTATTTGATCATATCATGTATAAATAAACATGTTAGAATTGGCTTCCATGGTTTGACTATAATAATCTCTTTATTGAAGTGGTTAGAAATTCTCAAGGATTTATAATGTTCATAAAAGGGACCTATACCTTTACACATTTATTGATGCATTGTAACTTGTGAGTTTTTAGCTAAAAGTGTATTAGGGTTTTGGGTTTCTCTTGAGCCTTATGTCATGATGGTGTGCTTTTGTTTTGCAAATGGGTAATATGAAAGTTTTATATACAATACAATTCAAGCCAAAATTTACTCGCACAACGAGATGTGGGCTTTTATCATGTTCCATAGGATGAATTATGTGCTTTTAAGAGTATATAGTAATCGAGAAAGTTCATAGACTCGCATGAAGTTATGAATGACTTAACTCGGTAATCTAGTAAGATTGTACAAAAGATGACTATATCCCCTGAAAATTAATCATGTTATGTCATTATATAAGGGTAAAATAGTCTTTAAATATTTTTTCGACATTAGTTCTACATTTAATCAAATCAATTTGGATAGCATGTACTTCCAATTTGAACATTTTTCATTTAGTCTGTTTAACATTTATTTTGCAGTAACTTGACAAGTTAGGTACTTAAAATTCAGTATTCATAATTGAGGACTTAATTTTCAGTTTTATCAAACGCACCATTTGCCTTCTTTGTAGACAATTTGAGCCATAGACAAACCCTATTATAAGAACTTGTACGAGTATATGATTCCCTTCAAACTTGTGTTACAAGTAAGAACAGAACATAGAGAAAGCCAATTTACACTATAAGTTGTGCACATCAGTCCACAAGACAAATATAACACAAATAAGGCCATTATGATTTAATTTTCCACCCATCTTGTTACAAGAAAGAATGGTACATAGAAAAGGCCATTTTACACCCAAAATGAGTTGCAGCCATCATGCAAGGAGTGTGCGGGTTTGGGGCTCATCTGAGGTTAGAAAGTTATGAAAATGGGAAGCTTAGTTTCTTGTGAACTGTTATCACCTTGGTTAATACATATATAAAAAGTCAGAATTTGCATATGAAATTTGAAAGGACTAATTTTCATGTACACATGCATGCATTTGCTCATTAGCCTCTCCAAATGACTGATTAAGTCAATTTTGATTAGTACTGTGTTGTTGCATGTCTAAGTTGATCATGCTTAAACAACTCTTTTGGCTTAACTGGAAAACTAGTAATCGTATATGTGGAATTCTGCTCCTTGAAATACCATTCCTTTTGTGCTATAAATCCAACCATCCTAAATCAAGTATCATTGATCATTTGCCATGGTTATTAAGTATATTAGGTTTTCCTCTTTGAAGATTGTAAGCTTCTATTTAATAAAGCAGCTCTTATTTCTTCAGGTACTTTTCCTATGCCAATCATCATTTCCTCATTTATAACCTTTTTTTTGGCATAATCAACTCCTTGTTAAAATCCTTAAGTCTATGTTTGGATTAGGGGAATTAGAATTCTAATTCTAATTCTAATCCCATAAGTATTGACATTGAATTACAATGCAATTCTTATGTTTGAAAAAATTATAGAATTATAATTCTTAAGAGATTTAGCTGCTGTTTGGAATTTGAAGCTTCTTATTGGAATTTTAGCTGCTGAAGAAGAATTAGGACGAAAGGGAGGGGATGAATGGTTGGAATGAATGTGGAATATGGACTAATGTGTTTAAGAATTGAAATTCATAGTTAATTTAAGCTGAATTCAAACTAAAAAAAACATTGTTATGTTAATTTATCTGAATTCTAATTGTAAATTCAATTCCTCCTTTTAAGTCCTTACTCAAACAAAATAATTAGAATTGCTCCCTCTATTCCAATGTCAATTCATCTCTAACCAAACACGCCACTGGATTTGCAGGTACGTTTAAGTTGACACTTCAATTCTCGGAAGATTACCCAAACAAACCACCAACAGTCCGATTTATCTCCAGAATGTTCCATCCAAACAGTATGTTTTCTATGTCGTGTTTGGTCCCTTCTGAATGGAGATATTCCCTGTACTCCTTTAACCTATTTATTTTGAGGATTATCTTATACCTTTGTTTTGGATATACCAGTCTACGCAGATGGGAGCATCTGCTTAGATATATTGCAGAACCAATGGAGCCCGATATACGATGTGGCAGCTATCCTCACTTCAATCCAGGTTTGTTTCTTAAATAAGAAATGATGATTCTCTATTACTATATATGCTGGCTCCTTGAACTTCAATTACTAAATCATTGCATGAAACTTTTTCCTCTTACGATTATTATTGTTTAGAGGGCTATGTGGTTTTAAATCTTGTTGCATTTTATGGATTGGTGTAATCAAGAGTTAGTTAATGGCAGGTTGTATAGGTATTACTTTATGAGTCTTTATGTATAGTGTTTTTATGATATGGAATGGAGTCACCTACAGAAGTTGTAATTTGATGATCCCTTAATAGGATCTTTTGTAATGTAAATGATTTCATTTTAATATAGGAATATATGACAATAGATTTGTGCCTTGTTTGGTGTGGGTTATTTGGAATTAGTTCCAAATATACCAACTATTCAATCAACAATCTATCATCAATCAAATCATTTAAATTATATACCAAAATACTCTTTATTAATTTTTTTAACCCAATTTTCTGTATCCTTCATCAAACAAGGTCATTTGGTTATTCAAATGAGCTTTATATCATTGATACAGTAATCTAGGCAGAGTTGAATATTAGGATATCTTCTTTTATCCCATTTCTCTCTAAAAAAAGTATTACCCTAAAAATGATGTAGAAAACTGTGAACAATCTCTATGGTTCATTGTAAGTAAATGATCTTGATTTCTCCAAAGATCTATTTTTTATTTTGTGAAACCGGGATTTATTCCTGGGGTGGTTAGCATGTCCGCCTTTAAATCAGATAGCGTTCTTAGTGAAAGGTTCCTTAGAACATTAGTCTCATAGATGTCACTTGAGCCATTCTGGACATCATAAAATGTGATAACAAATTGAGCCAATGGTATTTATCCTTGTTATAATGTTATCTTTTGATGATGTTTCCTTTAAATCAGATAGCGTTCTTAGTGAAAATCAAACTTGAGACTTTAGTCTCATAGATAATATTATTGTCACTTGAGCCATCCTGGACATCATAAAATGTGATAACAAATTGAGCCATCTTGTTATAATGT
This sequence comes from Impatiens glandulifera, assembly GCF_907164915.1. Classification (NCBI taxonomy): domain Eukaryota; kingdom Viridiplantae; phylum Streptophyta; class Magnoliopsida; order Ericales; family Balsaminaceae; genus Impatiens; species Impatiens glandulifera. Next base: position 12,213,659 of record NC_061869.1, on the reverse strand, counting down.
TGTCTTTTGATTTTACATATTGATTGTTGTCCAATATTTTGATGTTTTTTTCTTGGTGCAGTCACTGCTTTGCGATCCAAATCCAAATAGCCCAGCAAACTCGGAAGCAGCTCGAATGTTCAGTGACAATAAACGAGAGTACAACAGAAGGGTTCGTGAAATAGTCGAGCAGAGCTGGACAGCCGACTAAACAAGGACGAACATGGCTTCCAGTTAAAATCGGGGTTTGTCGAGATAAATTGTTGAATCCCCTTGGTGAAACTTATGTATTTATAAAACATTTTAATACTTGAAAGATTGCTTGCTGCTGCTATTGATGTGAATAGGAAAAGTTATTGTATGTGATTCTAATGTTCCATTCTTAGTAATAATTAACTTTCATCCAAAGTTTTTTTTTTTTTTTTTTTTCTATTATCAAGTATAATATTTTGACCATTGAACTGGTGTCTTTTATACTAGGGAAATGAATTTTACATTTCTTTACTCATTCTTAAATTTGATAATAATAATAATAATAATAGGAAAGTTAGAGGGGTTTTAGTAAATTTGTCTAGGTAATAAGTAATAGGGCAAATTACCTGAGCGGCCCTCAAACTATCTCAATCGCTCACTTTTGGCCCTCAAATTAATTTTTGAAACAAATCGCCCCTTCAAGTGGACCCCTTCCGTCAACTGTGGGTGTCAGCTCATTCAAATCCAACTGTTTAAATTTAAAATATTATTTTTTTTATATATTATCTTTAGTCTTATATTTTATATTTATATATATAACTATTAAATCGCTTATATATAATATTATATATATATTATTATTAAATTTTATATAATTATTAAATCTTTTATATAATAAATAAATAATATATATTATTTATTTTTATTTATATATATATAATTTATATATATTATCTTTAACTAATTTATATATAATATTTATATAATATACATTTTAAAAAATAATTTAAGTGTTAAAAGTATTTGAGTAGTTAGAAGGTTACAATTATTTTTAATAAATTATTTTTAATATATATAAAACAAAGTTTAAAAATAAATTATATGGATTATCCCTAATCATTAATTATATATATATATATATATATATATATAAATTTATATAATTTATAGAATATATATTTTACAAAATAATTTGAAAGATTAAAAGTAATTGAAACTTTCTAACTACTCAAATACTTTTAACACTTAAATTATTTTTTAAAATATATATTATATAAATATTATATATAAATTAGTTAAAGATAATATATATAAATTATATATATATATAGATAAAAATAAATAATATATATTATTTATTTATTATATAAAAGATTTAATAATTATATAAAATTTAATAATAATAATATATATATAATATTATATATAATAATTATATAAATATAAATATGAAATATAAGATTAAAGATAATATATAAAAAAATAATATTTTAAACATAAACAGTTAGGTTTAACTAAAAAGTTGACGGAAGGGCACGGATGACCTTTATAAAAGTTGAAGGGGCGATTTGTTTCAAAAATTAGTTTGAGGGCCAAAAATGAGCGATCGAGATAGTTCGAGGACCGCCTAGGTAATTTGCCCTAAGTAATATAGTTAAAGAATTTACACTAAAATATTATTTCTTATATATGTATATTTAAAAAATATATTAGTTATATGTTATGATTATTTGTATGTTTAAAATCAAAATTGTTGGTTCATTATAAATTCTTAAGACTGATCCTAGAGCTTTCATAGCTTGTTCAAGAAAGATTAGCTGTTATTTTCTATGCTAAAATTTATTTTAACTATATATTTTTAATAGTAATATATTAATAATCTATATGGTTATGAAGAAAAAAATATAAGTGAACCTAAATCTCTCACAAAATATAAATATACTCGTTTAAATAAATAAATTCATATAATTAATTTTATATACACATAATAATATATAAGAGATGCTATTTTAATTCTTATAAATATTATCAGTTGTATCTTCAACACAAATTTTAATTCTTTTTTGTTAACACAAACAGATTTTATTTATTAAAATAAACATGAATTACAATTTCCTATATTTTCCCTAATTGAAACATAGAACTACTAGAATTAAGATTAAACCAAATTGAAACAATATTCTATATTAATGTTACAAAATTCCCACATTTTAGCATATAACATTTTTTGAAAAATGATTGGGAGCACGATTTTAGGGGAGCGACTCATACAACGAAAGTGACCTCGCTGTTATACGAAAGTGACATTACTGTTATGCAAAAGAGACCTCGTTGTTATACAAAAGGGACAACAACGATGTCACTTTCGTATAACAGCGATGTCACTTTCGCTGTACGAATCGCTCCCCCAAAGTCGTGCTCTCTATCATTCCTCATATTTTTTTCATCTTGTTTTTGTAAATTACAATTTCCCATATTTTCCCAATAAAACTTGTTTTTTTAACCTAAGTTACTACATATTATGAGTTAATTTTTTTATTTATTTAAAAATCCAAAACAATCATGATAATATGACTTTTCGTCTTTTAAGTACGACTTTTACTACTTCAATTCCTATTTGAAATTAAAAGTAACTTACAATCATCAATAAATTTCATATATATTTGGTACGAAAATCGTAACTGGTTTATAAGTTATAAACCCTAAATTGCAAAAATTAAAAAAACATGTAAGCTTGTAATGCAAACACAATCAACTGTCAAATTCATGGACTATCCAATTCAACCTTTCTTATGAGTGTATGAATCTGAATAAGGACCGACTAAATTAGGATACACTCGTCTTTTAAACGCATCGAAATGAGAAAACAAGATGAAATGGTGTTGTTTTAGAATGAAAACAAAACCATCAGTTACAATTTGCAATCCACTAGTATCTATATTACAAAAATACTAGTGTCTATATCCATTATGGTTTGCTAATCATGAACTCCATTTACAGTTCTTCTTATAGAAGGAGGAGAAAGGAATAGCGATTTAAAATTCACATGATATTGAATTGCATGCATACTTGAGATATCTTCTGATTCTGAAACCAACTGTTGTTTTGATGCATGCAGTTGCTATAAAAAGCCGAATGTGTATCAAAGTTGGCTTTAATGAGTCCATCTCCAAAATGCAATGAGTATGATGATTGTGAAGAACATGCCAACGTACTTGATCCATCTATCAACGCGGTGTCGCTTTTCAATGAGCCTCAACAATGAATTCGACAGCCCAACTGTGTTCAGCACATCCAGTGCCTTCCTTTGTGCTCTCTGCAAACAAGAAGTTCAAATTACTACAAAGTTTCCATATAATGGATAAGATGAAATGGGAGATGAAAGATTAGGCTATTGGATTTGGATGTCAATTTGATGACTTAAAATAAGGAATTGTAAGACCAAAAGTTTCAAGTTTGATTCTCACGAAGAGCACTTTAAGCTGAACACTTTAAATTGGAGAGTTATGACTATGGGGTCGTGTTAGCTTCTTCAAGATAAAAAAGTGTAAAATGAAAAAAATGTAAACAAATTGAATTGAATAATGTATATAATTTTGAAGTTTCATTTTCATCATCCCCACTTTGGAATTGCCATTCCATTGTTTCTAAACACACATCTGGAATCGTTTTGAGTTTAAACGAGGGACCATACCTGTGGGGTGTCATGTTAGTTCTCCTTTTATTTCCCAAAAAAAAACATAGCCTTAGTTACGATGGAATTGGAATCATAATTGAGGGTTCAATTCAAAATCCATTGTTTGTTTGATGACCTAGAATAAGGTTTTGGAATTCGAATTATAATTTCAATCTCATATGATATCTTAAGTTCAGTTTCATCATTCCTTCTTCGGAATTGTAATCCCATGATTAAAATTCTAATTCCAATTCCATCATCAAACATAACACCTCAAGGATTTTGTTGCCCTTCTCCGTCCAAGAAGCCACATTTGCTTTTAGAGATGGTCATCCAAACTATGAATAAGATTCATACAACCCAAATCCCCTTTCTTCCTTTCTTCCTTTTTGCTCAAAGACAAGTTAATTCTCTCATGATGCATTTACATAACCATGCCCAGTTTAAAACAATACAAAAGGATGGATTTTCATAACCAGATTCTACAAAAAAAAAATACCTTTAACCGCTCTCTTTGGCCAGCATATTGGGCGAGAACAGCAACTCCAGTAGCATACGATTCTTCCAGCATCCTAGACGAGTTACGAGCCGATTGCATAGCTTGCGCCTCTTCGTCAAATATCCTCAAAATATGAGACGATTCTCCATTCTGAAACACAATACCATCTCTAATAACTAATAAAACAATACAATTTAAACAGAACAGTATGAACATCTCAAATACATACAGCTCTTCCAAGAAGTTCAGCCCTATCTTTAACTTCTTGAACTCGTTTTTCATTCCTAACTAAATATCTATCCAAACTTTCTCTAATTGAATCAGCCTCTTCAGCAACTTGTTCTACCTTTCTGCATTATGAGAAAAAATTGTAGCTAAATTGGCAATTCATCAAAATTACATGTATTTAGAGAGGCTTGATTAACTAGCTAAAGTAGGTATATGGAATTTGATTGTAACTGCAAATAAGATGAAGAAAACGATTATATATGACCTTTTCCATAGATCTCGCTGAGATTTGGCGGCGATGGAACTCCACAAGCGGTCCATCTCGACACATAAGGACTGGATCTGAGTGATATCTTTTCTGATGGCGGTAGAGAGATCGGGAGAATCGATGGCATTTGATGAGAATTCAAGACGTTCAAGCCTTTCTAGACCGTCTCTGGTTCGGATAAGCAATCTTTTGGAACTATGATACAGCTCCGATAGTGTTCCACCTCCTTCCATGGCGATCAACAATTGAGAGAGATCGAGAGAGAGAGAGAGAGAGATGGAGAGAGACGGCAAATCCAGATTTGAGAAAAAGACGCAACAAGTTTCTCCGGCCAGGCCAGTTTTTATTATATAAAGCTTCTGTTTTATATTTTTTATATATAAAATAGAATAATGAGAATCTCATTTTTACCAATGAATTTGTGTAGAAGATTCATTTTAATGTTGGTATTTATTCATCTATATACCAAAAAAAAAAAAAAAAAAAAAATAGGAAACAAAACTCTAAATAATGGGTGATTTGAGGATTTGATCGAGATAGAATTTTTTAATCATCGAATTGTGAAATTGAGACTATTTATAGTGGTTAATAGAGATTCCAGACATTTTCTTTTAAATCTCACGACTTAAGTCTCCTTATTGTTAAAGTTATACAAAAACGAGATTTTATCTTAAAATGACAGCAAAATGAGGATATTGTCTACGAATTTCAGAAAATATTTCGTTAAAACTTTAAATTTGTTGAAATTCAATAGTTAAATTTATTACTTTTTATTTATTTATAAATATTATTAAATAATAAGTTAATATTGAAATAGTTAAAACAAAATCTAAGTACATGTGACTGACTTTGCTGTATTCATAACCAAACCATTGCTTTAAAGTCTATAAGTGGGGAGAAGAGTGGATTTTGGATGCTGGTCATTTGAGACTGCCCAAATTTGGGTTAATTTTAGAAATATTACTCCATACCTTTGTAACGAAAAACTCTTGCCTATATTGCCAGTGTTTTGGGAAACCTCTTTGGTGTGATCATGTTATGTTTCAGTATGAAAGAGAGCCAGGATTTCAATTTTTTCCAGACTAAAAATATTTAAAAAAAAACTAATATAACACAATTTTTTAAAATATTTTATGATATATTAAAAAATTATGAATTGTTTTAGCACAACGAAACAAATCTTGATATCGTTCATTAAATAGTCCATGATTTACAGGATTTCGCCACAACTATTTAAGAAACGTTGTCATGCTTTTTTCGTTTGTTTAAACAATTCAATTTTTTTTCTCACGTACGTTTATATGATTCAACTTATACTATATGACGACGTATATAGATACTTAACGCCTAGTAAAAAAAAAAATTAAATTTTCAAGTTATGACTGTGACTATTATTGTTCGTGACATAATTTTTTAATTAAACTGAATAAATTAATCATATATAGCTTAATGTTAGGTAACTAAATTTAATTAGGAATGAATAAATTATAGGGTTTTTAATTAAGAAGGATAAACTATATATTATTGAGTTTGGTTATTTATTAGGAATTAATAAATTAAGATGTTAAAGAATATTTTTTAGTTATGAATAAATATATTATATAGTATATATGTTGAAAATAATAAGAATTAATAAATTAGATATGTTATATATATATATATATATATAGTTATACAGTTATACATAAATATATTATAATATATATATTAGTACAACATGATGCCTCAGGCTAATTATATAAAATTAACACATTACTAAGTTATATAATTATATATTATATATTATATAATATGTATACATTAAGGAGCTGGGGTCCTCCGGGCTATAGCTGGTTACCTTTATGAGTGGCTCCGCCCCTGTTTGTAAGAGTCAACATTGAAATCAAGTTAAACAGTGTTCTACTAGATAACGTTGAGTTACAAAACAAAATGGGTGGAGGTGAGAGTAATAATAGAGAGCGAAAATTTGGTGTCATGAATATTGTCGAGAATGATGTGATAATATGTGATTGGACTTGAAAAATGAAAACGTATGAAACAAAACTCTAAATTATGGGTGATTTGAGGATTTGATCTTGATAGAATTTTTAATGTTCAAATTGTGAAATGTATTAGGGTTAATTAAGATTTCAGACATCTTTTTTTTCGAGTTTTACAATTTATGACTCCTTATTGTTAAAATTATATCCAACGAAATTTTGTCTTAAAATAACAATAAAGTTAGAATTTTGTCTACCAATTTTAGAAAATATTTCATCAAAATCTTAACTTCGCTGAAATTCGGTAGTTAAATTTGTTATTTATTTATCAATGTTATTAGATAATAAGTTAAAAACATTTGAAATAAAAAAAAACAAAATTTCATTATTTTTTTTTAGTTTTTAATAGAGCCTTATAGCATAATCAAGGAAGTTCTTCTATAAGTGGGAAGGAGTAGATCTTGGATGCTGGTCATTGGAAACTGCCCAAATTTGGGTTAATTTTAGAAATATTCCTCCATACTTTTGTAACGAAAAGGCTCTTGTCTCTACATTGTCTAGACTTAATTTCAACTTTATTATATTTAACTTCAATCACGTGTTTTAAATTCCCGACGTTATTTATACCAAATTCCCGCTCATTTATCGTTACTAAGGGTTAAGGGTAATTTGATTAATATAATTATTCGGTATGAATGGAGGCTAGCAGATTGTGAATTGTAACACATTCACCCATTCTCATCATGAATGACAACTCCAAACTTAATAAGATAAACAATCTGGGCGAGAATCTTGCTAGAAATGAACTTCCTGCTGATAATAAGGATGTGCTTAATACTGGAGCTATGGAGAATGAAGGGCATGAAGTTGAGATGGGAAAGACTGTTGTTAAGAATAGTGAGATGGAAAAGGATGGTCAACAGTTGGTGGTGGCCAGTATCAGTGGAGAACAAGGTGAAAAAGGAACTGTGATCATTGACATCAATGCAAAGAATGGGATGAACGGTAAAGAACATGGTCTGAATAAAGGTATGAAGACTAGTGGAAAGGTGGAAGCATGTAATAGACGGGGAGTTAATCAGGATAAAGATAATGTTGTAGAATGCCGAAATAACCAAGGGTTGACTCTGATGGAAAAGAAATGAAAGAAAACAGCAGGGGTGAATGAAACAAAATGCAGGAGGTTGATCAAAATAACAGTGGACACAATAAAGATGAGCTAGTTGGAAACAGGAATGATATCTGGATCGAGGTGGACAAGGGTTTGTGTTTAGGAGGTACTGATGGACAGGTTGGAATAAGCGGAAAGCAAGGGGTTGAGCTGGGGTTGTAAGATACAGGGTAAGTATAAGCGGTTAGGGTGAATTGGAAGATGAAAAGGTCAGAAAGGGTATTGCTGTTATGGGTGAAAAAAGCAGGAAGCAAGGTATGGACAGCTTAGGGTGGTTTTTCAGGAGTTGAATTGAAAGATGAACTGGCAAAGGAATGTGCTGTTGAAATGGCTTGAAGAGGCAGGAAACAGGAGACTGTGCAGGGAAATAGTGCTCAGGTTAGAGAAGATTTTACAGTAAAAAGAAATAGATTTAATGTCCTAGCTGCTGGAAGGTCTAATGTTAAAGGTGTGAACAAGGAGGGAGGGAGTTAGGAGTAATCAAATGGACAATGAAATCATAAAGGATACAGATGAAGGGTTGGTAGAACTTAATGCAAATGACCCACCTATAGATGAAGAAGAGTCCATGAATAATAACTCGATTACATTTGGAATGGCCAGAAGGATGCTTCACAATCATGAAAGTTGGGGTACTAGTTCTTCATCAGCTACAGCAGGTGAGAGCATGAATCCAATTATTCATGTTTCGTCGTCTGAAACCATTCAGTCCCCAGAGAAAAGTACAGAGGCCCAAGATTAACCGAAATGAGGATAATGTTGAGAAGTGCAGTGATTATCCAATGGGCTAAAATCAGCAAGGGCTAAGAAGAGAAGAAGAATAGGAGCAGAAATGATGAGGAAAGTCGAGAGTCAAACAAGCTAAAAAAATGTGGATAGAATTGGGAGACTCTGTCTTGCGAGTGATTGGGGGTTTGTGCATAATTCCAACTCTATAACGGACATAATATAGGTGGGGTGGAATAAAGAACTGGCTGAGGTTAAGGAGATTCTGAATAGGGATCATGTTATTATGGTTGAAGTTTCTTGTAGAAGAACACTTGATAAATTCTATGTGACCGTGGTCTATAGTTACAATTCAAAATGCAACAGAAAACTGGTGTGGGACATCTTGAGGAATAACATTGACGAAAGTAAGCCATGGCTATCATGGGGATTTTAATGCAACTAGATTTAACCACTAAAGGAGTCTGAATACTGGTATTTCTCGGGAATGATAGATTTCAATGATTGTATTAGGCACATTGGTTGTATGGAGCCTTCTAATCATGGAAATCTATTTACTTGGTCTTCAATGAGAGGTGGTGAATATATGAGGAGAAGTCGAATAGACAGACTGGTCAATGAGGCGTGTGTGGCTAAATTCTCAAATAGTCATGTCCATGTTTTGAACCCGGTATATCTGATCATTGCCCGATTAAATTATGTTGGGAAAATGATGAATTCAAGTTTTTCAACTTCTGGAGGAAGGATAACATATTCATTCTTATTCTTTAGGGGGTCTGGGCCACCCAAATTGAGGGAACTAGGATGTTTCAGGTTAGTCAAAAACTCAGACTTCTCATAATACAATTGCAAAAATTTAATTGTGTTAAGTTCAGCAATATCTCGATCAAAGTAGTAAAGGCCAGAATCAAGCTTGAAGAGATTCTGAGACAAATTCTCAGCAACAAGAATACAAGATAGTCACATTCCACGAAAATCTTATTTCTAAAGGTTTTATTTCTTAAATGTTATTTATAAAACTATTTCTAAAATCATTTCAAACGGGTTTAAAATGTTATCTCTTGCTTAGTTAGTCTTGGGCAGTCATCATTCATTCCTGGTCATTCTATTTCGCATAACATTCTTCTTATGCAGGGTCTTTTAAAGGGTTATAGTAAGAAGAAAATTACTTGTAGAGTTTCTCTTAAAGTTGACATTAGAAAAACATTTAATTTCATTCATGGGATACTATTCAAGACTTTCTGATTGGTTCTGGTTTTCCTAGTGTTTTTTGTGGAGTGGATCATGCAGTGCGTTTCTTCCACCCACTTCATGGTTAGCGTGAATGACGTCCAGGGAGGATATTTCAAAAGCAAAAATGGTGTTACACAGGGCCCCTCTATCCTCATACATTTTTGTATTAATCATAAAAAATTTCAATTATATTTTTATGGAGATACTGAAGAGTAAGCCATATATCTACATCTAATACTCGTTGTGTTCTTTGTTCTAATTGCGAAGAATCGATTGCTCATTTATTTGGGGAGTGCACTTTCATTAGTGTTCTTTGTAAGAAGTTTGCCAACAATTTCAGATTACATAGTTTTTCGGATGATTGGAATCACATTAAAAACTTAGTGCTCACAAAAACTAAGGGAGACTCCTTCAAGGCTAATATCTTCAAAAGTGTCTATGGTACTTTAGTATATCAAGTTTAGATGGAGAGTAATGCTAGAATATTCTCAAAGAACTTGGAGAAATGAGGATCAAGTGTGGAATGACTCAATGACATAATATTTGTTGAAATGGGATGTTCTGTGTTTTCTGAATTTAGGGCCCTTAGCTCTTATGAGAAGAGTTTTGCTAGGAAGAAATCGAGGCAGAACTGGCTATCTTTTGGGGACAGAAATACTGCTTTCTTCTTTAAGAAATGCTCCGCAAGAAATATTCGAAACCAAGTGGTTAGGCTGGAAAAAATGGAAATTGGAAGACTGCTATTGGGCATAGACAAGTGCAGGTGAGGCTATCAGATTCTATAAAGAGCTTATTGGTACTGGGAAGGAAAATTCCAGTAACATCAATTATCTCAACCAAATCAAGCTGAAGCAGGTTAGTTACCAAGAGGGCAGAAAACTTATTGAGATAGTGACTGAAGAGGAAATTAAGCAAATGGTTTTCCATATGAATCGTGATAAGAGTCATGTGCCGGATGGATTTAATCCAACATTCTTTAAGAGCAACTGGAATATTATCGGCAAGGATGTGATAAAAGTGGTGATGGAGTTCTTTTAGAACAGGAAAATGTTGAAACAGTTAAATGTGACTATCTTGAATCTTATTACTAAAGGTTTACTCCTAAAATGACTATCTTGAATCTTATTACTAAAGGTTTACTCCTAAAATGACTATCTTGAATCTTATTACTAAAGGTTTACTCCTAAAATGATACAGAATTTTCGTCATCTGTAATGTTATTTATAAAACTATTTCGAAAATCATTTCAAACAGGTTTAAAAATGTTATCTTTTGCTTAGTTAGTCTTAGGCAATTAGCATTTATTCTCGTTCTATTTCGCATAACATTTTCTTATGCAGGCAGGGTCTTTTAAAAGGTTATGGTAGAAAGAGATTTACTCTTATGTGGTTGCTCTTAAGGTTGACATTAGAAAAAATATCTCGAACTTAACCTCGTGGAATTACCCAACCAAACAGTCGAACAAAAAAAGACTATAGTTCGCGATTCGTTCGCTTCTATAGCTGTTCGGAATTCAATATAAAAACATTTAATTCCATTCGATGAGATATTATTCAAGACTTTCTGATTGTTTCTGATTTTCCTAGTGTTTTTGTGGAGTAAATAATGAAATGTGTTTCTTCCACCCACTTCATTGTTAGCATGAATGGCGTCCATAGAGGATATTTTAAAGGCGAAAATGGTGTTAGGCAGGGACCTCTATCCTCATACACTTTTGTATTAATCATGAAAATCTTCAACTTTATATTCAAGGAGATACTGAAAAATAAGTTATACATCTATCACTCTTTTTGTTTGGAGAAAAAAATTACTCATATCTGTTTTACAGATAATCTTTTTATTATAACTCATGCAGAGGTGGACTCTATAGACACAATTAAAAAAAAAAGAGTTTATATCGTATGCGGGCATAATTGAACTCGTTACAAATGTTACAAGGTAGAATCAGATTTTGGGCTCAACAAATTGTTATTCCTAAGATGGTGATGATAGATCTTGATTGGTTGATGAGATATTTTATATAAGGTAATCAAGGGAGAGGCAGAAAATAAGTCAAATGGTAAGATGTTTGTAAACCCAAGAATGAAGAAGGTTTTAGCATTAAAAATTGTACTGAATGGAATAAAGTCCTTACCTACAAGCACTTTTAAACAATCGAAAAGAAGCAAGACTCTTTATGGGTTCGATGGGTTCATTCTAGATTCTTGAAGTCAGAAAGAAAATCTGGATGTGTAGAATCAAAGATGACATGCTATGGTCCCTTTAAAAAATTCTAAAACTGAAGCAGGGTGCAAGATTGATGTATCATGTTCGGTTTGGTGATGGAAGGAACACATATACTTCCAAGATATGAATAAAAAATATTAGGATCAGAAGAGGGCAACAATTGGCAAGTGTTCGTGATGTCAATGATATTGAATGTAAATATGTAATGCTACTATAAGGCTTATTTCAGATGAGGCCAGGATTCTTGATGCAATTAACCGTATTTTCTTTATTGAAAGGGCTGATCTGCATGAATGGAAGGTGAAAATTAATAATAAGTTCATTTCAAACTTAGCTTAGGACAGTATTCGAACCAGGGTCAGCCGGTTGAGTGTTCCATTATGTTTGGTCTACTAAAATCATTTCCCGTCATCAGATTACCCTTTGGCAGGGTCAGCCGGTTGAGTGTTTCATTATGTTTGGTCTACTAAAATCATTTCCCGTCATCAGATTACCTTTTGGCTTGTTTATAGGAAAAGACTTATGACAAGAGACATAATTAGTAAGTTCTTGACAATTCCTAATACTTCTAATTGCGAAGCTCATTTATTTGGAGACTGCATTTTTATTAGTGATCTTTGGAAGATGTTTGTCAACAATTTCAGATTACATAGTTTTTTAGATGATTGAAGTCACATTAAAAGTTTAATGCTCACAAAAACTAAAGGAAACTCGTAAAGGCTAATATTTTCAAATGTTTTTATGATACGTTAGTATATAAGTTTGGATAGAGAGAAATGTTAGGATATTTTCAAGAACTTGCTTTTATACATACACGAAGAAGAAATCCATTACTTTGGATAATTGGGAGTTTTGTCAAAGTTGAGGTATCACCTTTGAAAAAGTCATTAAGTTGTCATTATTTAAGGCAAGATGAATTAATTGTGATATGTTAGGTTACTTATATTTATTTGTGATGTTTGTGCTTTGTTGTTATTCATGTTTCTTTCAAAAACTAGGACAAAAGGTTTTTTATCCTAGTTTAAAACTCATATTATTAGTACAAATCACACAATTATATTTATAACTATTCACTTTAACTTCCACAATTTTAGTGAAAATCAAATTTAAAAATTTTAATCTATTAAGCAAAATTCTAGTGAATTAAAAATCACAAGAGACTAAGTTAAAAATCAATGGACATAATAAGAAGTTGAAAATCTCTTTAAAAAAGCCTAATGAAAAGAATACAAGATTTTTCTCAAACATAGTGATTTAAAACAGTTATTTATGAGTCAATTATGTACAAAACATTATATTAAAAAAAATTGGACCAATTCAAAAACTTTTTTTTTCTTTTATAATAAATACATTAGTTGTATCAGATTGTTTAAAACAAGTTTTTATAAATTTAAAGTGTTTGGATGATTGTTTTAGTCAAGGTTGGCACACACTTACCCTTACACCTAAGTTAAAAAAAAAAAAAAAAAGTAAACCGGGTAAAGATAACTTAGGTTTTGACCATTTTTGCTTCGACACCAAGTCGATTTCAACATTCTTTTCAAGTTAAGAAAAGTATATTGTAAGGCATTTTATTTGAAGTCTTAAGCTAGCTAGGAGCAACAAAAACCATGAACAACTGCCAAAAAAGTTTAATTCCACCTTCATTATTTTTTATCATCCTCTATATTCACAACAAGCCAGCAGATCCAGTCATCATCTTCTCATCCAGCTAGGGATTTCCGATATGGGTTGTGGACTTGTTGAGGCAATCCTGAAGGCTAGTTGACAAGGCCGAGAGCATTTCAATCTGCTCTCCTCCATTCACCATTTCCAATTCAGGTTCATCAATGTCCGAATCGCTATCCAAACAAATTATATCAATTTTCAGAGAATGCGCCTTCCCATGCTCTTCCAGATCTTCGTCTGCTTCAGGTTCCTCAATGTCTGAGTCACTATCCAAACAAATAATTTCAGATGCTTTAGGTGTAGTAGGTTGAGGTTCCTCCACAGGTTCAAGTTCATCCGATGGCTGCAGCTGATCAATGTTCATTGGAGATTTTATCTGCTCCATCTTGATCTCTTCCTTTTCCAGCTAATGAAATATAAGAAGACTTAATTAAGAATCCAAATGTCAGGCAAGGAAGAATATTACTAAATAGTATAAAATGTGTATTATTATGTACACATGAATCTTGTTTCTTTCATCTACCAACATTTTTAGGTATAAATCCTACACCTCTATAGGATGATACTCTTTATAAGTTTATTTAGTTTTCACCTTCTTTTTCTGGTAGAGGATCAAACCCTAGGGACAACTGATTTGTAGGATAACTGTTGAATTCCATTTCATTTTAATTGTTTTTCTTTTTTAAACCAGGGTTTATTCTATTGATAAAGCTAACATGATCCCCCACAATCATAACATACAAGCAAGATGGCCTGGAGGTTGTTATTAGATCATAGGTCTTCCCGTGTAATAGGGTCTTATCCCCTATTGGTTTTTTTGTTACACCTATTTTGTCGGGTGCAATGAAATAGGTGCACTTCACACAGCTAAACCATTGAAAGTGATTTAACAAAACAGATTAATATGTGGGCAAGGATCACCTTTTTATCAAGAATGAATTCCCTCTTTGTTGAGAAACTCCCAACAACGCCCCCCAAAGCACTGATTGGCATCTTCTGTGCCTGGACAACTGCTCCACTCATCTAAAAATTCAATTTTTAGAAGCTTTCAGTTAAATCGTCTCTCTTTATAATATTTGTACATCAAATAAAAAAAATAAAAACTTACAGAGCTTCCTCCAACCTCCCCAGCAACTGCAAGGCTTTCTCTTTTGAACCCATTTCCACCAGGTGGCTCCGAAATGCGTACTCCACTGATAGTTGTGAAACTGGAGGATGATGATCTAGTCTCAGGAGGATCGTAGAGTAGAGACTCTAACCTGCTGAAATCACTTTCCGTTGGAGATAATTCAGCAGGAGGGGATTCAAATAGACTATCCCTAGTGGCATTTCTTGCAGCTTCCTGCATTTCATTTTTCATAAAAAGAGTTGTTATTTCTTTTCTTTCTCCTATCTTATTTTCTCTTCCTTCAATATCTCACCCAAATTGCAAAGCAAGTTTCATGTAGGCACATTAAATATACATGACCTATTTTTCTATTTAAGACAAGAGAAATACACCTTATATTAAGACTTCCTTGTACATAATAACCTTGAATGTCAAGCAAAAATGATTTTTACATGTAATGTTTTCTACCATTGCATTTCTTATTTGGATTATATAAAGATAATTTAGGAATATATTGGGTTGTCATGTTGATCATGATCCGAAGAAATCTACATTGAATATATTG
Source organism: Impatiens glandulifera (assembly GCF_907164915.1). NCBI lineage: Eukaryota > Viridiplantae > Streptophyta > Magnoliopsida > Ericales > Balsaminaceae > Impatiens > Impatiens glandulifera. The sequence goes on along the minus strand of NC_061869.1, from coordinate 12,198,360 downwards.
GGTTGTCATGTTGATCATGATCCGAAGAAATCTACATTTGTTATATTTGCCAAAATCACGATGATCTAAAAAATAATTCGAATAATAATCTAGGAGAAAATCTCTATACTAAATGACTATACCAAATGGAAACAACAAAAATGACATTATAATCTAGATCATGATCCAAAAAATAATCTTTATACCAAACGTAGAAAAATTACTTATAAATTTTTATAAATTTTTTCAATGGGATTGTGATTGTGACAAAATTCTAGTTTCTAATTAGGCCCAAATGGAGAGCCAAAAAATTGATTCTCCCCTTACAAAAAAGAAAGTGGTGAAGCAAGCTAGAGATGTGGCAGGCATGCTAGAGAAGATGTTTTTGATACACAGCAATAGAATTAGAGGGGAGACAAAGCCTAGAAAGAGGGAGGTGAAGCCTAAGAAGGTAAAACTATGTTGCAAATCCAAGTGATAGTAAAATCTACTATTTTGGATATGAGATGGATGGAGTGCTAGAATATTAGATATGATATATCTTTAGGATTACAAGATTAGAATAATGTATCATACATATATGATAAAATTAAAGAAAAAAGGAAAGCTAACCAAAACTGCCAATGAGAAATAACAGGCGATGTCTTACAGCTTGATTGAAAAAGATCAACATGCAAAAATGGCCTAAAGTTGTACCATGAAGAAGAAAAAGGTTTATGTAGCATAAGAGTATTAAACAACCAAAGAATTCAAATGTTTCCAAATCATCTTTTAACTTTTTTAAAGTAGAAATCTTACCGTTGCCAGACGTTTCTCTCTCAGCTGTAGAGCAGCAGCTTCAAATGAGGAATAATTTTGGTATGCACGCCTGATAATACTAATCACGACACTAATATTTTTCTCCACGAATGGGTGCTTAAATGTAATCACTCGCATTAAGTTAAAGGGGGTGAAAGGCGGATTCTTAGCTATTTAAGATTCAAGATAACAACAAATAAACAATTATTTATTCATCATGGACACAGGTGTATATTGGTAGAAAACCCCAAAAGAAAGGAAAAAAAATATTACCAAGTTCAAGAAGAGTCTTATTTGGCAATATGTACCCAGTGCTCTCATCTTCTGTTCGAGCAATACCATCTCTCCATTGATAAAGTCCCTAAAAAGGGGTTGTTCTCATAAGGATAAAGATGCTGAAAAATATGACTAATGAACTTGAACAATGAGACGAATTTAGATACTACAACAGTTCCATTAATTGCGTGATAGACTAATGTTGACCAAATTCATTATATATATCTCAAATGTGGTATATACCACTTTCATTAATAATCTATAAGCACCAATTTAATATTATGCTCGGAACCTAGAACAATATGATACAATACTAAATTATAATAGATAGAATTGGCATAAGCAATAAATGAGAAGATAGAAGAATGGGTGAAAAGGATTGAGGAGAAAACCCAAACTATCCAAGTTCATTCAATATTAATTCAGTACTTTTGCACTTACGAATCTATAAGAACTATTCATCAATCATCAGGAATCTAAGCCCCTCTGTAAAGTGAAATTTATATATCACTTGGTGATATCAACATACATAGTTAGCATAACACATATTTGCAGAAAGACGCATATTATTCAAGTTTAGAAATTATTTTTGCACAACAAAGTGGAAAGTAGGGAACGTATAAACTTACTGCAGCTACTGAAAGCCGTTGAGCGTTTAAATCAGCATTCTGCAAACTGAAAATTCACAAAATGAAAACAACACTATTGGTAATCTTCAAGATGTATCTATATGAAAGCATGATTAGGTTAAATAACAGTAGATAATGATGTGTAAATAATAATATAGTAGGATAACTATCAAGTTAGTAATCAACTTAAAGGATAAGTGTAAAGCTAAGCTAATATTTATCCTCTCGGTTGTTCCTAGTGTTTAGGATGATAGACATATTCGAGATTTATTGACCTGTAATTAAACAGCATACATGTATAATAATATTATAACCATTTTTTCTAATTCTATTTCTACATGGTCTCAAAGCCACGATTGTGGTGGAATCAACTCCTGGTAATTTGTCTTCCAGGAATTGTGTCAACCAACATGCAGAAATTCTTACTAAAGTCTATTGAGGCCCTCAATAGACTTTAGTAAGAATTTCTGCATGTTGGTTGACATTCAAAGAGTTAAACAACAAGTTGAACATTACAACCCAACTTGATGGGAGTTTAGTTAATGGTTTGTTACTAATTAGCTTAAAGTTTTAAGTGTAAAGCTAATATTCATCATTTAACTATGTTCCTAGTGTTTAAATAGACATATTCAAGGCCTATTCACTTGTATTTAAACAACAAACATGTGAAATAATATTATCAGTTTTTACTCTCATTCTATTTCCGGAGTAAGATTTTTTTTAAGTGTTATAACTGAGATCAATCTAGTTACATACCCATGTACGTTAAGATATGAAGTATCTGTCAACAGCTCCTTCTCATAAAGTTGCATGCATAAATCATAACTGCGCCTGTAGACCTGTAAGGAAGACATTGAGTGCATGATATAAAATATTCTAGATATAGAAGTCAAGTATGCAATACTTGCATTTGCGCCCCTTGAGCAACAATTTCTCGTAGTAGGACACTTAAATCAAAGAATCATGCTTAAGATTTTGCACATTTATAGATTGTTACATTATGAATAGTAATGGATAGTCCAGTGTTCAATCAAAAAAGTTTCTACAGGATAACATCTGCAGCATTTAGCAATACAGATCCTATATTAACTAATTCCCTCTTTGAATATACTTGTTAAGATAGTAAACCTTTAGCCATTTTCCATTATTCACTCAATCATAACTGATAAGTGAAACAAATAACTTGTAAGCATAATTTAAAGAGACAGAAAGTATAAATATGAAGCAAAGTTAAAAAGAGACATCCAGTTGGACAAACACACATTATTGTTAAGATTCCAGAAAGAAATTGAGACTATTTGAAAACTAGTATCTTGTCTCAATATGTCAGAATCACGATCTTATTGGAATCGGCGAAGTTCAAATTGAAATGGATTTTTTTTAGTTTGGTGAAAGATTTTTTAATATCATAATCAGATTCTTTTTTGGATCATGATCCATAATAAAGTGTGATATTTGTTGCTTCATGGTATAGAGAATTTTTTCTGAATCATGATCAGATTACTTTTGGAATGATGATCATATTAGTTTTTAGATCATTGTGATTTTTAGCAAACATAAAAAATGTAGATTTCTTCAGATCAGCATGATTTTGTTTAACAGAACAGCCCATTTTGTCACTCAAAGAGAAGTTGGATACATGGATAGCCTAGTAACTAATACATCAGGTCATTCTTAAGAGGCATCTAACGTTTTGCTCAAAGGCATCCTCAGTTATGATCAGAAGACACCTCAAGGATATGATAAATAATTTTCTCAGCACAAACGAAACAACACCACTATGTTATATCTGTTTACTAGTGCGTCCAATGTTCTTGGGTTACAAGTTGATAGGAATATGTCATGTGCGTGAAGTAATAAGTTAATATTTATTTTCTGGTGAAGGTTCTACTGGTTCTAGGATTGTGTTGCAAATGAAAGCCAGTCTTGCCTTACAAGTGTGCTATGTATGAAATACTGTTAATTTAAGGTAAAAAAATTAATAATTATAATGCATCCGATTTGATTTTTTTCTGTATGGCAGTTAGAGTGCCTACCTCAGCCAGCAGACTAGTCTCAGAAGCTGTTGAGTGTAACCTGATTCTTAACAAATCATAGATATACAACAGATAGTGTGTATCTTCTCTGGCGTACCTGGTTAAGAAAAAGTTAAAAAGAATATGACACAAGCAAGATGATGATGATGTTGGAACTTGTAAAGAACTACCAATTTTTCAAAATGAACAAAGCTTGCAATTGCAAAGGTAGGAACAGAAAAATGCAACAAAACTATGAAAAACGTAGCAAACTACAAAATCGGTAGAGGTGTTAACTATATCCAAAATCGGTGGATGTAAATAATCTATAACTATTCATTCACTTTTAATTATCAGAGTATTCCTAATATCTCTGATATTCTTCTAAACTCCCCCCTTCAAGATGGGTTGTATAGATTATACATGTCAATCTTGCAACTTAGTTTTTCAAAAATCTAAAGGTTTTTCCTGTAGAAAGAAGCGTCTGTATATCAAAGTAATTTATAAGCATGAAGCTGCATTTTTGTTCAGAATCCAGAATTCTAGCCACAGACAATGTCAGTAGAGAAAGATTGATCAAAGAATGAACAGAGAAGATAAGAGAGGTTGGAATATATTGCGGTGTGAGGGAAGTTCCCAAATACACATACTTAATCATTTCTGGGAGAAGGGGACGAAGTCTCCAATCTGAATTTTGATATCTGCAAAAACAACATGGTCTCCTCATAAATCATAGCAGTTGACATAGATAGAATGATAAAAGATGACATGCTTAATTACTTCCAGAAGTGATTGTAGGACCTACTCTTTGTTAGCTGCAACTCCACAAAGATGAGAAAGAAGATACTCCAAACTACATTTTTTCAGTTCTAACACCCTTGAAGCCTAACACAATTAAGAAAAAAACATAGACACCACTCAAATTGCCAAACTTAACAGTAATCAAGATCAGGATTGTTACATATCAAGAAGTCAACTGTTCTTATGCTTGGGATTAGGGAAACAAGTCAAAATCAAAACAAAAGAAAGCAAATGAAGGGTGACTGAAAAAATAAACCAGGTAACAAATTCAAAATTTACAATGCTCAGTTCACCAGATCAAGGAATAGCTTATACATATAAGGCAGAAACCAGAACTAAAATGCAGACATCAAAACCAAAAGCCAAAGTGGTGATGTACCACACTAAAGCCAACAGGCATAGCAAACAGTAGAAAATGTACCAGATTGATGTAAGTACTTAAGAAGTGGAATGTACTTGACCTTTCTATTTATTGATTTTCATGTTTTATTTTCTGGATAGGCAAGCTTGAATAAACAAGCAACAGAAGAAAGAAATGGAAGTCGCTTGTAATAAAGCCTAACAAAGGAGAAGCATGAGTCGAAATGCCAAAAAATCTAGAAACCAACCAGTATACATTTTATATTTTTTGCTAACAACCAAATAACAATATAATCAAAAAATTTATGATTTCCAAACATGACATAAAGTTATGAACCTGTCCAGTATCAAACATATTGCAGACATATATGCCAAAATCCCTTTGAAGCCATAAAATGTCATTGTTTGCACCGTGAAAAATCTGATGAAGAAGAATTGTAAGAATGAATTAAATTTAACACAATATCAACATCCCTGTAACATGACAAACACTTACTTTTTTTTTGGTGGGATCTTTGAAAACCTCTCTGAGATAAGGACCAATATGAATACGGAGCTTCAATGTATCCACAACAAAGTCCTCAGTCCTTGTTGAAACTTGCATTAAACAAGTCAAGCCTTGAAAAGATCGATAATTGTTATGCTCCAGATCAACCTGTATACCAGTTCAGAAAATACACCAAACAATCTTTAACCTTAAATTTCATAATTGCATTGCAGCAGTCAAACCTATAACTATTAGTTATATGCAATCCAAATCTAGGGATAAAGCCTTCAGCTTCATTTCCACCAAACACTAACATATCACCTTTACAATCTCTTCTTCTTAACCACATTAGCCACCATAAACATATAGTTGGAGGTCATAGTCTATTTTAGCACAAACACTCTGCTCCATAGTTCAGTATCCATTTTCTCATAAGACAATACTTCTTCTCTATGTCAAGGAGCAGATTCTAGATATTAGAGGAAATATCCCATCATGCACAAAGATCATGAAGAAGAAACAAGGATTTCATATAAGTCGCCTCTTTCATGTGCAAAAGATAACACAATGTGAAATTTCAAGTAGATCAAGGAAAGTATATTAAAATGTAAAAACTGTGGATATCCAAAGCCATCTAGGAATACATTTTCTAATATGTAGCCACATTAGCTGCTCAATGATTCAACTCTAAATAAGGATAAGAAATATCCCCAGGTTCCTATATGCATATCTAAGCAACATACAAAAATATAAGATAGTAAATGTCATTATAAGCAGTCAATGGAGATGGGTATTGAAAGAGAGCTTTCTTGAATGACTAAGAATTTCATCAAGAGACTAAGACATAATACCGCAAATTCATTAGCAATGCGCAGCTTTGCAGCCAACAACTTCAAGTCTTTTACATCCTCCACAAGCTTAAAGGGGGTATCCTCGATTGGAGGTGATTTCACAGGTTGAACATGCTCAATATCTTTGTCAACAAAATCCTCAAAGGAGAATTTCTTCTGAAACAATATAGAAATGATTATTTACATATTTTTTTCTAAATAAAAGGTAGTAACGGTTAATTCTACCTCCAATCATCATGAAAATGAATAAGGAAAATAATGGATCAAGCTTAATCAAGGATGCAGTAATGAAGTTTTACATTTGAAGTTGCCTTATCTATACAGCTACCATTTATGTGATATGTGACACAACAAAATTCATCCACACAAAAGCCCTAAAAAGTCTTAAGGTCACTTGTTGGAGAACTAGACTAGAAAAAAATTCAACACATCTCACAGATATTAGACCATCGATGGAAATTGAGAAAAACACAAGACTGAGAAATAATCTAAAACTTCTAATCTAAAACTTCACAAGAATGACTGAAACGGGAAACTAACCTGAGGATGTATAACCTTCGTACCATCCTCACTCCTCTGTAACCAGACATGCTCAAATGGTAGATTAACATTGTTAACGCGTATCATAAATTCGTCTTGTGACTTAGGGATGGAAGGTATATGATAGGGAACTTTCCGTCTTACTGCCATATTCGCAGCACTCAGAAAATAAAAACCCTAAATGATTTGGACATTCACAGACAGGCTTGTCAATGGGGCCTTATAAAGATCTGGTTGGAAGGGCAAGCGAGTTAAGAATTCTATTGACATTCGGAGATTCATTAAATATTTTGTAAACCTTTTCGTTAATTTCAAAGATGTGCATTGAATTCATTTTCATCCAACATAATGATGTACAAATGTCACACTTTAGCAGTATCGAGCGTCATGCCAAGTGGACTCACATTCCCTAGTTGGCAATATTTTAAATGGGGTTAAGTTTTTGCAATACAAAGGGAAAATTAAAAGACAAATGTAAGTTGGAGGGTCAAAACCCAACGACGTTGGAGTCAAGGGGGAAATCAAAATTTTAGCAAAGGTCAAGGGGGAAATACTAACTATCGCAAAGTTCATCCATGGAAAAATAAAATTGCTTCCAAATAACTTGATTAGTTCCGTATTGTATACCATGAAAAAAATGTGAGATTCCTTGTGAAAGAATTCTCTTCAACTTACTAGTCATCTCGATCATAGAAGCCCTATGTTTCCGTAATGTCTCAATCTCATAATTGCCTTTCAAATAATATAATATGAATTTTATGGTAAGTTGTAGTTTATTGGCAAAATTATCTAATTCAATGCATCCTATGGTCAAGAAGTATCTTCAACTTTAGTTCATCCAGTAAAAATAAATGAATAAGATCAGTATGATGTATGAAACAGTTATATGACTACTATTACAAGCTGAATCATTGTTTATATAATCATTTCTACAACGTCTCCTGTCGAAGCAAGTTTGTACGCAGTGGACACCTTCTTCGGAATGTGGGCTTGGGTTTTGGTGGCTAAGTTTGTCAGGGCTTGGGTTTTGGTGGCTAAGTTTGTCAGCTTAATATGTTTGTAACTCGCAACTATCGACCCACACATTTGGGCCCATGAACACAACATTGAGAATTGGAATAAGGCTATGTTTGGATGTCTATAATTAGAATTAGAGTTCTAATTCAATTCTTACGTTTGGAGAAATCATAGAATTGCAATTTCAAAATGGAAAGGATGGAACTGAAACTTACAAATCATATTCATTCAATTCCATTGGAATTATAATTCCAATTCCTTATTTAAAGTTATCAAACAAACAAAGAATTTGGAATTGGACCTTCTCCAGTTCCAATTTTAACTCCAATTCTGCCTTAACAAAAAAATAGCCTAAGTGTGATTTTTTTTCCTTTGCTTTTAAAGGGGCAACATCTTATTAACATGAAAGAGGAGCCATCCAAAATGAGATTTGCTTCCCTGACCCGAACGAAAAGGATAGGAGAGGTCCAGGTCCTAAGAGTGATTCATACTGTAATTCGATGGGCCAAAAGAGGATGTCAACTTGTCAAGATGATATGAAGGGAGATTGAAGTGTGTGACATTACTGAAGAAAATGATAGTTGTTTTACAAGTATAGGATTGTGAACAAGTCATCTTCATGAATACACTCCGAGCTTGCATTATTTGGTCAAAGATTAAGTCCAATATGTAACACTAAGTTGCCAAAAACTTACACATGCATCTTGATACGCAGATTGGGGTATAGTTGGACGTCAAAAGAATCTTTTCCATGTAACACAATGGTCTTATAAAGTAAAAATTAAAAGGAAAACATATTACATAAGCTGAACCATTCAATTCTTGTGCTTCATTAGGTAACTGGACATAATAAAATACATTTTGAAAGAGGTCAACTTTTTCATCAGAATAAAATGGGCTTTCAAACATTACAAAGTGGTTAAGGGATGAGAAAAAACAAAACAACAAAAAGCGATGGAACAAGGGCACATAATAAGGCTAAATGCCAATAAGATCAAAAAATTCTCATCTTGTGCAAAAACCCCCTTTTCTGAATAGAAGCGAATGCGAGAAGCATAAAGCTTTGACTTTCATCTCCAAAACTTTTATCTTGGAATGTTCTTCTATTCCTTTCGTTTTAGGTAACTGGACGTAATTATGGTTTCCAAAACCCACTTTTTCGTTCTAATTTTTATATATTCATATTGAACACTTAAAACCTAATCAACTAAGTCACTATCACCAATACATATCTCCTCTCTTATCCTCCTGTTCTCTTTGCTCTATCAGCTAAACTCATCATCTTAACATCAAACTCTACAAATGCTATTAAACAATCTAGTCCTGGAGGGTAATCTCAGTCTTAACCCAAACTTTTGACTTGCTTGACTCTTCTCATCAATAGTAGACATCTCAGATAGTCTATATTCGATCTAGAATTCATAGTTTTATGATCAATATACACTACTTTATGTATGGATCTCAAACTTAGGTTTCCTCATGATAATTCTCAGTCTCCTGAAATGTTTGATATTTCTTTATTAAGTTATAACTTGAAGCTTACAAAACCAAATAATAAATAACAAAGAGGTTAGGTAATAATCATAATCATATATCAAATTACCAAAACAGCTTGTGAATTACCACAAAATTCTTTAAAATCAAACAAAAAGATTAAACCTGGGGATGCATGAACGTCAAACCACCATCTCCCTTCTGCAACCAAACATGATCGAAGGGCTTATTTGAGTTGTTAACCACAATCTTATACTCATCTTGGGGCTTAGGTATAGATGGTATGTGAAATGGCACCTTGGCCTTTATTAATGTACATTTTGTGTCCTTTGAAACTAACTTCACTGCAGGAGGACTGAGATTTTCTTCCCTTACTTCTGTATCCACTACCTGACCATGACCCTCCTCCTCCTCCTCCTTATTGTTCATCCCGGAAAGCATCTGGAAATCATTGTCGGAGTCCACCAACTCCATTTCTCTGACTCCATTTTCCCCCAGTCTCTGAAACTCATCAGTCGACGCATCAAACCTTTCAAACACATGGTCATTCATATTCACCAACCAGCCATATGCTTCATTCAAATCCTCAGGAAAAGCCATCTCTTTATCCCACAAACGGGAAGAAGAAGAACCAATAGTATCAAGCATTATCTTCGATTTCTCAGCAATCTCCTGAATCGGCACCTTGAAATCGTTAAACTTGTGATAGAAATGGAAGTCTTTATCGGTGGATATATCCTGAGAAGAACCCAGAAGCTTAGAAAGGGAAGAAGATAATTGACCCGTTGCCAAACGATGTAAAGTCTCTGCCTTTTGCTGCATGGTATGACCATCGGGTGGATCAACTTCCATGGCGTCAGTGCTCATTTGAGTTTGTTAGGGCAGACGAGTGTTTTCAGTTCGTGACGTTCATCTTCGACCGTTGTAATGGAAATAGAGTTTGGGGTTTTAGAAACAGCACTTGTCTTCACAGCATTAAGCATGTTCGCGTCACATACAGAAGAATCAACCAAGAATGAGGATTTTTGACCCTGATTTCTGTTTTCCTTTCTTTTTGCGGTTAACTCCAAATATTGACCTATTTCATATCCCATTTTATATTTCATCTATATATAATTTAGATACAATTATATGTTTGTAAAAATAAGTCATTTCAAGTTATTTAACTTAAACATATTCAGATTATACCTATCATTTTTGTATCATTTTATTTTAAGAAAAGATAAATTTCGTTAGGGTAAATCGATACGATATACCTTAATTTTTTATTCATATCTTATATTTTACCAAAAATTTCGGTATAAAAAAATCCATACATTTACATTACCTTAATTACAGTACGGATATCGATATTATATCTTTTATACCTAAAAAACATAATAACTTAAAAAAAAAAATATGTTATTATAAAATAATTTTTTTTAAACCTAACATTTTTAAAAAACTAACCAATGTTATAAATTAAATTTAGTTAAAAATTTGATATTATTAAGAATAAACATAAGTATAGTTTTTAAGTTATATTAAAGTGGATACAAGAATGATTTTCAATCACATTTGTATATGCATGTTTTTTTATAAATTAATAATACAATTCAAGTTAGATAATAATAATAAATATTAACTAATTAATAAAAATCTCCCAATCTTTTTAATTTTCTTCATTTTCATTGAACAATTCAAATTTATCAAATGAATGATATTTTTCTAAGACTTATTAGCAACTGTTGAGATGAGATTATAAAAAAATTCTAGCAATAATTGAAAAAATTAGGTACTTAGTTTTACTCATTTCCACAATTCCATCACTCCAAGAGATTAAAAGTTTGGTTGAATCTTTTTTTAATATTATCGTCAAGGTAATATATGACCTATATTGAATAATATTACAGTATAATTATATTTTGATTTGATTTTTAAAAATTATGTTTCTAAAATTAAACTAATATTAAATTTATTTATTTCCTTACCAGGATTATATATATATATATATAAGTTTATAAATATTATTTCGATATATCTCGATATACCAAAATTTTGAAAATTTCATATTTTTATCGAACAAATAATTCTGATATCGATATCATACTTACATTTTTTCGATATATCTTAAAAATTGATATTTTCAATATATTGCGGTACGATATTTTCGATATACCTATAATATCAGTAATTTTTCTCATTCCTAAATTTTGCAGACCGTTTATAAGGTTGAATATTGGTGTTACAACTAACTAGTATGGATGACAAATATAATATGTCTCGTGATTTTTTATTCGAATTGCTCTTTTTCCCCGATTTGACATGTACTTGATTGGAAATTGAGCATGAATAGTATTTTTGTCTCATTTCCTCCTGTCCGATATTACATTGATTTTTCTTAACACTAATAAACACAATTAAATATATAATATCATTAATATATTTATTTATATTTTATAAAAGTTTTAAATTTATTTTTTTATAATAATAAAAAATTTCAATATATATAATATTAAAAAAACATTTAGAAAAAGCTTGAAAGTATTTTTTTTTAAAGAAGATAGTATAGCGGTGACCCGATAGAGATTCTTTAAAATTAAACTAGACAAAGTTGGTGGTAAAAAAATATCTGAAATAGAATGAATTCAGGAATAATAATAACGCATTCATATCGCTTTATAACCTCTATTATTATCCCTACTATGGAGATCTAACCAACTATACTAAATTATCTTGGATAATATAAATGGTTTTAAAAATATAATAATGAATTATAAAAATAATCATAATAATTTAAATTAATGTCTTGTTCAGTTATTCAGAAAATTAAATTATTTAACAAAATATTGATAGGGTAATAATTTTGAAAAGTAGTAATTTTTTTTAATAAAAATTTACAAAATATTAATATATAATGATAAAATAAAACAGAATAATTTAAAATAAAAAGTATTTTAATATTTAAATTAATGAATTGAGTGATGTATGAATAAGAGGAGAGTGATATATTATTTTTTTAACCTATCTCTTTATAAAATATTTATAAAAATTAATAATAATTAGGGCCAATGATAATACTATTTTGGCTCATTCCTGTGAATTAAAATTGATATTCTAAATAATATATATATATATTAAAATAATAATTAATATTTTAGTTTATAATTTAAATTCAAAATAATTAAATAGTGAATTATTTATGATTAATTATAAATAAATCAATATCTTAAAACATTATTTAAATTATAATTTTAAAATTATTTTTTATACTATAAAGTCAAAGATTACATTATAATTTGAATAATATTTATAAAATAACTTTTATATTATAAAAATAATATTTAGTCACTTTTAGTAATATATATATATATATATATATATATATATATATATATATATATATATATATATATATATATGACACTTTTCATTACTTTTTAATAATTTTTAAAGTAAAAAAGAAAATAATATTATTTAGATAAGCATGAAATATGTTATAAAAATATGTGAAAAAGTGAGATGTATATCTAAAATATGGAAAATATAAATAAATTTGTAAATCATATTACAAAATTATTTTTAATAATTATTTGGTATGTTTTATCATTTCGAATGATCTAAATATCAAAATAAATCATTTTCTCAAAATAATTTTATAAAAAATATATAAAATTGATAAACATCTTGAAAATGTATAATAAAAATTATATTCTTCTTCACTTTCCAAAATATTAAGGACACTAATAACATGTGAACAAAACATCAATTTTCTAAAACATATAGGCAACACAAAAACCCTAAAGTACCCTACATAATAAAAATTCCACACGATTTATTTTAACCATCCATCATTTTTACATTAGGCCTTCGTCTAGTTGGGATTCAAATAAAGATTTGAGAATCCCAATTTGGTACTATTATTAATTAATTTTACAAACATTATAAGATAAATTTTATCGCACCAGATATTTATTTGTAATAATTAATAAATGTTATTAATATATTTTACTTATTAAGAAAAACATTGAAAATATATATATTAATTTTAATATAATCGGACATAGGTATTGAGTTTGAGTTTTGCACACTCTCCATCCCCGACCTCGTACCCGATCGAGCACCTTCTTCCCTTCTTCATACCCGATCCCGATTTAAAATATCCGAACTCGACCATCAGGTACCCACAGGTAGGGACGGATCTATGTAGGCGCTCGACCCACCCAAAAAAAAATTATTTTTTTTACAGTTAAAATGTGAAATTACCACATAATTTTAAAAAAATCAATAGAATTCAATATTTTGTTTATTTAATTATTTAAAAATGGTAAAACTTACATTTATTTACCCGGTTTATTCAAAATTTTCTCGTTATTTATTTAAGCACATCCTAAATTTTTTTTAAACCCACCCACCACCGAATCTTGAGTCCGTCCCTATTTACGGGTATCTGGCATACGAGTACATTGACATGTACTATTTCTTAGGAATATTATTCTTATACGAGTACATTGACATGTACTAATTCTTAGGAATATTATTCTTAAGCTTAATGGTTTCTATAATGGTTAGTATACATGAAGTTTATTACATAATTTTGCATTGCCCTTTTGTGATTATCCAACTAATTTTATAAATACTAGCATTGCTTTTGAATAAAGTAATTTCTTTTGTTTTGTGAGGCTTGAATCAAATTTTGTATGTAATTCACTCCTCAATGAAAATTTTGATTTCGAGATTGTGCGGCTCTTTCTTTCGGCAACACCATTTAGGTGAATATGGTGCGGTCAAATGACGACGAATACCATGCTTTTACAAAAAGTTTCGAAGACTTTTTTGATGTAAATGTGCATCCCCTTATTCCCGTTAGTTCAATGGAAGCCCTTAGACTCCTTACGTTTAACGATTTAACTCGTTGGTCCTAATTTGTCTTCAAACCCATCACACTCCAATCAAGCTTTCTCTCCGACTGATATTAGTGAAAAATGATGAGAGCACACACGTTTAGCTATCTATTAATGCGTTCTCACCTACATACTTAACCGCTAAGGCTAAGGCCCATCCTAATATAGTCCTTCTTTATGTATGTATCTTTCACATTATTTATGTGGGTCCTCCCCTTGATGATTAAACTACTTGATGAATGGTCAATTCCTTTCGGAGTATATTTCACGGCCACTTATTCGTCTTAACCAATTTATTCATCTCATAACCAAATAGTATCATCTATCTCTCGACCATTCTTTTCTCCATTGATCAGCCCTTCTTAACCAACCCGTCCGATCAATCTTGTAAGATCAACTAATTTAGAGGGGTTAATCTGGTCTTTGTCTCCGAAGAAGAATAGAACAACGAAAATGAAAAATAAATTATTCCCAACTCAAAGCATATTCTTAACTCAACCACAAATATGTTGAATGAAGGTAGCTTGCTTACTCTCAGCCATTAGTTAGAAGGAAATCCCTTTACTTTGTTTATGTTCTTATGCAGAAAGTAAGAACTTGAAAATGATAGCAGTCAAGCACATCTAGTATTGGAGAAAGGGGCCTTCAATGCAAAAAATGTTAAGTCACTATTTTTCGTTGGGAATTCTATCACCACTTAATACATGGTCAAATAGACTTGTGCTTCGCCTGTGACCTTAAGTAATACAAAATGTTACACAAAATTCGGAATAGACTTGGCCTACTATTCTTTCCTAAATTCATTTCACAGTTAACTAGCTAACTCCATGGGACTTCAACTACGGGAATGCCAAATGCAAGCAAAGCATCAAAGTCCTTTCTCTTGATCTAAGGTGCGAAGAAAAATATATATTTTATTTTTATGACTTACTTTTATCATTATCCAACTTCACCAAAATAGTTTAGTGGTAAGAGACTGTTTAAGAAACCAGAAGGTCACGAGTCCGATTACATGTGAAAATACTTTTAATGGAAACAGAGAGTCATAGATGTAGGGTGTCAAGCTAAAACTCTTATCATTATTCAATCCCGACCCAAAAAAGTGACTGACCGACCAGGGCCCTTTGATGAAGGAAATAAAAGGTTCATGAGCGCTAGCCTTATAAGCCTACACCTGTGTAGAGTACATCGTTCAACACTTGCGACACAAACCCATTTTAGGTTTTTAAGCCATCACCTAGTGGAAAATGAAGTGATTGAGCTCAATGACAACCAGGAGAGAATTCTTATGAATTTTGGTAGATAATCACACTGTGTCATAGTTTTTCAAATTAACTATGATTGTTGCATAATCATTAACTTCATGCTGGTCTCCCTTACTAAAAAGTAGTTGTGCTCCCAACATTTTTTCTTAAAAAAGTTGTATATTATTTTTCTTACAAAATTGAATTGTATAAAGGATTAGTTTGATTAAGTTAACGTGTAATAAATTGTTATAATAATTTTAAATAATAAATTATCGCGTTTAACGTTTAATGAATAAGTTGGATAATCTAAAATAAATAAAAATAATAAACTAAAACGATCTAATATAATAAGCATTAATAGTTCAAATAAATGTATTATTATGAAATTATTTGAACATTTAACCAATAAAAACCGAAAAGAAGTTTGAATCAATCCAACCCATAGTTTTGTTTTGTGGGTGTATTGTATTAGGACATATGACTAGGCTCTAGATTTTTCAGTTTTGTTTATAAATAAATTAAAATTTTTTGGTGTTCCTTTTCTTTTACTCTAAAGCATTCATAAACTCATTTTTAAAATCAAAATTTAATAAATGTTACATAAAAAAGAGTAATTCATCTTTAACCAAAAAAAAATTCATTATCAAATTCAAAAAATTATTTTTAAAATATTCTTTTTTATACTATTTTTTTAATAATATATATATATATATATATATATATATATATATATATATAATGATGCTTAATTTTAAAAGTGTCCGGATTGCCGGGTCGAGAGCTGTGGTTAATTTTGATATATGTGAGAGTAAATGGATACTTGGATCGGATTGTGGGTTGACCCGCCCATAAACTTAAAACGGTTAAAAATAAATATAAAAATGCTATAGGTATGGTTCGAACTTGCAATCTAACAAAAACAAGTACAACCTTTTAACCAACTAAACTAATAACACTTTATATTTTTAATTCAACCTAAAATTTGATAAACGCGTGACATTTTAACAATATAAGTTCAACTTTTTAACTAACTAATATATATATATATATATATAAATAATGATGCTTAATTTTTAAAGTGTCCGGATTGCCGGGTCGAGAGATGTGGTTAATTTGGATATATGTGAGAGTAAATAGATACTTGGGTCGGATTGTGGGTTGACCCGCCTATAAAAATTTTACCGTAATATTTTTTTAACGGTTTTTTATATTATTACTCGTGCAAATGCACGAGATATATATTAATTTATCTAACATTACAAATTAAACCCCATAATTTAAAATAACATATTAACTTTTAAATTGTCATTCAATTATAAATTAAGGAAGAAAACAAAATTTTATTACAAAATCCTAGTTCCATACAAAATTTAAAGGTTTGAACATTTATTGAAGCTAAATCGACACATTTTTAAAATAAATAAATAAAACTCAAGATCAAGCCAACCAAATCTATTCACAGATAATTTCAATAAATGACACATTTTCGGAATATTTTAATAATTTTAGAGGAAGCAGAAATTATTAATTATACTTTCATTATTTATTTTATATTTTAAATTATTATGAAAAATGTAATTTATATTTTTGAGTATTGATTTAGTAATTGTAGTGTCTTTTTTAAAAAATTTAGTCCGTAAAGGAATATTGTTTTTTATTTTTTCTATTTATGTGTTTTATTTTTTCTATTGTTCTTATTATATTTTAGTTTTTTTTTTATCAATTTTTATTATTATTATAAATGTATGATATGTAAAAAATATTAATATAAATAGGCTAAAAAAGTTATATAAAAAAATTAAATTAAAAATATAAATAAATTAAAATATTTATAAATTAAAATAATAAATTATATAAATAAATTTAATATATAAAATATCCCTAACTTATATAGGGACTGATTTATGTTTAGTGTTGGTTTTGGAGAAGACCTAATGTTTGATTACTGTTAACTATTAATTTTTTTAAAGAAAATTATTATCTAATTTTATTTTTATCATTTAAATCAATAATTAAAATATTTTATATTTATATCATTTTCTTTGTTTTACCTAAATAATTTTAATCAATCCATTTTTTTATAATATAAAAGGAACAAGGTTATTTAACCATAATCATTATTTATTTAAATAATTGATTTTCAACAATCACTTGTTCATTTTTAAAATCTTTAAGAGGTGTTTGATCTTAAGTTTTGTAGGAAATTTATAAAAATAATTTGAAAAAATACCTATTTCATAAATAAAAGCACATTAGTTATTTGTGATTTTTAACATCTTTTTTATATTTAGACTTTTAATCAGAGTAAAATAATAATATTGTAATGATTAAAATAATAATAATATTTTAATTATGAAAATAATAATAATAATAGAAAGAATAAAAAAAAAATCAAACTATCTTCTTATTCTTATGATGCAGCCTGGCAGTAGACATTGTGTGGCACTTTGGCGCAGTCTAAATTACTTTTATAATGATGCTAACAGTGAAGTGAAGTATATTCCTAATATTAATAATTTAATATTATTATATTTGTACTTTGTAAAACTCACCTTGCATTGTGCATATATATATATATATATATATATATATATATATATATATATATATATATATATATATATATATATATATATATATATAGACATGATTATTTGGATCAATTAGCTAAACCGAATTTATTTCATGAAAAATTAGTCATGAGAATTATGATTAGAATACTCTTAATATGTAACATTTAAAGTATTATAAAAAAATAAAATATAATAGCTTAATATTTTAATTAATTATATGACAAAACGTGAATATTGGCAATTCATTGAAGTACTAAAATGAGACTCTTTCATGGACTTCAGGAAATTGCAATATTTTGGTATCATATTTTTTGCAATTTGGTAGAAAATCAAAAGGTATACATTTGATTTTTTTTTTTTTTTTATAATAAAGTTGTCAACTTTTATATTACCTCATCTAAACATTCTATATTAAAAAATCCAAAAATTTAATAATAAAAATATATGGTGAAAAATATTAAATACCAGCTATTTATGTCACAAATTCAACGAAATACTATAAAATTTTAATTTTATTTAAAAAATTAATTTAAAAAATATATTTAAATATTTTTATGATAAATACTATTTAGTTAAATTTAGAGACGCTAATTACAAAATATTTTAGATTCCTCTCTAAAAATTTAATATCTATTTAAGAAACACAATAACATTTTTTTAAATAAAACATTACAACACATTTTTTTTTTTTTTTAAATTGTAACTAAATAATATTTTATTTTATTTTATTTAGATGGTTCTAACGTGAAGACTCAACTCATTACCTTGATAACATGAAGTTTATAATTTTATCACCTCACTATGAATTTTAGTATGACAAAACAAAATTGTGAAAAATTATCTACAAGATGTGTGGTCATTACACTTATATTCAATTTAAAATATAGAAAGTGACTAAATCTATAAAATTTTGTTAAATTCCTATTATAAAGGTAGAGATTAGTAAAGTGGTAATAATATAATAAATGAATAAATAATAATAATAATCCATTTTTTAGTTTACATTAAAAAGATGTGGATACTAATCATAAGTTTTTGGGTTCGAGTCCGTCACAAGTTTTGCCTCTAGTTAGGTGTGTTTCAAGTTCTGCGTCTAGTTAAGTGTATTTGCGAGTTATATATTTAATCTGTTGTCCCATTTAAAAAAAAATAATAATAAAGATGTGAATTGGGACTTTTAGAATAATATTGGGTATAAAAAAAATAATAAAAATGTGATAATTAAATACTTTTTAACATTTATGGATAGGCATACAATGTGAATCAATCTATTAATAATTCATGGATCAACAAAAATATATTAATTTATAATTGTTAATAGTAAAATATTATGTCTTAGTTATATATTTTGAACCAATCATGATAATTTATTTATAAATTATATAAATAGCCAAATACATAATCTATTATTTGAAGTAAACAAACTGTGAGATAACAAAAATAATTACACCAATAAATGAAAATATCAATGATCAAATAAGTCGAATTTTAAATTAATTGTATTTCAGATATATAAAAAAATGCTTATGAAAATCAAAGATTAAAAAAAAAAAATGAAAAGGCAGGGTAAAATAGTAAAATGAAAATATTAATGAAAATTAATTGAATACCAAACATAATTTAATTTAATTAAATCCACTTTTTATACCAGTTTATAAAAAAATACATTCATTTTCTTATTCACAAAATGATTATCATTGACCAAAGAAAATGTCATATATTTATATATATATATAGACCATGTAAAATATTAATTTTTAAATTAATATAATTAATAATTTTAATATTAAAATACATGTAAAATAATATGTTGAGAGTGACTTTAAGAAAGAGAAAGAAGGACTATTTCTTGTACTCTGTCATTGGGACTTGTTAAACGCCTTGTTTTGTTTGATTATAATTAAATTCAAATAAATTAACATACTTACTAATAATTTATTTAAATTATTAATTAAAATATTTATATGATTTTTTTACTCAATTATTTTTTTTTTATTAATAAACACTACTTTCTTAAGAAATTTTTAAATAACCTCATTTCAAATAAGCTAATATCATGATAATAAAATAATTATTTTTGTGCCCAAATTTTGGAATTGAAGTTAAGAGGACTGTTTATTTTGATTTTTAAAATAATATTAAAAAAAAAGGCAATTAAAATAACATATAATTTACAAAATAAAATATAAAAAATAGCTGAGGCATATCAATCAAAGTGAGACCCTCATTTAACCAAACATGAGAGTCTGATGACAGCATTTAGGTTTAGAATAGCCAGCAAATCTTCAACTAATAATTTGAATTGAATATAAGATTTTTGATTTATATAATAAAACTCATTATTATTTGAGCAATTCGGATGATTATTATCAAATAAAAAACCTAAAAACTCCATAAAATACCTAAAAACTCATGATCAAACAAACTTGAGATAAACGCAGTTATAATCTCCCTAACCCGGGAGGAACGCAAAACATTTAGTATTTCTCACTAGTCATGTCCAAATTCTTTCACGGAGGGTAGGTTACCAAATAAATTTTCATTCCTTTTAAATAATTTCCAATCATTAATTTTTAAATAATTTATATTATTTAAACAAATTTAATTCGAATAAACCCCAAGATATATGTTGAAATTGGGTGATATGAAACACAAGAAAAATGAAAGAATATGAAAGATTCCATCGGCCAGAGGGTTTTTGTTTTGTGCTATGTTTGAACTTTGAACTATGCAAAAACAAAAGAATTACGGTTTGTTTTAACTTGTGGGTAATTTACCAATTAATTATCACATTAATTGTTGACCCTGAATTGCTTTGAGACATTAACTTATAGGTAACTGGTTTATATCATCACATTAATCAAAACTAGTAAACTTCACCATCCTCACTTAATTGTTTTGAAATCGTAATTAAACAATTGATGTACGACTTGAATAGAGAATAGACAATCAAGTTCATATGAGATATTTTCATCTTGATTTTTTTTTAAACAACTTAAGATGATTGAAGATATCTCATATGAGATTGATGATCATTGAGAAAATTCTTTAAGGAGAAGCGAGAGAGGAACGTGCTAAGTGACTGCAAGAATTGGTTTCTCCTTGTAATCTTCAATCAATATTCTTCTAATTAATAAACAATCGGGGTCTTCTGAGAAATCTTCAATTTCTTTTTAAAAAATTGAAGATAAAGATATCTCAGAACCCCGATTGCATATTGGTTAGAAGGAAATCAGTAGTTTAGGAGAATTTCAAATTCCTTATGGAGAAATGAAAGAAGAGTGTTCTATTTATAGGCTTTGAAAATTATTTGCCAAAGACTATCAACGACGACATTTGTCGGTGGGACGTTGATACGATTATTAGGGATGACGATAACATAATTCTGTGGCTAATAATATATATTATTAGCTATATTATTAGTCACGACATTATACTATCGTCGTCTCTAATAGTTTTGGAATATCAGTCACAACGTTATGTTATCGTCGTAACTGATATTCGATTATTATTCACGACATTATGCTATCACCGTGACTAATAATATTTTTAAAAATGAAGGAGAAAGGATGGGGAAACCTGACTTTGAACAACATCGTTCATCATGACGAAAATTGTGGCTGATAATAATGGCGGGAGAGTAACAGGAAATCTAGAATATTAGCCACGACGTCGACAACGAAAGTCGTGGCTGATATTTTTTTTATCAACGTCGACATTACATTGCCGACACTAATAAATATTATTAACCACGCCGGAATGGTCGCCGACACTAATAATATTTATTAATCACTGCGTATGTTGCCGTCACTATTGTTCGTCGTTAAAAACCCTATTTACTAGTGTTAGTTAAAAAAGTTGAACTTATATTGTTAAGAATGTCCCACGTTCATTAAATTTTATGTTGAATTTAAAATATAAAGTCTTATTAGCCTAATTCGTTAAATCATTGTACTTATTTTGTTAGGTTATAAGTTCGAAACATACATATAACAATTTTAATTTTATTTTCAACCGTTTTAAGTTTATGAAAAGGTCAACCCACAATCCGACCAAAGTATCCATTTACTATCACATATATATCCAAATTAACCACATTTCTCGACCAAATAATATGGAAACTTTGAAATTAAGAATTATTATTTATATTAAATAATTAGTTAAAAATTGAACTTTTATTGTTAAGAATATTCCACCTTCATCAAATTTGGTGTTGACTTTAAAATATAAAATTGTATTAGCCTAGTTGGTAAAATAGTTACACATATTTTGTTAAGTTGCAAGTTCAAAACATACATATAGATTTTTTGATTTTATTTTTAACAATTTTAAGTTTATGAACGAGTCAACCCACAAACCGACCCAAATATCCATTTACTCTCACATATATATCTAAATTAACCATATTAAAATTGTATTAATGTTGTTGCAATCATACTTGGATTCTATAAATAAATTTTATGTGTGTAATATAAATATAGATTTACGTAATTAATTAAAAAGAACATAAATTTGTGCTTGGATAGAGATATATTTAATATTTTTGATTCATTTCCTTATACATCTTGTCGTAATCATACCTAGATTCTAGAAATAAATTTTATGTGTGTAATATAAAAATAGATTTACGTAATTTATTAAAAAAAATATAAATTTATGTTTAGATAGAGATATATTTAATTTTTTTTTGATTGATTCCCTATATATCTCTTTAAAGATATTTCATATAATAAACACAAATTTTAAAATATTATACTAAGTAAAAATAAAATTTTTAATACTATAAAACACACTAAATTAATTAAAATAAACAAAGAGGTGACATATATTTTCATTTTGGAAATGAAATATTCTTAAAACCTATTTTTTATTTTATTTCTAACCGGTTTAAGTTTATGGGCGGGTCAACTCACAATTTGACCCAAGTATTCATTTACTCTCACATATATATCCAAATTAATCAAAGTTCTCGACCCGGCAATCCAGACACTTTGAAATTAAGCATTATTATATATATATATATATATATATATATTAGTTAGTTAAAAAATTGAACCTATATTGTTAAGAATGTTCCACGTTCATCAAAATTAGTGTTGAATATAAAATATAAAGTCTTATTAGCCTAGTTGGTTAAATGGTTATACTTGTTTTGTTAGGTTGCAAGTTCGAAACATACATATATCATTTTTAAATTTATTTTTAACCGTTTTAAGTTTATGGGCGGGTCAACCCCAAATCCAACTCAAGTATCCATTTACTTTCACACACACATATATATATATATATATCCAAATTAACAAAATAACTCTCGACTCGACAATTTAGACACTTTGAAATTAAGCATTTTCTTTATGAGAGACGACGTAACATCAATTAAATAAAAAGATACAAAAGGGAAAAAGAATTACATGAGTTTAAAGGAAATCGGAATAAAAACAACCTATATAAAGGACAATAATGAAAAATGAGAGATGAAAAATGACAAATGAGAAATAATAATTAAAGTGCAATGAAATCAGTAGTGAGGGTGACTTTTTCGTAAACGATATTTTAGTTTTGACAAATTAATCAATTCTTCTCGCTTGTGGGATTACGCCTCCACATTCGGATGAGGTTACCGTCGATGATGATATTGTTTCAGATTGTATATGCGTTGTTGCGGACTCCTGAGAAGGCTTTAGTGTTTCTCTCCATCCAAATATGATAAAAAAAATGTTTGTAAAGAAACACTTAAAGGTATTGGAGCTGAAGTCATTGCCCTTGGCCTTGGTGATGATGAGGTCCTTGATGTCAGTCCATTCGTTTGGGAACTTGAGGAGGCCCATTGATGCAGAGAATCTATGTCAACTTAAGGAGGCGAAAGAGTAGTTCCTAAGGAGGTGTTGAATGTTCTCTTCATTTCCCAAGAAAACGAGGCAATTAGGATCAAAATGCTCATGTACTTCTTGATCCGATCACGAATATTGAGTCTCTCGCGGAAGGCGAGCCATAAAATGAATTGGTGTATGGGGATCATTTTGGTAGACCTCACTAAGTGGGACCATGGTACAACATCTCCATAATCACGAACACAATCTCATGCAGACCCGAGTCGAACTTGTCATTGTTCTCAACACTCCAAGCACGAGAATCCTCATGGTTATTAAGATGATATGATGAACGTGCGTCAATGATTCTCGCACCTTCTAGAATAGTCATCAGAAGGTTGTTCTATCGCCGTTATTGACTTGTTAAACTGTGGCCAATTGACATTCCCGCCTGATTTAAGTAATGGAGAAGACATTGTTATGAAGGATGAGTCTGTTTTTGAATTAGGGGTCATGCTAGAACAAAGTGCCATTACCGTTTCTAATTTGAAATGTTGATCATCTTGCCCGCGATGTCTTTGAGCTTCAAAAGCTTTTTAAGGGATCACTTCATCTCCATTATGATCTTGCACTTTGAAATTAAACATTATTATATATATTAGTTAGTTAAAAAGTTGAACTTATATTGTTAAAAATGTCCCATGTTCATCAAATTTGATGTTGAATTTAAATATAAGTTTTATTAGCCTAGTTGGTTAAATGGTTATATTTGTTTTGTTATGTTGTAAGTTCGAAACATACATATAACAATTTTAATTTTATTTTTAATCATTTTAAATTTATGGGTCAACCCACAATCCAACCCAAATATTCATTTATTCTCACTTATATATCTAAATTAACCATAACTCTCGATCTGGCAATCCGAACACTTTGAAATTAAGCATATTATATATATACTAGCATAATGTCCCCGCGTTGCAAAGATATATAAAATTCACATTTATAAAGTTGAAATAGACAATACTCACATTTTGTCGTCGCAATCATCGTTATCGTTTTCATTGCCTTCATCATCTTTTTCGTCGACAATATATATGGTTTGAACATTAGTGACTTTAATGGTTTGGACAATCTAGTGGTCCTCTTACTTCTCTCATTCAACGTTATTTTTATTATTCATCAACAAAGAGAAACATGATAAAAAATTTGATATTGAGACATTTATTTAACTTTTTCTCATTAATTCACTAATTTTACCCTCATTTATCAATCAACCAAAAGTATTATTTCTTACATAATAGACATATCATATTACTTATCTCATAACCTCATTTTTGCACCAAACTATCTCAACAGTACTAACATCTTTTAATTTCACTTTTGACAAACCAACAATCTCATCATATCATTAACCTCTTTACCTTAACTTCTTCTGAAGACCAACAATCTCATTCATATATTTAACCACCAATATTTATTGTTTACAATTAGTCTCTCATATTATTAATCTCTCATTTTATCCCTTGACGAACCAACAAAAAATCTCTTATCATTGACAAACCAATTTTACTGGCCTCTTATCCTTAGGTAAACCAACCACAAATCTTAATCACACTTTCATACCTCTTATCCATTGATAAACCAACCACCAAACTCAATCACACTTTCACACGTCTCTTATCCCTCGATAAACCACATCTCAATCACACAATTTCACAAGTCTGTTATTCTTGGAAAATCAATGTTATTGGTCTCTTATCTATCGGCAATCCAACCGCCAATCTCAATAGACCTCTAATTTTGTGACCTCACAATCCTTTGTTACCGACCTCTTATCCCTCGACAAACCAACCATCAATCTCAATCGACCTCACAATCTAATGTTACTAGCCTCTTAGACCGCGTTAAATCAACCACCTCTCATTTATTGCGGGTCTCTTATCTACAAATATAATTTACTTCAATTTTCATTTGTAAGGATTCAAACTTTTGTCTTGAGTGTGAAAGATGATCACTTTAACCACCAAACCACTTATGATTGATATGTTTTATTTATAATTTTGTGTATGCATGTTGTTGCATATATTTTATAACTAATAAAATTTTGAAATTTTAATTTTTTTATTTTATTTTGATAAAATTTACAAATAACATTAAATCTTTTTATTAATAAGCTAAAACTATATTCTCAATATAAAAATATTATTATCATTTTGTGTTAAATATAAAATGTAGATAAATAATTAAAAAGATTAATTTATTTTTAACTATTTTTAGTATAAAAAATATTAGTTACCCGTCAAATATAAATGGTAGACAAATAATAAAAAATAATAATTTATTTTTATTTAAATATATCACAAATTAAGTTTTAAATAGACTGTTATATATATAATATATAATTTTTAAAAGTGGTCCACATATATAATAATATAAAAATAATTAATACAAATAGAATTATTGATATAGATAAATATTTATTATAAAATTCTATAGAAGAACACTTGTTAATATAATTAAATTAATTTTTGTTCTTAAAATTGATTAATTCTTAAATTTGAATGGTTAATATTTTATTTATTAGTTAAAGTTAGAAACTAAAAAGGAATAAAAAAATTTATAATTTAAAAAAATGATGTTGAATTATATATATATAATTCTATTAATCCAACACTTATTATTCTAATATAATTAAATTAAATTATTATTTTTAAAATTTATTATATTGTTAAAGTTGATTATACATTTTATTTATTAATTAAAGAGAAAAATGAAAGAAGAAATATTAAAAATTGTATTCGTTTTCTTATATAAATCGACCTATGGTTTGACCCATACGGGTCGTACTCATTTACTCTCACGATAAGATTCAAATTAACCGCGTACCTAGACCCGAAAATCCAATTTTAAGCATTATTATTATATATATATATTAAAATAAAATTTATTTTATTAATTATTTTCTATTATATGTTAATACACACAAAAACAAAAAATACCAAATAATTCAACTTTTATATTCTTACTTGGAACAAGATTAAATAACTTATGATCCTAACAAAGCCTTACCTTTAAAAAAATGGAGTGAAGTTAAAACTTGCCTTTGTTGTTATCTAGGAATATACATTCAGGATTGTTTTGTTTACTCAAAAGTAAGATTATTGGTTAGGAAAATTTACATTTTGTTTGAAGTATAAATGTTTTAATTTACACTCCCCATCATGTTTGTGACACAATATTAAAAAAAGTTATCTTCTTTCATTTTTCAAAGTATGGTTTAATTCCAACATAACATGCCAAACTTTAATCCATAAATTCAAACTCTACACTTGAGTTAATATGAATTATGTAATTAATGTTAATCAACTAAAATTTAACTTTATATATTTGTGTAGATCAGTGAAGATAGTTTGAGCACTAAAATTTTACCCATCAAATTTATAAAATTTAAAAATAATTATTTTGAAAAAATAAATTTAAGATAATTAAAATTAAGGTCAAAGCATGATTAAAGAATTAATTAGAAATAATTATTGTAGTAATTAAATTTTAATTAATTAAAATAATGTCCAAGAAAAATAAATAAAATAATTTGAGATAAACTTTATATTCATTTTATCTCAAATTAATTTCAAGGGGTCAAAATAAATTAAAATAAATAATTTAGAACAAACGTTGTATCTATTTTATCCCAAAATTTATTTATAAAAAGCCTCAAAATATATAAAAATAAAATTAAAAAATAGGCAAAATAAATATCATATTTATTAAAAATATTTTGTAGGTTAAAAATGTAGATAAAAGAAATTGAAAAAAATAAATTTCAACAAGGTCCAAGGCTGGAAGAAATGGCCGGAATCTGTTGTAGGCAAAATCAAGATAAAGTAGTGTAGTAGATCACACAACCATTGGTTGAACGTCCATGCTTCATCCAACGTCCAACATCCAACAACCAGCTGTGTCGCCTGTTACAACGGAAGAAACACGCGTTCGCGAAGTAGCGGAACAGCTAACGCGTGCCTCAATGTCGTTAGTCGAACGTTGTCGAAACGCCTAAATGCAACAGAGTGCCTAAGCATTCACATTTCGGCCCTAGTTTGTCTTCATCCTCGCGTCGAACAACCATCATCATCAGTCAAAACTTTTAATTTTTCAAAAGTGAAACTCGATCGATACTCAATCAAATCGGCTGATTCGAAAGCTGAAATGATCACTCTAACATGGTGATCATTTCACCTATGATCATAAGATTCATCATTTCATATATCAATCAACTAGACAAAGAACATATAAAAGTCAATAATGGCATTTCGTCTGAAATTCGATGCACTTGGTCGATCAACCGACCTTGTGAGGCTATAAATAGCTTCCTCTGGACAAACCGAAGGTAATGATCACAATTCCAAGCCCTCAATCAATCTCATACAGAATCCTCCATTAAAATTTTCAAGCTTTTCTTAAAAAAATTTATAAGGCTTTAAAAACCGGATCTGGTCAATTACAAAGTTGCTAAAAGAGTTTATGAGTGTTTTCTAACTCACAATAAGCATCCAATCATGTCATAATTCAACTAATGAGTTCAAACTAAATATTTTATATTTCACCTCGATCAGTGCTTGATTGTTCAATTTCTTGATTAAAAAACGATCCTGAGATCATTTATAATTTTTTTGTCGAAACAAATCTTAATCAATCGATCTAAATCAAAAGTACTCAAATTTGATTTTGATTTATTTCAAAATTGGATTTCTATTCTCAAGAACAACAATCCAAAAACATTTCTAACATGTTTCTAAGGATGTTAAGAGTATATCTAGACCAATTCTAAGCAATCTCGATCATGTTTGATCAAAAAGTAAAAATTTTATAAATAAACTGAAGATTTCAATTCTTGAATTGATTAAAATGAACGACCAATGTTCACGTTTTGATTTTATTCAATCATATGAGGTATAAGGAAGTTATGGACAAGCTCCTTACACCTCATTAAACCTTAAAAATCAAAAACACGTTTTTGCTTCAAAACTAATTGATTTGAATGGAACATTAACCCGATCGAATGATGCATCGAGATGATGTTATAAATGATTCTTAGGACTAGTCGAAGCTCCCCATTCATTTGAATCAAAGGATTAGGGCCCCAATCAAAATCATCAAACATATAGTTTGATGTTCTTGACGCCCGATCGAGGGCTCAACCTGGGTACGATTTCTGACCGAGAAAATCGAACCCTCCCCTGCATCTAATCGAGAGCTCTCTACACCCGACCTTAGCCTATGACCGAGAACTTCTCGCACCTTGACCGAGAGCTCCCCGCACCCGACTTATGGGTTTTAGTATAGACCGAAGGATCGACACTCTCGACTGAGAGGACCGGTCCTATGGCCTGTTTGGTGGAAATTTTAAAATTATTTTTTAATTAGAAGTCTCAAACCATTTTCTAAATATCTAAAAAAATAGAAAACAACTCCAAAATACTTTCACAAAAAATATTTTTATAAGGACCTGTTTGAGATTTATTTTTAAATTTTAGTGCCTTAAACTTATATTTTTCAGATATTTTCCTCAACAAGCATCAATTTCGATCGAATGTACAAGCATTTAAATATTATTATATAATTTTAAATGTAAGGAAAAAATGTACATGTCTAGGACCTGAAAAATAATTGGTTAAATAAAACGCAATATAACCAAAATTTCAAAAGCCAAGATTTTATAAAATAGAGACCGTTTTTAACGGGTACGGAAGATATAGTGCGAAACTATTTCCCAAGTATCACGAAACATCGAACTCAAAAGAATCTCTGGTTAAATAATGTATACAAAACCTTTTTATTGTTTTTAAAAATAAAAATCAATTGGCGACTCTTTTATCAAATAATTTATCTTTCAAATTAATTAGTTTTAATTAATACAATATTTCTTTTAATCAAATTGTTGTTTGATCATCTTAAAAGTTATTTAAATTAATCTTAAAATTAATTATTGTTATGATTAATTTTAAATATTTTTTTTTATAAATTATTTAAATAAAATATTTTTGACACGTCAATTTATATTAAAATTTTCGAATCTCGAGTTTTTTCAAGATAAGAAATTTTCGGGGTTATATATATATATATATATTTGTTTAAAAAGTAGGAAATTAACCTACCCCATCATTTAAAATTTTTACTTTCAAATGTTTTATATGAAAATATTTAAAATATCATAGCTTGGGTTTTTTGGATTTGATATAAATATTTTTTTAAGGATTTTCCAATTACTTTTTTTTTTTGTTTTATCTTGATTTATTAAAATATTTTATTATTTATTTAATGCGAGTTATTTTAAAATTTTAAATTACTTTATATTTTAAACTTAATTTTAATAACAATATTTTGATAGTAATTAATGAATTAAATAATTTAATGATTAAAATGAATAATTTAATACATATAAATTTACATTTTATAAATATTTGATTAGATGAGGTTCTTACCTGAGTACTTGAGAATATATTCAATCACTTTATTCTCAAACAAACAATTAATATTAAAAAAAACCAATATTTTAATTATTCAATAAAAATTAGATTTTGATTGGTGAATTATTTTAATAAATAAATGTAATCAACATAAAACAAGGCCTAAGTAAATATGGTTGTAGACAAAATAGCATAGATATTCTCTTTTTCTTGTGCGTAGTAAATTTGAAAGTGACTTTAACCCTGAAGACTTTTTGATTGATTAATGTAAGAAATTAGGTTATAACAAAATTATATTATAAGATGTTTTAAATGAAAATCACTCTTGGCAATATAATTATATTTTTAAATAATTTATTAATATCAAACATTATTTATTTTAATTATATCATTAATTAAACTATTTTGAATTTTATTATTATTTTTTAATATTTATTATAATTTTTTAAAATAACTAAGATCAAACAAGGCACAACAAAATCTAATAAAATAATTTCTCAGAACGGACAGCAGAAAGAACAAGTCACTTTGTGTTTTACACCGCCATGTGTCACTCTCTTCTTCCAGCCGGCGCCCTTTCTCCCTCTCTATATACCCTTTTACGTCACCCAATTTCACCAAACATTCACTTCTCTCCTCAATTATGGACAGACTCATAACCTTGGAGCCGTCGAACATGGCGGTCATCAGAATCGAACCGGCTCAAAAATGCTCCGGCGAGCTAACCTTACGCAACGTCATGTACACTATGCCGGTCGCTTTCCGTCTTCAGCCAGTTAACAAAACTCGATACTCTGTTCGTCCTCAATCGGGAATAATCGCGCCGTTAGCAACTCTAACAGTTGAAATCACTTACAATCTTTCCCCAAACGCGGCGCTACCGGACTCCTACCCGCGGTGCGACGACGTTTTCCAGCTCCATAGCGTCGTCGCACCCGGCGCCGCTTTCAAAGACCCATCTTTAGACTCTGTTCCTATGGATTGGTTCACTACTAGGAAGAAACAAGTTTTTATTGATAGCTGTATTCGGGTCGGGTTTGTTGGGTCGGTTGTTTTGTCACGATTGGTCGCGGACGGGTCAATGGAAGGCGTTAGGGAAGCTCTTGAGATGAGTGACCCGAGTTGGTTCCCGTCCGACTCAGTTGACTCGGACGGGAACACTCTCCTTCACCTAGCTATTTCTCAAAGCCGACCCGATTTGGTTCAGTTGATTCTCGAATTCGGGTCGAACCCGAATTCCCGTAGTCGGGCGGGTTTGAGTCCGCTCGAGGCCGCGGCGACATTCGGCGAGGGATTGATCGCGGAACTATTGTTGGCTAAAAAAGCTAGCACAGAACCGTCGGGATCGTCCGGGTGGGGCCCAATCCATTTAGCGGCTGCCGCAGGACATACTGATGTCCTGCGACTCCTTCTCGTTAAAGGAGCCGTTGTCGACGCAGTCACGAACGAATATTCCACCGCCCTCCACCTGGCAGTGTCAGGGCGGCGGCGTGACTGTGTAAGACTACTTCTCGCGAACGGAGCGAGAACTGATATACGTAACTCCGGAGACGGCGACACCGCTTTACATATAGCGGCTGTCTCCGGAGACGAGCACATCGTGAAGATGCTTCTTCACAAATTCGCGAACAAGGACGTGAGGAATAGGAAAGGGAAGACGGCGTACGATGTGGCGGCGGAGAACGGACACAACAAATTATTCGATTGTTTACGTTTAGGAGACAATTTATGTACGACTGCACGTAAAGGAG
This sequence comes from Impatiens glandulifera, assembly GCF_907164915.1. NCBI lineage: Eukaryota > Viridiplantae > Streptophyta > Magnoliopsida > Ericales > Balsaminaceae > Impatiens > Impatiens glandulifera. The sequence continues at coordinate 12,166,379 of NC_061869.1, read as the reverse complement.
ACGTGAGAGCAATTCACAAGCTATTAGAAAACGGGGCTTCGATTAATGGAAAAGATCAGAACGGATGGACGGCTCTTCATAGAGCGGCGTTTAAGGGTAGGATTGAGGCGGCTCGTGTGTTGATTGAGAAAGGAATTGAGTTAAATGCGCGCGATGAGGAAGGGTATACGGCTCTTCATTGCGCGACGGAAGCAGGGCAAGTGGAGTTAGTTGAATTGTTGATTAAAAAAGGGGCTGATATTGATGCGGCGACTAAGGCAGGCACGACCGCTCTACAAATCGCAGAGTCTTTACATTACAAGGGAATCTCGAGATTGCTTTTGAATGGCGATGCGGTTAATAAAGGGTATTCTGGGAAATTGAAAGGAGATAGAGAGATTAATGTGGGGAAGATGATGATACGCCGGAGTAAGGGGAATCGCAGAAGAAGCTTTGATCGCTCTTCAGCGGCTGCGTTGGAGGTTTTTCAGTGAGAACAAATATTTTGTGGTTTGTGATATAAAATGCAAATAATATATAGTTATCATACATTTAAATTGAAGTATTTATTTACGTTTAAAGTTAAAAGATTATAAAAAAATAAAAATAGAAGTTATTTAGTTATAAGTTACTCATAAATCTTGTTAATGATTTACAAGCCTCAACTTATTTATATGAAAAAAAAAAGTTAAGATATGAGATTTTATATGTTATTTAAATATTTAATTAGATTAAATTATTAAATATTTTAATTTTATAAAAATAAAAAATAAAATATTTTAATATTTTGATTGATAAAAAGAAAAAAAATATAATATATATATATTTTTATAAAAGTTTTATTTTTATTTTATTATAAAGAGTCCATTCTTGTTAATTCAAATATGAGTTATATATGCAAAATTAATTTATAAATAATACAATATAACGTTTAAACAATCAAAAAGATTAAAACTAAATTTTAAATAATATATCTTTGTAAAAATAAAAATTATAATAAATATGATATAATGATTGATGACTTCAAATACGAACTCGTTTAAGTTTCATAAAAATGAGTTATGAAATAGAGGGAGCCGAACAAACTAATTTAGTAGTGTCGAGAAGAATTTCTATCAAATATTATAGGCGACAATGAAAATTGTCTTTATTCGTGGGTGGGTAAGCAAACATAAAAAAGTTCTATCAATGTCAATTGATAACTAATATATATATATATTAGAGCCAGGGGTAGTTATGCTAAGTGATCAACACACCTTACTAATCAGGAATATAATGAACATGGTCTCAAAAAATAAAAACATAAAGAATATTAAAAAAGAGGAATATGATATTCCAAAAGACTTAGATCACCTAAATAAGTGGACAATTCCAAAAGTGGAACCTAGATTAATATATCAACTAGGAACATTTGAAAAAATGGGTTTAAAACAAGTAGTAAAAACTACTGAAGAGTCAGTTTCACTAGATAACAGTGACATGATAATAAAATTACTATCGGATATGGATATAGCATATTATAAACGAACCTATATAAATTTCTACATATATGACTAGTGCAGGTTGCATTTAAACCTTTAACTTTAGAGGGTTTACCAACAAGCTTTATGGCAGTTCTAACAGATGGAAGAAATCTAAATTGGAAACAATCTCTACTGGGAATAATACAATCCAGTCTAGCTGAGGGACCAATTTATTTTAACTTTTGTCCAAACTTATAATTATCCTTATCTGATACAAATATAACTGACTCCCTAACATTAAATGTTAAAACACATGGATATAATTATGCTCCCGGATCGGAAGTAATGCGTGTTTGTTATAGAATATACTATAAACCCTTATTCACTTTAAATCCACTATGTAGGAGAATAGATAAACCCAATAATGAAACAATTTTAATACAAACAAATTGTGATAATTCAAACATTACTAGGAGGAGACCAATTAAATGGGAAGAAATATCATTCCCAGATAACTGGAAAATAGAACAAGCTGTACCTGTAAAACCACAGGTCCAGAATCATAATAATATATTAGATATTTCTCAAAATGATGAAGGAAGTGTCGAAGTAAGATTTGACACAAGCCTAATGTTATGTCCATTACAAATACATAGCTCTATTAAATCATATATCTCACCATTAGACTACAAGGTCGGATACCCTTCAAGAGCATCCACCTCTCAAATAAGGGAAATAACGTTTTCAGAGGATTCAACTCCAACTATAGAAAAATTATATATCAATAGACAAAATATTGTTAGGGAAAATAATACACAAACCCTAAACGGAGCAGAACCGACAATGTCGGAAATGGACTTTTCTATTTAGATGAATAGTACACCCAAAATAGACTTCAATACTAGTTCTCCAGCCAGAAAAATAATCTCCAATGAATTCAAAAATTCGGGTTATACCCAATTCAGAAAATGGTTTTTTGAAAGTTTTCACATTTAATAAATAAAAAATTTGAAAAAGAATTTTATGAATTTTGTACTGCTAAAAATGCTTTAATCCCTTTTACATCTTGGTTCATAAGCACCAATGTAAAAAATTATATATCGGTAATTGAAAGAACTTTTAAATTAGAATCAGGGAAAACCTATTTAGGAACATATATCCACCTCAACAACCTTTTCACATTGAAAAAGGAGAAAAAATATTAAATTTCACGCCATACAAAACGTTAATTGAAAATGATACACTCCCAATAACATGCAAACATATTAATAATATGTTTGAATAGCAAAATTACACAAGTCTGTTCCTAAATATTCTAGGAGAACAATTACAATCCATAGAAAACAAAATTGAAAAATTAATAAAATCAATAAATGAAATTAAACCAGGTGCATTAAAAATAACCCCAAAAGAAAAAGAAGCTTTACCAACCTTCCAACCACCTCCAATAATATCTGATTTCAAACTAAGGCCAATGCAAGAATTTGAAAAAATTCTTGAAGAAAAATTTAACAAGCTAAGTATTAAAACCTTAGACAAAGAAAATAGAGACCAGATTAATAAAATTAATAAATGGGTTGATAAGCATGTACATAGTAAATTTTACTATAATAGACCAACACTAATGGATGTTTTACATGAAGAATACACAAATACAATTGATATTAGTTATTCAGGAAACAAAATATATGAATGGAATATTGATGGATATTCAAACAAACAAATTTATAATACAGTACATAGAATGTTGATGTACTCAACAGTTTCTAAAATAGTAAAAATAGTGATAATATAATAGCAACAATGATTGTTGCTGGATTTACTGGACAATTAAAAGGTTGGTGGGATAATTATTTTTCCCAAGAAAATAGAGATTCTATTCTTAACACTGTAAAACAAGAAAACAATAGTCTAACTGAACATGCGGTTTATACACAAGCGATAAACATCATTGAGCACTTCACAAGAAGGTTTAGTGATAATAGTGATACAATTAGAACATTATTACAAAATCTAAGGTGTAAGACACTTTCAGATTTTAGATGGTATAAAGATACCTTTCTAAGTAGAGTTATGGAACTCCTAGAATGTAATAATGTACATTGGAAATCAAAATTTATTGACGGCCTTCCTAGCCTATTTCTGAAAGAGTTAGAAGGAATCTCAGAAAGAGTCATTCAATGATACCATATGAAACCTATACATATGGTGTATTAATAGATATTTGTATATAAGAAGGGCTAGCCTTATGTAATGAAATAAGGTTAAACCAACAAATTAAAAGACAGAGTCAAAGTGAAAGACAACAATTAAGTCAATTCTGCCAACAATTTGGTATAGATAGTCCAACATCTAGAAAAGAGAGAAGGGTGAAATATAATAAGTTTCACAAATATAGAAAACCATCCTCAAAATACTCAGACATGAAAAATGAAAGGAGGGTAGAAAAATCTAAACACAAGTCAAAAAAATTCAAAAATAATAGGAAATGCCACAACTGTGGAAAATTTGGACACACATCAAAATACTGTTGGGCAAAGAAAAAATTAATAATCTTGAAATCCCAGAAGACACAAAAAGATTAATAATCCAAACTTTACAAAACTCAGAATCTGAAGAATCTGATTCAGATTCAATAATTAGTGATTCTGAAATAGATGATTTAAATAATGAAAATATTTTTGAATTAAGCTCAGAAGACTCCAAATGTGAGCCTTGCCGATCAGGATTAAATTGTCCTAAAAAAGAAACAAATAACCTAGATCGAAATCAAAATATTGACAAATCAGAATTATATAGAATCATATCTCAATTTTCAGATATGAAAGTTAATGTTTTAACATCAAATCATGCTTTTGAATTATTAAAAGCCATTAAAGACCTAAAATTAAGAATGCAGATCATAGATCAGTTTAATTCTGAAGAAGTGGCAGAAGAAAAGAGATTAAATCATAATAAATCTTATACTATGAGTGAAGTAATGAACCAATTTAGACACAAGGTTCAAAACAAAGAAGAGAATGCAACTTTAAAAAATCTTTACAAGGAAATTAATAATTTAAAAGAAGAAATTAAGATATTAAAAAGGAAGAATATTATACAAGAATCCAGAATAGCTAAGCTTGAGGATAAACCTCAAGATAATAACCAATATAATGACAACAAAACAGAAATTGAAGAAAATATCTTCTCAGAAATTTTTTTATCCACAATAGAAATGGTTAAATCCCAAAAATGGCACATAAGAATATCTCTCCTAATAGATAATCATTATACAAGGTCATTTACTGCCCTTGTTGATAGCATATCAGATTTAAATGTTATTCAAAAAGGACTAATCCCCATTAGGTATTTTCAAAAAACAAGCCATACCCTGTGACATGCAGGTGGAGATAAACTCTAAATCCAATATAAGCTTCCAAAAGCCTATATATGTACTGATAATAAGTGCATTCCTCAAAGTTTTATACTTGCTAAAGATATATCAAATCAGGTCATACTTGGAACCCCATTTTTAAACACCATCTATCCGATTAAGATGATTGATAATAAAGGTATTACAGGAACTTTTCAGAAACATGATATTTTTCTAGAATTTATTGTGGAACCACTTACTAAAATGTTACATAGTATATATGATAATATCAAAGCAAAACAAGATCAAATATACTTTCTAAAACAATAAATAAGTCTTATAACAATAGATGAACAACTAGAAAATCCTAAATTACAAAAAAAAAAAATAGCTCTGCTAAAAGACCAACTTTCAATAGATATTTATAATGAACATCCTAATGCATTCTGGGATAGAAAGAAACATATAGTTTCACTACCCTATGAGGAATATTTTAGTGAAAAGAATATTCCTACAAAGGCAAGACCTTGCCAAATGAATTCAGAATATCTAGAATTATGCAAAAAGGAGATAAATGCTCTACTATAGAAGGGGTTAATAAGTCCATCACAATCACCTTGGTCATGTATGGCTTTCTATGTAAATAAACATTCAGAAATCGAAAGTGGCGTACCAAGGTTAGTAATAAACTACACACCCCTCAACAAGGTATTAAAATAGATTATGCACCCAATTCCTAATAAAAAGGATCTATATGATAGTTTAATATTCTCAAAGTTTGACTTGAAATCAGGATATTGGCAAATTCATATTGAAAAATCTGACAGATATAAAACAACATTCAATGTCCCTATAGGACATTATGAATGGAATGTGATGCCATTTGGATTAAAAAACGCTCCATCCAAATTTCAAAAAATTATGAATAATATCTTCAATCCTTATAATAAATTTATAATTGTTTATATTGATGATATATTAGTCTATTAAAAAATAATTGAAACCCATTTTAAACTTTTAAATATGTTCAAAACAATAATAACTCAAAATGGATTAGTAATTTCTAAACCAAAAATGGATCTTTTCAAAACAAGAATATGGTTTTTAGGCCATATCATTGAAAAGAGAAATATTACTCCTATTAATAGAAACATAGAATTTGCGGAAAAATTCCCGAATATAATCACATTTCTCTTTCCTCCCACTTTTACATTTTCTAACCAATGAAGGTGATGCCAAGTCATTCCCTCACCAAATTCCCTTACCAAATTCCCTCACCTAATCATTTCTCTTTAATTAAATAGTTTTAACCGTTTTCCCAAAAAAAACATTAAATGGCCCACAAAAAGTTGAAAGTATTATTCGAATTATAAAAATTTGAAACGACAAATCTGATCTAGTTAAACATAATGTCAAATCGAACAAAATATAATACCAACTCAAATCTGAGCGATAGAAATAGAAACGAAACATCTCGATATTCAGACAAGCTGACAATTATTTTCATTTTTTTTTAAGAAAGAGGGAATTATTCGCTTAAACCTCACATATATATATATATATTTATTGATAGAAATTAGTAGATAAAATTTGTTTACAATATCCTAGTTAAAAAAAAGATTAAAGTGAAAGTAAATTTTTAGCTATATAATAATGTTAAATCTAAATATATAATAATGTTTAATTTTAAAGTGTCTGGATTGTAAATTGAAACTTGTAGTTAATTTGAATATGTATGTGAGAGTAAATAGATATTTGTGTTGGGTCGTGATTTGACCTGTCCACTCATAATCTTGAAAAAATAAATTAAAAATGTGATATACACAGTTTTTTTAATATGAATGTGAAAGTAAATAGATACTTGGGTCAGGTCGTAATTTAATACGTAAACCCATAAACTTGAAAAATTAAATTAAAAATGTGATATATACAAATTTTGAACTTACAACCTCACCATATAAATTTAATATTTTAATCAATTAGGTTCATAACACCTTACATTTTAAATTTAACTTTAAAATTGACAAACGTATAACATTTTTAATAATATAAGTTCAATATTTTAACCAACAAGACTAATTTTTAAATTTAATTTCAAAATTGATGAATATAATATTTCTAACCATATACAACTGCACCATTTTAACACAATTAAACTAATAATTTTTATATATATATATATATATATATATTCATAATTATATATATAATAGTTAATTTTATAAATTATATAATAATAAGAAATCAACAATATTTAGTGGTGTATGAAGACTTCATTATGCATGAAGTATGTGTAAATTAAAATTATTATTTGAATAACTCAAATAATCAATTCACTTAATATAATAATTTAATTAAATAAGCTTTTATATATATATATATATATATATATATATATATATATATATATATATATATATATATATATATATATATATATATATATATATATATATATATATATATATATATATATATATATATATATATACTACCAAATATAATTTTAATTAAATATAAATATTATCATGTGATAATGATTAAAAATCTTATACTAAAGTTTTATGAATTATTTACAATAATTATAAATTTTATGTATAAATTATTAATTGAAAAATAATTATTAGAGTAAACAATTATTATTTTTTATACCTTAACTTATAAATGCATATGGTTAAAATAGACACATTTATTTTATTTTTTTTTTATTTTTTTTTTATTTTTGTTGTTGTTGTTTGTGTGTTTATATATAATATAATTTCAACTTAATTAGATTAATTGTTATAATTCCTTATTTACAATAATAATAATTATTCTTTAAAAAACAAATTATTAAAATAATTTGTGATAATGTATTATTTATTATACAGAAAAAAAATAAGTATTTTTTAAATATAATTTTAATAATTAAAATACAACTATTTAAATTAATATAAAAAGTCAATAACAATTATCTAAGTAATAACATTAACATGGTTTTATTCAACATTTTGTATTTTAATTAAAAAAATGTATTAACAAGAAAATAATTATTTAATTATAAATAATATCATATATATTAATTATTAGTTGAAATATTTAAAATATTATATTAAGAGTAAAATACCCACTTCTATTGAATAAATTTAGATTTCATAAATATATCATTAATTACCTATCCTTTTAAATTTTATTATATTAATTTTAATTTAAATATTTTTATTTTTAATGATTAAAATTACATGCTTAAAAATATTTAATATATATTTTTAATTATCATTAAATAATATTTCAAAAAGTTACTCTAAATTAATATTTTATTTGACCAAAACTAATTAATATTATTTTTACCTAAAACATTATATAAAAATAATAAAATAACATTTTTAATTATTTTATTATATTAAAAATATTATTTTATTATTTTTATATAAAGTTTTTATTTTTAATATATTAAAAATATTATTTTATTATTTTTATATAAATATTTAGGTAGAAATAATATTAATTATTTTTGGTAACTTTTTAAAATATTATTTAATAATAATTAAAAAAATATATGAAATATTTTTAAGCATATAATTTTAATTATTAAAAAGAAAATATTTAAATTAAAATTAATTTAATAAAATTTAAAAGGATAAGTAATTAATGAAAAACTAAGTATATTTATATTTTTGTATAGAAGATTAAAATAAAATAATAATAATTTAATTTAATGATTTTAAATAGTTAAAAATGAAATAATTAAATTGAAATTAAGATAATAAAATTAAAAATGATAAGTTATTAATTAATAAATAAATTATTTTTTATTTTTATTAATTTGATCAAAATAAAATTATATATATTAATTCATATAATGTATACAGTCACCTAATTTTATATTTTACATTATATAATTACGTATTAATTGTTAAATTATAATTTTATTTTAGGTAAAAAAATTATTAATTTATATTCTACATTATATATTTACGTGGAAATTTTAAATTATAATTTTATTTTAAGTAAAAACATTATTGTTTGAAAATTAAGAAAATCACTTTTAACTTAAAAAACTAAATAAATTTTAACATTACATAAATTAAAGTAAATAAGTTTTTTGTTTATGAATTTGATTTAAAGATTAATTTTTTAATTATCAATATTTTGACACTTATTTAAAATTTGATATCAAATTTAATATTATTAAAATAAAATTTATGCAAAGGATCAAAATATGTGTGATAATGTAAAATAAAAGAAATTGTAGATTATTATATAATATTATTTGTCTAATAAAGAAAAGAGGATATAAAAAAAAAACTTAAGGTTTATCGTTCTTTCTCTATTTTTTTATCTTAATCCAATAATTAATAGGGTTTGCAAGCATATTTAATATTAGATTATATTATTATGCTTTTTTTTATAAATATAATTATATATATATCAAAATTAATTGACAAAAATATGTGAATTTTATATTTGTTATTCTTATTAAAATTAAAGATATTTTATTTTTAGAACAAATATATATCTTTTCGGATTTTATGAACAAATTCAATCAATTATAAAGATTTTATTTTTATTTTATTTTAAAATAAGATTGAGTTTAAAATTGACTAATTAAATATTCAATTATACAATTGTAAATTTAAAAGCATTTTTGTATAAAATTATATTTTATACCACCAGATCTATATATAAATAGGACAGGCCCAAAGGGAAGTTTCATAGAGATTTTTAACCTAATCATGTTTTTCGTCCTTGGTCGTCCTCCGCCGTAATTTTCAATCTCTCAAATGAATCAGTTTCAATCTATAGCATATTCTTCCGATTATGCCAAGATTGAAATATCTAAAGAAATGTCTCCGATGGTATATATAAAATCTACCGAACCTTGTTGCTATATAAGGTTTTCGGTCTCACAGTCTCCCTGCATCATTCCGCAGCCGTTTGGGCTTTCAAATCAGGTTCGACAGTGACCATTTTTGCATCTAGTTTTAATAATTAAAATGTGGATTTGATTTATGATTTAGATTCTGTATGGTCTCTCAGATTTTAGATGAAGTCCCAGTGGGCATGATCAAGACTTTGGGTCTTTCACATTGGCCAAGTTCCAAAAGGAGATCAGAACTAATTGGGTCATACATGATGATCGGGTTGTTTATCCAGGTACTGTTTGCCTTATATTGTCCCATCTATCATATTCAAATTGTGATTGTCTTTTCAAACTAAACTTTTCTTCTTTAATTTTGGTTTTCCTTGAATGCAGGATTCATATGGGTCATATGAACCTGTTGGACGAGCAAAAGGTTTCATGCTTAAGTAATATTGTTGTTGTGGTTATAATTTATGTGATGAAATTGAACAAAATTATATATTGATAAGTCTGATAAATTGTTGCAGAAAGAAAAGGAGAAACTTCATGCAAAAACATTAGATTTGGAAAAGAAAATCGATGCGAAACAGGCATTGGAACTGGAGATTGAGCGGTTAAGAGGAGCTGTAGGGGTGATGAAACATATGAACGATTCTGGTGATGTGGAAGCGAAGAAGAAGATGGATGAAGTTGAGGAAGAACTAAAGGAAAAATTAGACGACTTGAACAAGCTGAAGCACTAAATCAGGCACTTATTGTTAAGGAACGTATCAGCAAAGAGGAGTTAGATGATGCTCGTAAGGAGCTTATTAATGTCAGCATTGATCCCCTTTTGGCATACTCCAGGTGAGCCAACTAGGGTGGTGCTGAGTGCCTCAAATTCGTTCTGGATGCCCATTTCCCATCAATATCTGTTTAATTTCATATGCTGTAAATATAGATGGGGGAGAGTGGAGGCAACCATCTCAACTGCAAGAGACTCAATTAGATGGGTCGGGTTCCATGCTAGTGTATGCACCTTACAGGGGAGGCAGGTGGTGATGGAGGGCAGGGATCCTAGGGATTTGGGATTATTTATCTGTGTTGTTGATAGACTATAAGATAATATATATGTGTAAAAGATTTGTGATAATATAATATCAATATTATAATATTAGTTTCGAGTTATATGTTATTATAATGTAACCAATATATTATTTAATACAATTTTTTTTTATCGAATTCTAACTGTTAAAAATGACAATGATTCATGTATGCTGAAAGTTGCCTTCCAATTATTGACCAAGAATAACTCAGGAAACATGAATATCCCCACTAAGACAACTGATTACATAAACAACCTTATGTCTAGTAGGATTGAGAGGAATTTACTATTTATTGTGGCCATCTTACATTTTTAAGTCGATTTAAGATTGTAAATGACAAATTTTTTAGGTCAGACTTGGGAAATTTGACGAAATGATTAGGAGGTATTTGCCTCCGTGGTCACCAGCTAATTTATATTTCTTTGGTGACCATTTTAATTTTTTTGAACGAAATTACTTTTTTCACGCAACGCGAAGAGATTTCGCGTTTCGCGAAATGGAACAGTGTAAAAAGTCCAGAATACCCTTACTATTTAATATAAACTCGCCATTTTTTTCCATTTCATTTCTTCTCCTTCTCTCTCTTCCCGCTCTTCTCCTCCTCTCTAAACTGGCCGGCTGCGGCGACGATACAGACAATGAGCTCCACGACGAGCACGAGCACTGTTCCACTTGGTACATTTATCCTATGATACTTCAAGTTTATTGTTGTTCGTTTTTGCATCTTCGAATCACTGTGTTGTTTAGGGTTTTATCCGATCACACTTTCCGTTTCGCGAAGCCTTCCTGTTACGTGAAGTCCTTCCCGTTTCGCGAAGGCCTTCCATTTCACAGTATTAATTATCCCGTTTCTAAATCATGTTTTTTATTGTAGCCGAAGTTTTCGTTTTCTATAATGGAGAGTGGAAATTTGATGCTGATGGAATATTGTATTTTAATGCTTCTTCAATCAAAACATTGGATTACCCCAAAGTACTCGGTATGCTGAATTAGTTGATAAACTCTATGATACACTTAACGTGCAGAAATCTACATATGATTTAGTGCTGCAAGTCAAGTATGATATTTCGAATATCACAAATCCTAAACCTGTTTTTATTGATGAAGATGAGGATTTGAACACATATTTATCACGCTTGATTTTGGGTCGAACTGTGTCACCATTGTGTATCTATGTAGTAGAGAAATCACCATTTATTAAAGAAAAGATACCACTACTTACATACCTAACTCAAGAAAGTATACTACCACCATCACTTACTCAAAAAATTATACCAAAAGTTGTACCCTCGGATGTATTTGTTGAAAGTAATGAAGTCGGAGATAACACTTTGTCTCACATCCTACTTACTCAGGACTTGCATGCTACTACTAGTGCAAGAGCATCAATGCCTACATCAATACCTACACCAACTAGTACAAGAAAATCATTAATGGGTACACCAACTAATGCAAGAAGAGCATCAATGGGTACACCAACTAGTGCAAGAAGATCATCAATGGGTACACCATTTAGTGCAAGAAGATCATCATTGAGTACACCACCGACAGACCCGACAAACATATCATCGACAAACCCGACAGACATATCACCGACAGACCCCTCATTTGCGATGACATTAACTACTGAAACCGTATTGGAAGTTGGTGCGTTGTTTGAAAATAAAAAAGAACTACAACTGGTGCTATATAAATATGTGATGACTAATCATTTTGAATTCAAAGTGGAGAAGTCAAGAAAACATCTTTGGTATGTGAAATGTTTGGATGAGACATGCAAGTGAAGATTGCGTGCCATGAAAGGTAAATTATTTGAGATGTTTGAGATCCGGAAATTCGACCAACAACACTCATGCTCAGTTCTGTCGAGGCCAGAGAAAAAAATACAAACACTAGTATGAGTTATATGGGCAGTGCATGAAGAGTAATTACATGGACCATCACCATAACTACTTGCCTAAGAAAATAATTGAAGACATGCAGTCAACTTATGGGATATATTTGACTTATAATAAGTCTTGGAGGGCAAGGGAAATGACTTTAATGGCGGTGCGAGGAACGATAGAGGATTCTTATGAAAAATTACCATCATACATTTATATGTTGGAAAAGAATAATCCGGGTACCATAACAGACATCCAGACAAACGAGCTCGGCCACTTCAAGTATATGATCATGTTCCTAGTCCTCTCAATTAGGGGTTTCAAAGCCTATTGCCGCCCCGTATTGTGTGTTGATGCCAATTTTCTTAAGCACAAGGTGGGAGGTCAATTATTGGTGGCTATTGCATTGAATGCGAATGAGTAACTATATCATGTCGCATTCGGCGTTGTTGATTTAGAGAATAATAACTCTTGGACTTATTTTATGCAAAAACTGAGAGAAACAATTGGATTAGTTGATAATCTCGTCTTCGTATCCGATAGACACCCAAGCATCGCCAATGCCTTGTGTACTGTTTTTCCAGAAGCAGACCACGGTGCGTGCACATATCACATAAAGATGAATATTATGGCCAAATTCAATACTGATAATTATCATGTGGAGTTTGATATGGCTTCTCGTGCGTACACTATCCCCACTTTAATCGATTTTTTGACAAGATCAGTGTTAAATATCATAGGATTGCTGCCTATTTGGAATAAATTGGGTTTCAAAGATGGAGTAGAACATTTTCCCCGATAAGCGATACAATAAATTCACAAACAATTATGCTGAGAGTTTTAAAAGTTAAAGCATGGAAGCCAGAAAGTATCCCATTTTCGCAATGGCTGAGTATTTAAGATTGACAATACAACATTGGTTTAATGATAGAAGAGAAAAAGCGTCCAACCACAAAGAAGTTTTATCTTCAGCTTATGAAAAGTTATTACGTAAGGGATTCGAGAAGGCCAAATTCTATACAGTATCATCGCTTAACCGATTCAAGTTTTATGTGCATGACAATCAGTCTCATTTTAAAGTCAATTTGAAAGACATGAACTGCACTTGTAGGGTATTTGAAGTTTTCGGTCTTCCTTGTACGCATGCAATGGTTGCTGCCCGTCACCGCAATTTGGTTTGTTATGACTTCTGTTCAAAGTATTATTCAGCTCACATGTTCAATCTATTTAACCAATTGTTAAATCGTTTTATTTTCCATGCTAACAGGTATTACACAACTGAATCTTGGATGAATGCATATGCGGAGACATGTTATCCTACTGGTGATGAAGACGATTGGGATATTCCCGAAAAGATCAAAGAACGCGTGTGTCTAAAACCACCTATTAAGGTTAAGAAAGGGCGCCCACAAACAAAGCGTATGTCATCCCAATGTGAGGTACGTAATGTCCCGAGACGATGCAACTCATGTGCTGGACTAGGACATAATAGGGCAACATGCAAAGCAGTCATGCCTGCACCATCTTCTGCAAGAGCATCATCATCTAAGCATCATGAGTCATCATCTCAATAGTACGAGTTATCATCTCAACAGTATGAGCCTTTAGAATTATTGTAGTGATACGTTATAGTGTTCCTTTGTTAATTGAACTTAAATAGTGTAGTATGTTTGTGATAAGTTGTAGTATGTTTCTTGTATCTCGTGTATCTCGTGTATCTGTGTACTGATCAATACTTAGCGTAACGCGAAGTACTTAGCGAAATGCAAAGTACTTAGCGTAACGCGAAGTACTTAGCAAAATGCGAAGTCAAAAGTTAAAGTTAAAAGTTAAAGTTAAAGTTAAAGGTTAAAGTTAAAGTTTAAAGTTAAAGTTAAAGTTAAAAGTTAAAGTTGAAGTTGAAGTTTAAAGTTAAAGTTTAAAGTTAAAGTTTAAAGTTAAAGTTTAAAGTTAAAGTTAAAAGTTAAAGTTAAAAGTTAAAGTTAAAAGTTAAAAGTTAAAGTTAAAAGTTAAAGTTACAAGTTAAAGTTAAATTTATGTTTTTATAAATAGAGGTAAAGTTACACATACACACATTGTACATTGAAGGATACCTTCAAGTCTGAATAGCAGGCAAGGAAGGATACATAGTTTAGTTTAGTTTGAATATTCTTCCTTACTGCTATTCAACATTGAAGTTTTTCACATACACTGAAGTGCAGGCTTGAAGTTTCTTCACATACACTACTTTGGTATGTTATGTAGATTGAAGTATATGTTCAATTCTTTGGTATGATTTGGTATGTTTTCATAAAAATCAAGTATGTACACAAAAATCAACTTATAATATAGATGTAAAGAAAAAAACGTGAAGTACTTAGCGATACGCTAAGTACTTAGCAATAGTACTTAGCGTATCGCTAAGTACTTAGCGAAACGCGAAGTCCCTACCGAAACGCGAAGTCATTCAAATTATCATCCAATGTAATCAACCAACTAGAATATACACACTAAATTAAAACTATAAATATTTTAACATTACATGTAACTTCAAGTTCAAGTTCTATCCAAAATTCAATACAATATTACAATACTAAGGTTCGATAATTTGATAGAATAACTTGACTGCCATCTTTTGTCTAAAAACTCCATTTCATCGGAGGTCACTTTCTCTTCACCTAAGTTAGTGGTCAAGTATTCCATATACATAAGCATAAATACACCACAGTCCCCGCTCTCGGTTGCTTTAGGGACTTCCCCTACCTTAACGACTGCATTTTTTGGGGGGGGGGGGGGGAAAGCCTTTTATATGTCATTTTCTCGAAGTTGAATTTAGGAAACCTTTGTAGCTGAGCATCAGTAACTCCCATTGCAAATACTCGTGGAATCATCTCACACAAAGGTCTCATGTATGGATCGAGATTCCTATAAATACCAGAGTCGCAGTCATAAATGTCAATGTGATTATTTTGTAGACGAGTGACGCACAATACCCAATCTTGTTGCCATTGTTCAAAGGCACGTATATATCGTCGATTCATGGCCAATCCGGCATATATCTATGGTTCGCATCTAGGAAGTACTGATCAAATTCTTCGAGTATTGGATAATTTTTAGGATCCTTTTTAAACGTCTTGTACTCTCGCCTCATCTTATCTGCTAATAAGCAATCCCCTATTGTTACTTTAGAATATTTATATGGCTTGGGATATACCGCAATCCTTTTTCGCAACAAGTGGCAGAATGCGTCAATTTCCTACAAAATGGAAAAAAATATAGTATATATCAAACAACATTAAGAAACAACTTAGAATAACATTAATGAATTATGAATTGCACGACTTACAAGATCTTTAAGCCATGTGCACTTTGTTAGAACTCTAACAAACAACTTCTTCGCTGTTTCGCAAGTAAACAAAGTCTTTTTCTGATCATTGGGTGCTGGATCTTTCAACCAATTATTTAATTGAACCAGCAGCTCATCGTCAATTTTTTGAAGGGGATTGACAGTTAATGGATCATTTGTCTTTGCCTATTTTAAAAAAGAATGGTTAGTGTAGTCTTCATCTTTTTTCTTCTTCCTCACTATCTTTTTTTCACAACTCCTTTAGGTGGAGTGTGTATAATTGGAAATCATCATCATCGTCCACCTTCCCATCCTTCTCAACCTTGACCTTATCCTTCTTCTTATTCTCAATTATTTATTGCATCATATCGGTGAGTTTCAGATCCTCACTTTCCCCAACATCCATCTTCACATCATTCTCAATCTCCTTATCAACCTCCCCACCATCCACAATCCACCATCCACCATCCACCTTCACATCGACAATCTCCTCAACCTCCCCACCATCCACCTTTACATCCACACTCTCCTCAACCTTCGCATCCACTATCTCCTCAACCTTCGCATCCACACTCTCCTCCACCTTCCCTTTCTTCAACTCCATCTCATTCGTCTTCATCTCTTGCAAAAATAGAACAACATTGTGGTCAGCGTTTACTTCCTGAAACAACATTTGACTTCGCTAAGTATAAATTACCTCAGTTTTATCCTTCACATCTACACTCTCCTCAACCTTTGCATCCACACTCTCCTCAACCTTTGCATCCACACTCTCCTCCACCTTCCCATCCTTCAACTCCATCTCATTCGTCTTCATCTCCTACAAAAATAGAACAACATTGTGGTCAGCGTTTACTTTCCGAAATAACATTTGACTTCGCTAAGTATAAATTACCACAGTTTTATCCTTCACATCCACACTCTCCTCAACCTCTCCACCATCCACCTTTACATCCACACTCTCCTCCACCTTTACATCCTTCAACTCCATCTCATTCATCTTCATCTCCTGCAAAAATAGAACAACATTGTGGTCAGATATGAATAACAATCGACTAAGTACTTAGCGAAATGCGAAGTACTTAGAATAACGCGAAGTACTTAGCGAAACGCGAGGTACTTAGCGAAACGTTGAGTACTTTGCGAAATGCTAAGTTTTATTATCTTACCTCAGTCTTGTCCTTCTTGTCCACTTTTCTCTTCTTCTTCTTCTCCTCCTCCATATTATCTATTATGACTACTAAAATGACCATCCTTTGGTTGGATTTGGCTAATAACTGTTCGGACATACTAACAACCAACTTTTTTTTATAAAATCATGGTGATGTGCTTGAGTTTCTTCGTAAGTGGTTTTCATTTCTTTGAGGAGCTCTATTTTCATCTCTTTGAGCTTCTCCTTCACCTCTTTGATGAGCTCCTCCTTCAGCGCTTTTACCTCCTCCTTTAGCTCTTCACATTACATCCAACAAAAGATGTTGGAGGTAATGCAGGAGTTGACGTCGCGGTGCAGGGACAAGAAATGTTGGCATTGGGAGGACTCGATTCATAAGCAAACTTCCTCTTCAGGTTTATTGCTTCTTTGAGAGTAGCTTCATCCTTTATCTTCCTGGTGGCAAGTTTGGGAGTAGGTTCTTCATGTTCATCTTCATGTTCACTTTCCTCTTCATCAACATCATCTTTGACTATCTTCCCTTCTGTAAATCCCTCAAAAAATTCATCAGTTGACTCGTCTATTTGTTCAAAGTCCACACCACTGTATAACCTCTTCTCCATGTAGGACTCTTTCATCTCAGTCAGATCCGTGGTCTCAAGGGCAGACTTTATCTCGAACAAGGTGTTCTTCCTGTTGGAATGATAGACTAACAACCTTGGGCATAAACGATCATTAAGCTGATTCTTTCTGGCAAATTTAGGAACAAAGCCTTTGATGACCTCATATGTCCACACTTGAAATGTCAGTGCAAACCCATAAATATTATAAGCAAAAGGAGCATAAAGATCATCACTCTTTTTCTTTTTCTCATAATATTGGTGACTGAGATGTTTCATGTTATTGTCCAAACCCTTGAGGGTGACTCTAAAGGTGACCTTCCCCCATGGAAATCGGAGGAAAGTTTCCTCTTCTTCCACCATGTGGAGGATTTTTGGAAATACCACCCTCCTTGGGTCAAATGAAAATAGGTACTGGAAAATTAGGCATACCAGCCCCATCTTCCATGCATCTTCCTTATCTTTGCATTTCGAAAAAACATTCTCCAACTCTTGCATTCGTACACTCGTCTTCCATTTAAAATATTTTACCGAGAGAGGTGGACAACCTCAACATTCTTCTTCGTTCACCTTAGGAAACCTGTCGAAGTTTAGGCCCGTGACCAAGGCGTACTCCTTCATACCAAATACAAGTTTTTGCCCATTGACATTGAAAGTTATATCCTTGGAGTTTGAGCTTACCCTCTTAAGCAACATGTGATGTACAATAGTTCCTGAGAACTGCAACACTAGGGCTACTAATATATATCTGAATTGGGTATTATAAACGTTCTCCACAAGATCCATTTCCTCAAACTTCATAACAATGTCTTCAGGCAGAGGGCGCTTTTCCGTGAAATCTGACCAGGAAACTTAGTAATTGTTGTTTCTACCATCTACAAAAGGAACAACAACAAAAATGTAAGAACAAATACATAAACAATCACAAACCATAAGTACTTAACGAAATGCTAGGTACATAGTGAAACGCGAGGTACTTAGCGAAATGCGAGGTACGTAGCGAATCGAGAAATACTCAGCGAATTAGGAAGTACTTCGCGAAACCCTAATATGAGATATGCCCATTGAGAAACTATGAACATTAAACTTAACATAAAACGAGCAAAAATCATAAACCTAAACAAAAAACCAGAAACAGACAAGCAAAAACCCTAAAACTTAACATGCAAAAACCAAAACCCATAAACAAAAAACCATAAAAAGACAAGCAACAACCGAAAAACTAAACAAACCTAAGTACCTCGACTCGAGAAGACGGGCAGAAAGGATCGGCCTTGGCAGGGAGGAGTTCAGTGAAGAGAGGTTAGAGAGAAACAACTCGATGGATAGAAGAAATGAAATGTTCACATGCATAAATGATTTTTTTAAATATAAGGTATAACGCATGCAGAAATGCGCACCTCTTCGACTTCCTTAGCGAAACGCGAAGTCCCTAGCAAAACGCGAAGTGCCTAGCGAAATGCGAAGTCCCTAGCGAAATGCGAAGTCCTTAGCGAAACGCGAAGTCCTTAGAGAAATGTGAAGTACAAAAAATTTTATTTGATTCATAAGTAATCTATCTCGTTTGACAAGGTATTAACAACAAAGTCATGGTTTTGAAGAGAAGTTGTGTTAGTAAAATAAATCTTATTAATTTTATATGGAAACATTTAGATTCTTCAGAAAAGACCTTTGAAGAAGCAATCATTAAGTTCCAGGTAAGAGAAGATTGTTTGAAATTTATTTCTTTAGCTTAATGACTAACGAAATCAAAGTCAAACTATCTCCTCTTATCTGGAAGTCAATGATGGCTTCTTCAAGGGTCTTTTCTGAAGAATCTAAATGTTTCCATTAATGTAAAATATATTCAGGTTTGTTTTGCTAACACAACTTCTCTTCAAAACCATGAGTGATGTAGATACCTTGTCAAATAAAGTTCATGATTCACTATAAATAACAAAAAATCTTGACCCTTAACGAAATGCGAAGTACTTAGCGAAATGCGAAGTACTTAGCGAATCGCAAAGTACTTAGCGAAACGCAAGGTAGTTAGCAAAATGCGAGGTATCTTCCCTGAAACGGAACCCATATGATCTGCAAATATCATCATCGACATATGAACAATAAGATGAACAAAAATATGAATCAATATGAACTAATATGAATTAATATGAACCAATATGAATCAATATGAACTAATATGAACCAATATAAACCAATATGAACCAATATGAACCAATAAGAACAGAATAAATTGATTTAGGGTTAAGATTTGATTAAGAACAATATAAATCGTTTGAAATGAAGATAATAGACAATAAGAACATAAATTGATTTAGGGTTTTCAAATGAAGATGTTGAAAACATGAACATAAATCGATTTAAGGTTAGAGTTTTAAATGAAGATATGGAAATAAGAACATAAATCTGTATTATAAACATCGATTCAGGGTTAGAGTTTTCTTATCTTTGTTTTCTGCCGCCGCCGGCGTCGCCCTAGCCGTAGCCGCCGTTGCCGTCGCTATAGTTTTCGTCGTCGCCGTCGAACAAGAACAGAGAGAGAAGAGAGAGAAAGGAAATGAAAAAATTTGAGTATTTATATAAAACCCTAATCCACTTCGCGTTACGCGAAAAGAGTAATTTCGTCTAAAAAAATAAAGTGGTCACCAAATAAATTTTAATTATCGGGTGACCTCGGAGGAAAATACCTCCATGTTTAAGGTCATTTCGTCAAATTTCCCGCAGACTTGGATTATTGAAGATATATTTTTTTCCTTTTCTTACTTAAAACTTGTTACGATGGTAAGATTTTAGATGATGAAGGATAGTTATAACTTTAGACTAATATTTTTAAAACAAGTCAATGAAATAATAAAGTTCAACTCTAGTTATATATCATAACAAGATTTAAATCACTAAAAGAGTGTATTTTCGATGAAAATTATCTATAGAATTATTGACGAATATATAATTTGCGACGTTGTTTTTATCTAAATAATTTTTCAGCAAATATGTGTGCGACAGTTAAATATTTAGTCGCAAAAATTTTCGCGGCGAATTTTCCGCTATATTTTTTGCGACGCTAATTGTGATGAGAATTGTGATGAAATTTTTGTCGAAATTTCATACTGAATAATTATTTTATTTTTTTATTTTTTCGACATTAATTTCTATTAATATCCCAACTTATTTATGGAAATTTCCGTCAAAAATATTATTTTTTAAATATTTTATAATTTTACATTTTTTTATCTAATTATTTGTATATTTTATTTAAATACATTACATTAAAATTAAATAGTAAATATAAAACATAATAACATAATAAATATACCTACAACAAAACATAGTATCATCACCATTTATCACAAAATAAATTCAAATTAAACCTTAAACATATTCATCAAAATTAAAACATATTTCTCACTTCTAAATTTGTCCCTTTATCACTTTACTTTCAGCATCCTCATAATATCCATAATCCTGCCACCAACCTTCATTCACTAAAATAAGTTATTAGATTTATTGTGCAATTGTGGAAGGTGATGAAATTGTTTTAAGGTGTAATATGGATGAAAAAAGTGATTATTTTGACACTTTGACAAAAATAGAGATACCAAAAAAGCTCACCATATAAGATGAAGAACTTGAACTCCGCAAGCTGTCCTTAATCTTCTTTGATAAGCTTGATTTAAGAGATTAAGTCCTCTTAGAAAAATTTAAAGAAATTAACAAGCTTGGTTTCAAAAATTCTTGCAACTCATACTTAGATTTAAATTAGGAGAAAAAAGCCTTCAAATACTTCTTACGAAAATAACATATCAATGTGAAAATAAGAGCTAGCCTTATAAATTAGTCAAATAAGGCTATTATGCCGCTTACTATTTTCATACCAGCTATTTTCTACGGGTTTTTCGAATAATTAAAAAATTACTTTGCCGCTTACTATTTTCGTCGGAAATTTAATCTAAAATATAGTATGAATTTATTAACGAATTTTGTTTCGGAAATTTACCTTATAATTTAGCTATGATTATTGATGTAGGTAAATAATATCTTTATTTTTTGCAACAAAATTTTCTTTATTCAATAATATTTGCGACGATTTATTTTTTTCGTGGATTAAACCGTCTCAATATCTGTTGCATATTTCCTATGTTAATTATGCGTCGGTAATTATTCGTCGCTAATTGAACATTTTTGTAGTGAATAACATATGTATGTAATTATATATTTTTTTATGCCAATAAAATGCATTTTGTAAATAAGTTAAAGGCATATTTGGATTATTGTAAAAATTAATAGTAAATAAAGTTGTATTTTTTTTTATCTTCCAAGATAATTTGTTTAAACTTTGTAACTCTAACTAATTTATTTTAATTTAAACAACACTATCACAATATCATATTATATATAATATATCTATGTAACATAAACATGCTACATTTTTTCTTTAATTTTTTCATGTGGGACAAACTCACTAACTCGATTTTATTGTTGGGATTCACCTATTTAATAGAAATTTTAACAATTATCCACATTAATAAAATTGAAAGATTAACCTGAAGTGTTCAACATTCAACACATATGATATGTAGATGTTACCCATTGAACATTCCCTTATGAAAACATATAATTTTACTAGTTGGTTAGTAAACTCGATGTCATTGAACTATTCTACATTTTGTATAAATAATCACACACTTTCATATATAGTTCTTCCTAATACATGTCAAACTCTCATGATTGTTTATGTATTAGCCTGGAACGCATGCTTAGTTCTGTGAAAGAATCTAGAATTGAGTCGTATAATTCTTTCGAAATAACCCTACTTCTCTTTCATATATGTGATCTATTTTTTAAAAAAATTATTAAAAAGAATATGTTTATCCTTGTTAAAATATATATTGTTTCATTATAAGATTAATCCCTAATAATAATCTTCAAAGTCAATACAATTAGGTTGTCCCATTGAACATAGTTTTTAGGATCTCTAATTTGTTTAGGTTTGGTTTTCATTCATATCAACTTATAGTAAGCTTATGTCTTAAAAAAAATTAGACTAACCCTCTATTCAATAGTTTGATTAATAGATCAACAATGTTACTTTTGATTTATATAATTAAATTGATAACTTTATTAGAGAATACAGTTTAATGACATTATGTCTAAAACGTGTTTTCTAGACTTGTCATTAATTCCGAGTTTGTTCGATTTTAAATCACTATCACAACAATTAGAAATCTTCGATACATGTTTAGATTATCTTGAAATATCTTATAATAAAATGAATAATTATTTGTACATGTTTATCATTTAAACATTCTTTTATAAAAATATTGTTTATTTGACTAACTAGTTAGTTTAAACTCACTTATTTACCCTAGGAACCAAGTTGGATAGAACTTCATTTAATTGTAGTATTTTTTTTCATTGTTTCTATTTCTTGTTTGTTTACTTTTTGGACTAGAATGATAGTGCATTTAAAAAGTAACGGGGCCTTTTTACTCTTATTGTTTCAAATCTTTCAAAATACAGATATATTGTTGACTAATATGTAATTTTTTTCAAGCCTAGGTAATTATTAGGCTAATCCCATTAAAAGTTTTATTATATATTGTTTAAGGTTGTTTAAAGGGAAGTGTTGGTGACTATTTTAGATATAGTGTTGACTAATATGTAAATTTTTTCAAGCCTAGGTTATTAGGCTAAACCCTATATCATCAAGATCTTAAAATCCGACCCTATACCAAGTTTTATTATATATTGTTTAAAGGTTGTTTTGGGAAGTGTTGCTCACTATTTTACTTATCATATAAAATTCTAAGACCAAACATTGATTAATTGATCTAGCAAAGCAAATCGCAATAGAAGAGAGATCAACTGAATACAAAACTATACAACTTGTGAAAAACTATTTTCCATTAATTATTCGGCAACTCAAAACATTGAATTTTTGTATTTTGTTGGCCTAATAAATCACTTAATTTTATTTTATTTAAATAAGAATATTAGTGTATGCAAATCCCGGTCTATGTCCCGTTCCATAGCTTAACATGTGACAATATGGAGGGACTACGGGAGGAAGCTCGAGGTTCGGTGTGTTTCAACCTTGATTTGCGTGTCAGACATATTTTAAAATGAAATATTTAGTTTTTAAGAGATTTTGAAAATACCTAGAGCGATAAAAATTAATTATGTAAAAATAATTAATCTTTTATTCAAATTTTAAATAATTTGGGAGGTTAAATAACAATTTAACCTGAACCCGATTTAAATTAATTAAACATAATCAATTTAAAAATTATTTATTTAAAAATTACAGTCGCTAAGAGATTTTATGAAAATCAATAAAATGATACGTGTACAAACGTATTTATACTAGATTTTCTGGAAAAAAAGGTGATTCGTTGTCGTTTACGCTCGGGAAAGGGCTTTCGGGCTATTTCCTCCGCGCCCACCTAAGGACGGTTTTCAAAATTTTTCTAAAATAAACAAAGTCTGGATTTTATAAATCTAATTATAACATTTTTTATCTTTAATTAGTAGTCCAGGGATCATAAGTAAGGATATGCTTTAAATAATTGTATAAAATTATTTAAAAAACGGGTGTGTACCTGTTGCGTCGATGTTCAGATTTAACAAAACCTGAAAATATCAGAGGAAAATGTCAGAATTTAAAATAAATTCCAAACAAGTCCTTATCCAAAACATTGGTTTAGGAAATATCCGGAAAATATAAAAAATATCATTTTCTAACCTTTTTTGGATTTTTTAAAAATGGGTTTGGGTTCCATAATTACAAAAATAATTTTGGATTTTGAAAAGTGGAACCTAACATGACTTAGGATCGGAGTCCTAGGGTCCGAGTTCGGTTTGACTGATCTAGGTTCAGTAGGGTTTGGTCAAGACCGGTGGGGTTTAGACCATGGCTCGGTCGTATGGGTCAAGGGACCAGAGAGCTCGATCTGTCTCGGGAGGCTCGGTCCCAAACTCGAGTGGTTCAATTGAAGACTATAGAGGCTCGGTCCCAAGTTAAGTTTACCGGTCTAAGTACTCGATCATAAGGTTAGGTGGCTATCGGTCCTAGGTGTAGGGTTAGGATCAGGTTTCTCGGTCCTAGGTCAAGTGAGGGCTCAATCTTAGGGTTAGGTTTATCGATCATAGGCTAAGCGAGGGCTCAATTCTAGGGTTACATATATCGGTCATAGTCTAAGTGAAGACACGGTCCTAGGGTTAGGTTTATCGATCCTAGTCCTCGGTCCTAAGGTTAAAGAGATCGGTCCTAGTCCTCGGTCCTAGGGTTAGAAAGCTCGGTCCTAGTCCTTGATCTTAGCTAAAGAACACCGGTCGTGGCCCTTGGTCCTAGATGAAGAACACCGGTTGTGGTCCTTGGTCCTAGCTGTAAAATATTGGTCGTTGTCACCGGTCCTACTCCACAGTCCTGAGTTTGTTTTCTCAGTCCTAGACTAAAACTATAACGTAGAAAAAAATAAAGAGAAGAGAAATTTTATTGTTAGTTTATTGGTTGTGATTCTTACATAAGAAGTCTAGTGCTTAAATATTGAAAATTACATTTGTAGGAAATGAAATGATTTAAATAGTGAATCAAATAAAATCATATGAATTGTAATTGATTTTTCAATCAGCAATAGATCTTAAATCAATTAGCAAATCAATTAGTCTAATTGATTTGCTACTAATTAATATTTCATTCTCGGTCAATTAGCAAATCAATTAGACTAATTAATTTGTTACTAACTTTTGTTATTTCCTTCCAAGGAAGATTGAGAGATAATTCTACACTCCCCTTCAAGGTGGGTAATAGATGTTGAGATTGCCCAACTTGCCACATACTTCCTCAAATTGACTTGGGAAGAGTTTTGATGAGAATGTTAGTCACTTAAGAGGTGGACAACTATAAGAACGAAGATGATGCTGACGAAGGGATGAGATGTTGATGACAATGAGTGACAGTTTGAATTGTTAAAGTGTCGCTGGATGTTAATGATAGTGAGTGACGTTCGAATCATCGGAGTGTCACTGGATATTGATGACAGCGAGTGACAATTGAATTGACGGAGTGTTACTGGATGTTGATGACAGCGAGTGACGGTTTGAATCGTCGGAGTGTCGCTGAATGTTGATGACAGTGAGTGACGATTTGAATCGCTGGAGTGTTGCTAGATATTGATGACATCGAGTGATGGTTTGAATCGCCGGATAGTTGCTGAATGTTGATGACAACGAGTGACGTTCGAATCGCCGGAGTCTCGCTGGATATTGATAATAATGATAATTTTTGGATATTTTTTGTCGAGACACGAAGACAGACAACTTCGGCCGATATATAAAGTGCAATTTTAAATGATATCTCACTTGTTTAACACGTAAGGAGTATGAGATAATATAATCATTTGAGTTCTACTCTAATGGTTATTTCCACCATTGGAGGAGGAAGCGGAAAATTGTGAGCATGTTTCTTTAAGATGGAAAAACATGCTATGATACCATGTAGAAAAAATAAAGAGAAGAGAGAAATTTTATTGCTAGTTTATTGGTTGTGATTCTTACATAAGAAGTCTAGTGCTTAAATAGTGAAAATTACATTTGCAGGAAAGGAAGTGATTTAAATAGTGAATCAAATAAAATCATAAGAATTGTAATTGATTTGTCAATCAGCAGTAGATCTTCAATCAATTAGTAAATCAATTAGTCTAATTAATTTGCTACTGATTAATATTCCATTCTCGGTCAATTAACAAATCAATTAGACTAAATGATTTGCTACTGACTTTTGGTATTTCCTTCCAAGGACTGTTTTTTTGATCCTAGGCTAAAACTTTAGGACCGAGTGTTCTTATTTTGGTCCGAAATTTTAGAAGCTTATAACTTTGATTGGGATCATAAAATCATGATTCGTAAACTACAGTAAGTTCATATGATCATGAAGAACAAATGTCCTAACATAAATCACGATTTTGAAGCCCTTACAAGTATCAATTTTAAAACACCATTTTTAGGTCAAATTTTGGGATCTTTTAAATTAGGCCATTTTAAGGCCTAATTTTTGTTCCATTAACTTTGAAATGATGAATATAGTTGATCTAAACCAAAATAATAACATCATAACTTCATTAGAAAAGTTTTTGAAGATTTAATCAAAATCCAATTTTTTTTCAAAAACTAGTTTTGATCAAACATGTTCAAAGTGATTGAAGCTTCGATCGTCGGAACGAGTTTTGAAAAAAACCAGTTCGCCGGAATCTTCGAAGCTTGATTTCAGGTGATTGATGGGTTATTATTTGATGATTTGGTCTAAAGACCATGGGGAGTATTTATAGGGTTGATGGGTCGGTTGAGGAGGGTTAATTTGAGACAATTTTACCCTCTGACGAATTTATCCCTAATCTTATCTTCGATAGATGGCAGCCTTATTCAGGGTTAGATAAGGCTTATAGATAGAGGAATATTGTAGGCGTTGACGAGAGGAGCACGTGACCAGGAAAATCAAGAGATTTGATCACATGTGGAGGAAGCTAGAGCTTATGAAAGATCGGATGCCGAAGAGGTCACGATTCCGACGAGCGCAACGTTCCAGCGAAGAAGGCGACTGAAACGACGTCGTTTCAACTAATGCATCTTGTGTTCCGTTGACGGTCAGAGGCTTGACTAACGGGTTTAGTCGGTCCTGTTAGTTGATCCGATGTGGGAACGTGCGTGTGGATCTACTACATCCGGCTGTGTGGAGGGTCTGGACTATTGGATAAAATCTAGGCGCTCATCTGATAGTCCAGAATCCCGCTGCAAAGATTAAAAATAATTTCAACTACACATGATTATCAGATTTAATTTTAATTAAAAAGTTATTAAAAGTCGATTTTTAATTCTTTTTAAATAAATTTCTTCCCCAAAAACTTCACAAAAAATATTTCTGAATCATAATAACAATCATAATTTATTTATTTTGGTATTTTTGGAAATTTTGGTGTATTTTATTTAATTGTTTAAGTTATGGATTAAACATAAATCATAATTAAATATTTTTAACCCTTTCTTGGTCTAATTTGAGTAAAATAAATACAATATTTTATCCTCAAATTATTTTTGGAATTTTGAATAATTTCTTTAATTAGGGTATAATTATTACAATAATTAACCCTTAATTAGGTTTTAATTCTTTTTTTAAAGTTATTTTGAATATAAAAATCTAAAATATTATGTTAATATTATTAAAAATAATATTATTATTTGAAAATAGGGTAAGTCAAATTTTTATATTTACAACTAGCATGACAACTCAATGTAACGACTTTAATCAACATTCCTGACCTTGCTACCTTGAGTGCGGCAATAAATAACTTAATTAACAATAAGAAGAAAATGTTTAATATTTTTTGAAAATTTAAATGATGGATGGAAAGAGTTGGGATGAAATAACAAAAATAAAAGATAATTTGTAGGAGACAAATGAACTAGATATAAGTTCGTACTCTAGAGACATGACCATTGTCACAAACGTAAGCTCGAACAAAGGGTTCACCATTGAAATAGTATGGGCCCCGGGGATTGGGCTGCTCCATCCCTAAGGTAGAAAAATGTGAAAATAATTTGGCTACCCTAATTTTATTTTTTTTAAAATTATTCGAAAATTATTTTGGGTGAGATTTGAACCTATAACCAAATAAAAAAAAATAGTTTTCATCCTAAACGACTATGCTACATACTTTTATGTTAAAATAATTAATAAATTTAACTAAATAACCTATTTTTTTTATTAAATGGGCTGCTCTAGCCCGTGGGTTTGCTAGGCTTATCCCAGGGCCGGCCATGTAATGGAATAATATTCGTAAAAGGCACGCTTTAAACATAAGGAAGACTACATGTCCCATGTGTGTTTACAAGAACAAAAGGCACATGAAATATCAATTTGTCTCTTATTATTCATTTGATTGATATTCCTCCATACCTCAGACTACTTAAAGTTAACGAAAACACCTAAAAAGTATGTACATTTTGTTCATTTCCTCGTGAGCACACCCTCGCCAACTTTGACTGTAAAAGTATTTGTTGATTCGAGTAACCACGTAAAATAATAACAATAGAGAAAATAAAAAAGAACACACGATATAACGAGATTTGACCAAACTGTATATGTCCTCCGTATTATCGTCAAATATACTATTTCATTCTTAGGGTTAAAACCCTATATTACATGGTACTTATAGAGTAGTACATTATGTCACAAAGACTAAACTACTCTAGAACCAACTCATTAATTCTAAACTTAATTAACATGTATATATAAGTCACATACAGTTCAAGTCTTCTTAGAAGATAACAGTATAGAGTTTTAAACACTCCAAGTGGGCTGGTCTACCATCATTCCTTAGCAACTTGAGACATTCAACAAACCCAAACAATGTCAAAACTTGTTGGTAGTATAGAGTTCATCAACATATCAATTACATTTTTACTAGTATGAACCTTCTGTAATAATATCAGTTTTCCATAAACTTACGAACTTGAAGATCCATTTAATTTCTTCACAATTTTGTTTACCCGGTTTTGCAATAAACTTATTAATTTGACTCACAACTTAAACCAAATTTGGTCATGTACAAACTATCGCATACATCAAACAACTAACTACACTTGCATATGGAACATTTGTCATTCTTTCAATATCTCGGTCTATCTTCAGACATTGTTCAGAAGAAAGATTAAATGATTCACTAAAGGAGTGGATAAAATGTGTTCGAATTGTTCATTCCAAATCTATCTAGTACTTTCTCAACATATTCCTGTTTAGATAACCACGGTTTTCTTGAGCTTGTAAATTTATATTCTAATAATTCTCTTCACAACACCTTAGTCTTTCATATCAAAATCCTGGTCCAACAAAACTTTCAAACTAACAATAAAATGCATATGTTATGTAGAAATCAATATATTATCCACATAAAGTAACAAAAAATAAAAACCCTATCATCAAGGCTTTTGTCTTAAATACAAAAATTATACTCGCATCGCATATAACCAATTTTAATCATGTATAAGTCAAACCGTTTGTACCACATCTTTGAGACTATTTTAATTCGTACAATGATTTCTTTAACCTTCACACATCAAATGTTCACGTCCAGGTTGAGTGAACCATTTTGGGTGTTTCATATAAATTTTCTTATCTAAATCACCATTCAAAAAAGCAGTTTTAATATATATACTCTAAATGCAAATTACAACTAGCTATTAACGCAAACACTACCCTAATTGAAGTATGTCTAACCACCGAAGAAAAAAAATTATCATAATATATCCCTTCTACTGCGAAAACCTTTTTACAATAAGTAGAGCCTTTAACTTTTCCCTTTCTTTTTCTAATTCTATTGATTTTTTCTTATAGACCCATTTGCACACAATCTTCTTCTTACCCTCGGGAAGCTCAACTAGCTCTCATGTTTGGTTCTTCTACAAACATTTCATCTCCTTAATCATCATACTCTTCCATTTATCTTTCCACCTGACTCGTAATAGCTTCCTGAAAGTTTATCGGATCATCAACAATGATAAGTAGTTCAAACGAGGCGATGTTTTCATAACCAAATCTATTAGGAGGTTTCACATTAGTGCATCTTTGTCTATCTCTAATTAGATTATAATCTTGTAAACCATTTGTATCACAACATTCAGAAGCTAAATTAATTTGAACTCTAACCCCTATCAAATGTCATTGAAGGTTGTTCTAAATTCATCTCCACCCTATTAGATTCTACCGAGAGTTCTTCTGAATTCATTTGTATTGTATTTAAAATAAAGCAATTTTTCACAATATTGTCTTTACTCTATTGCAAAGATTGATCATCAAAATACTACATCTCTGTTGTAGTTGGATCCCACAACTTATCCCTTAACATATTTCTTATAATCTAGAAAGATGTATTGCTTGGACTTAGGATCAAGTTTTGATCTTTCATCACCATGTACAAGCACATAAGTTGGACATTTAAAAATTGTTAACTTATTTAAGTCAATTGCATTAGTTGTTCACACTTCTTTAAAACTTACATCTCAAAGATGCCCGTGGTAATCTATTGATGAAATAACTGTCCATATTCAAAACTTCTGCCCATAAACTTGTAGGAAGCCCTACATTCAATTTCAAGAATTTTTTCTTCTCAGCAATGAATTTATTAATACTTTTTTTCACACCATTTTGTTCTGGTGTCTTAGTACAATAAAATACCTCTAAATACCATACTCCTTACAAAATTTCTTAAACTATATATTTGTGTACTCTATACTATTTTTAGACCTAATAAACTTGATTTTTTTACATGTCTAGTTCTCTACATCCGCTTTTCATAACTTGAAATTGGGAAAGACTTTAGATTTCTGTTTCAAGAAATAAATCTAGACCCCATACGTCAAAATGCACATAATTAAGAATTCTTTCTATATCGTGCTTACCAGCTGCAAAGCTAACTTTAGTCTGTTTTCCAAGAACAGAAAATTTTCAAAAGTCTAACTTACAACTCTTTACACCTTTATGCAATTCAACCATTCCATGCTGATCATATGCCTAAGACAAAAATGTCATAATTTTGTAATATCATCATTTGACTCAACAAAATGATCTTCACCTACAATTATACTCCCAACAATGTATAGATATTCTCTTTGATTCGTTTTCCTTTCATAATAATCAATGCGCCTTAACAAATTTTAATGATTTTTCGATCCTCATCCATTTTATGAGAATATCTATTTTATGTAAGTAATTAACGAGATAATTATTTTCTTCATTTCAGGTATAATAGTACGGTCATACATATTAATTTTGACTTCACCATGCCAATAATACTAAATCATCTATTGTCACCTAAGTGAATAAAACCAAAATTACCTGACTTGTATGAACTGAACAACTCTTTGTTAGGCGTTATGTGATGAGAACATCCCGAATTAAGAGTTTATGCATCTTTGAATTAACAGTTTATAATTGAAAGTACATCACCATTATTCTTATTTGAGTCGTCTTTCTAGACAATGTTCACTGACTTAGAAGATTCAACATCATTAATTATCTTTAGACAATTTTTCTTTATATGACCCGACTCTCTGAAATTATATGTCCCGACTCTTTAAAAGAGTCAACAAAACGTTGTTGGCTAAAAAAGCCATCACAGAACCGTCAGGGTCGTCCGGGTGGGGCCCGGTTCATTTAGCAGCGGTCGCAAGACATACTGAAGTCTTGCGACTCCTCCTCGTTAAAGGAGTCGTTGTCGATGTAGTCACAAACAAATATTCAAATCGCCCTCCACCTAGCGGTGTCAGGGGGCGACGTGACTGTGTGAGACTACTTCTTGCGAATGGAACGAGGACAGATATACGACACTTCGGAGACAACGACACTTTTTTACACATAGCGGCCGTCTCTGGAGTGGAGCACATCGTGAAGATTCTTCTTCACAAATTCGCGAACAAGGACGTAAGGAATAGGAAAGGGAAGACGACGTACGACGTGGCAGTAGTGAACGGACACAACAAGTTATTCGATTGTTTACGTTTAGAAGACAATTTATGTACGGTTGCACGTAAAGGAGACGTGAGAGCAATTCACAAGCTATTAGAAAACGGGGCTTTGATTAATATAAAAGATCAGAACGAATGGATGGCTCTTCATAGAGGGGCGTTTAAGGATAGGATTGAGATGGCGCATGTGTTGATTGAGAAATAAATTGAGTTAAATGTGCGCGATGAGGAAGGGTATACAACTCTTCATTGCGCGACGGAAGCAAAGAAAGTGGAGTTAGTTGAATTGTTGATTAAAAAAGGGGTCGATATTGATGTGGCGGCTAAAGCAGGCACGACCGCTCTACAAATCGTAGAGTCTTTACATTACAAGGGAATCTTGAGATTGCTTGTGAGTGGCAATGCGGTTAATAAAGGGTATTTTGGGAAATTGAAAGGAGATAGAGAGATTAATGTGGGGAAGATGATGATACGCCAGAGTAAGAGGAATTTAAGAAGAAGCTTTGATCGCTCTTCGACGGTTGCGTTGAAGGTTTTTCAATGAGAACAAATATTTTGTGGTTTGTGATATAAAATGCAAATAATATATAGTTATCATATATTTAAATTGAAGTAGTTTTTTTACATTTAAAGTTAAAAGATTATAAAAAAAATTAAAAAATGGTTATTTGGTTAGAGGAATGATAAACTCAACGAAAGTAAGTCCACGAATCCGACGTGGCCTGTCAGGTTGTTCACGTTCCGAAACTACTCATTTCGGGTCCCGAAACCGGAAGAATTTTTTTTTGTCCTGAATCCTAAATGGCCATTTCGGGACCCGAAATGAGCGTTTCGGAACATTTTAAAGCCATTTCGGGACATTTTAAAAATTTTCTCTCTCCTACCTACATGGCATTCGTGGACTTACTTTTGCTGATTTTTTTTTTTGTTGAGTTTATCATTTTTCATTTGGTTATAAGTTAATTATAAATCTTGTTTTATGAAAATGAAAGTTAAGATATGATCTTTTATAAGTTATTTAAATATTTAATTAATTAAATTATTAAATATTTTAATTTTATAAAATAAAATAAAATATTTTAATATTTTGATTAATAAATTAAATAAAAAATATAATATATAAAAAAAATTATTTATATATTTTTTAAAGAGTCAATTTTTTTTAATTCAAAAATATGTTACCTGCAAAATTAATTTGCAAATAATAAAATATAAAGTCTAAACAATCAAATGTTAAATCTATACATAAAATAATATATCTTTGTAAAAATAAAAATTACAATAATTGGTGACTCCAAATACGAACTCGTTTGAGTTTCATAAGAATGAGTAAGGAAGTAGAAAAAGCCGAACAAACCAATTTAGTAGTGTCGAGAAGAATCACTACAAAATATTTTGAGCGGCAATGAAAGTTGTCTTTGTTTATGGGTTGATAAGCAATGCAGAAAAAAAGTTATGAGAATGTCAATTGATAACTGATCATCTATATATATATATTCAAAATAATAATAAACACATAAAAAATAAGTGATGATAAATATAAGAGGTTAATCAAATGAGATCATTTCAAATAATTAATTATTGAACAAATGAGAAATAATTATTGTACTGACAATTTTATTCATTTACTACTAAGAAGAGAATGAACACAAACTCGAGAAAATATCTTCATGAATACATACTCGAGAAAAGATAATCAGAATAGTCAGCAAGTATAAACAACAAATGGCCCATAAAAAGTTGAAAGTATTATTCATAGTGTTCTAAATTTCGCTAGGTGCCAGTCGGGCGCTCGACTAGGGCCTAGCGCCTAGATGTTTAGATGGGGCCTAGGCGAGGCCTTGGCGGAGTATTGAAATTTAATAATAAATTTGTAACTAGTTATAAAAATCAAATAGAGAGCAACACCAAACAATTTAAATATGTAATTACAACTGTTAATGATCAATTCCAAAATTCTAAAATGAGAATAACAGCATTCCAATCATTTCAACAATCACAAAATTTGATCCAAATTTCCAAACAAAATTACAAGTCTACAATCATACACCAAAATTTAAAAAAAATAAATCAAATTCTACTGTCTAAACATCACCACAATAGGCATAATATAATATAAAATAACATAATAATAATAATAAAAAGTTAACCACTCACTAACAAGGTTCAGGTTCTGATTGATGTAGACAATTCACTGGCACGTTCAAGATCTCATCATGGGGTAGAGGGTAGAGGGTAGAGGGGTCAGTGGGTAGGGTCTAGGTAGCATTTAGAAGTTATTTTAGTTAGAAATTAAAAAAAAAATGGGTTGGGTTCCCGAGTTGTTAGCTTAGATGCCCATGTGCGCCGAAAAGGCGACAGAACAATTTTTTCAAACGAATAGAGACTTTTCGGTGCGCTAGACTAACGTCAAGCGCCTAAGCGGCGCCTTGGCGGACGCCTAGACCGAAATTTAGAACACTGATTATTTGAATTATAAAAATCTGAGATGACAATTCTGATTTAAACATAACGTCAAATCGAATAAAATATAATACTAATTCAAATCTGATGGTAGAAATAGAAATGAAACCCTTCAATATTCACCTTAGGGGACAAGATACAATTATTTTTCACTTTTTCTTTTAAGAGGGAAGGAACCTCATGTTTTTCATATATATATATATATATTAACGTATATATTTTTTATTGATAGAAATTAGTATCTAAAATTTGTTTATCAAATTTATAGTTAAATATTTAATAATGTTTAAATCAATGTTTTTGGATTATCAATCGAGAATTGTGGTTAATTTGGATATGTATATGAGAGTAAATTGATATTTGTGTCGGGTCGTGGTTTGACTCATCCACTCATAACCTTGAAAAATAAATTAAAAATGTGATATACACAAGTTTTTTGATATGCATGTGAGAGTAAATAAATAATTGGGTCGGGTCGTGGTTTGATTCGTCCACCCATAAACTTAAAAAATTAAATTAAATAGGTGATATACACAAGTTTTGAACTTACAACCTCACAATTTAACTTCAACATTTTAATTAGTTAGGTTAATAACACCGTACATTTTAAATTTAACTTTAAAATTGTTTAAAATTGATAAACGTATAACATTTCTAACAATATAAGTCAACATTTTATCCAACTATACTAATAACACATTACATTTTAAATTTAACTTTAAAATTAATAAACATATAACATTTTTAACAATATATATAACTTCAACATTTTAACATAACTAAACTAATAATTTAATTTATATATATTTTTTCATAATTATATATATATATATATATATAATTTCATATATATAATAATTAATTTTATAAAATATAAATATTTATACATAAAAATATAATAAAAAAAATTAACAATATTTAGTGTGGTATGAATTAAAATTATTATTTGAATAAATCAAATTATCAATTCACTTAATATAATAATTTAATTAAATAAGCTTACATATATACTACAAAATATAATTTTAAATAATTTTAATTGATATAAATATTATTATGTGATAATGATTAAAAATCTTATACTAAATTTTATGAATTATTTACAATAATTATAGATTTTATGTATAAATTATTAATTGAAAAATAATTATTAGAGTAAACAATTATAAATGCATATGGTTAACTTATAAATGCATATGGTTAAAATAGACAATTTTTTTGGAGTGTTTATATAAGCTTATTTAATTAAATTATTATATTAGATTAATTGTTATAATTCTTTATTTGCAAAAATAATAATTACACTTTAAAAAAATAATTTTTTAAAATAATTTGTGATAATGTGTTATTTATTATACAAAGAAAAATATTAATTATTTTTTAAAATATAATTTTAATAATTTAAATTAAAATTAATATAAAAAGTCAATAACAATTATCTAAGTAATAACTTTAACATGATTTTATTCAATATTTTATATTTTAGTTTTATAAAAAATATTAATAAAAAAATAATTATTTAATTATAAATTATATCATATATATTAATTATTGATTGAAATATTTAAAATATTATATTAGAGTAAAATACCCACTTCTATTGAATAAATTTAGACTTTATATATATATATATATATATATATATATATATATATATATATATATATATATAAATATATATATATATATATATATATATATATATATATATATATATTTCATTAATTACTTATCCTTTTAAATTTTATTATATTTATTTTAATTTAAATATTTTATTTTTAATGATTCTTAAATAATATTTTAAAAAGTTACTCTAAATTAATATTTTATTTGACCAAAAATAATTAATATTATTTCTATCTAAAACTTTATATAAAAATAATAAAATAATATTTTAATATATATAAAAATAATATTTTAATATATAATCTCAACTAATAATATTATTTTTATTTAAAGTTTTAGGTTGAAATAATATTAATTAATTTTGGTCAAATAAAATATTAATTTAGAACTTTTGACATATTATATAATAATAATTAAAAAAAATATTAAATATTTTTAAGCATGTAATTTTAATCATTAAAAAAATATTTAAATTAAAATTATTATAATAAAATTTAAAAGGATAAGTAATTAATGAAAAACTAATTATATTTATATTTTTGTATAGAATATTAAATTAAAATAATAATAATTTAATTTAATGATTTTAAATAGTTAAAAAATAAATAATTAAATTGAAATTAAGATAATATATTTAAAAATAATAAGTTATTAATTAATAAATAAATTGTTTTTTATTTTTATTAATTAGATCAAAATAAAATTATATATATATATATACATATATATCAACTTTAATAGTTAATAATTCATATAATATATAGATAGATAGAGTAAAAATGTTACAGTCACCTAATTTTATATTATACATTATATAATTATGTGTTAATTGTTAAATTATAATTTTATTTTAGGTAAAAATATTATTATTTTATATTCTACATTATATAATTATGTGATAATAGTTAAATTATAATTTTATTTTAAGTAAAAACATTATTGTTTGAAAATTAAGAAAATTACCTTTAACTTAAAAAACTAAGTAGATTTTAACATTACATAAATTAAAGTAAATAATTTTTTTGTTTATTAATTTGATTTAAAGATTAATTTATTAATTATCAATATTTTGACACTTATTTAAGATTTGATATCAAATTTAATATTATTAAAAGAAAATTTATGCAATGGATCAAAATATGTGTGATAATGTAAAATAAAAGAAATTTTGGATTATTATATAATATTATTTGACTAATAAAGAAAAGAGGATATATGAAAAAAGAGAAAAAAAAAAAATAACTTAAGGTTTATTTAACTTAAGTAAAATACCCACTTCTATTGAATAAATTTAGATTTCATAAATATATCATTAATTACCTATCCTTTTAAATTTTATTATATTAATTTTAATTTATATATTTTATTTTTAATGATTAAAATTACATGCTTAAAAATTTTGAATATATTTTTTTTAATTATTATTAAATAATATTTCAAAAATTTACTCTAAATTAATATTTTATTTGACCAAAAATAATTAATATTATTTCTACCTAAAACTTTATATAAAAATAATAAAATAATATTTTTAATAATATATTAAAAATATTATTTTATTATATTAAAAATATTATTTTGTTATTTTTATATAAAGTTATATATTTTTAATATATTAAATTTACTATTTTATTATTTTTATATAAATATTTAGGTAGAAATAATATTAATTATTTTTGGTCAAATAAAATATTAATTTAAAGTAACTTTTTAAAATATTATTTAATAATAATTGAAAAAAATATATTAAATATTTTTAAGCATGTAATTTTAATTATTAAAAAGAAAATATTTAAATTAAAATTAATTTAATAAAATTTAAAAGGATAAGTAATTAATGAAAAACTAAGTATATTTATATTTTTGTATAGAAGATTAAAATAAAATAATAATAATTTAATTTAATGATTTTAATTAGTTAAAAATGAAATAATTAAATTGAAATTAAGATAATAAAATTAAAAATGATAAGTTATTAATTAATAAATAAATTATTTTTTATTTTTATTAATTTGATCAAAATAAAATTATATATATATCAACTCTAATAGTAGTTAATAATTCATATAATGTATAGATAGACAGAGTAAAAATGTTACAATCGCCTAATTTTATATTTACATTATATAATTACGTGTTAATTGTTATATTATAATTTTATTTTAGGTAAAAGAATTATTAATTTATATTTTAAATTATATAATTATGTGGTATTTATTAAATTAT
Organism: Impatiens glandulifera; assembly: GCF_907164915.1. NCBI lineage: Eukaryota > Viridiplantae > Streptophyta > Magnoliopsida > Ericales > Balsaminaceae > Impatiens > Impatiens glandulifera. The sequence goes on along the minus strand of NC_061869.1, from coordinate 12,127,847 downwards.
AATTTTATTTTAAGTAAAAATATTATTATTTGAAAATTAAGAAAATCACCTTTAATTTAAAAAAACTAAATAAATTTTAACATTACATCAATTAAAGTAAATAATTTTTTTGTTTATCAATTTGATTTAAAGATTAATTTATTAATTATCAATATTTTGACACTTATTTAAGATTTGATATCAAATTTAATATTATTAAAAGTAAATTTATGCAATGGATCAATATATGTGATAATGTAAAATAGTAAAAATTGTGGATAATTATATAATATTATATGACTAATAAAGAAAAGAAGATATATATAAAAAAAAAGATAACTTAAAAAAAATATTTCAATTAAAATTATTATAATAAAATTTAAAAAGATAAGTAATTAATGAAAAACTAATTATATTTATATTCTTGTATAGAAGATTAAAATAAAATAATAATAATTTAATGATTTTAAATAGTTAAAAATGAAATAATTAAATTGAAATTAAGATAATAAATTTAAAAATGATAAGTTATTAATTAATAAATAAATTATTTTTTATTTTTATTAATTAGATCAAAATAAAATTATATATATATATATATATATATATATATATATATATATATATATATATATATATATATATATATATATATATATATCAACTTTAATAACTGATAATTCATATAATGTATATAGACAGAGTAAGAATGTTACATTCACTTAATTTTATATTCTACATTATATAATTACTTATTAATTTATATTCTACATTATATAATTATGTGGTAATTTTTAAATTATAATTTTATTTTAAGTAAAAACATTATTGTTTAAAAATTAATAAAATCACCTTCAACTTCAAAAATTAAGTAGATTTTAACATTGCATAAATTAAATGTAATTAAAGTAAATAATTTTTTTTTTATTAATTTGATTTAAAGATTAATTTATTAATTATCAATATTTTGATACTTATTTAAGATTTGATATCAAATTTAATATTATTAAAAGAAAAGTTTAAGCAATGGATCAAAATATTTTTGATAACGTAAAATAGAAGTAAAATAGAAGAAATTATGGATTATTATATAATATTATTTGACTAATAAAGAAAAAAAGATATATATAAAAAAAAAGATAACTTAAAGTTTATCGTTATCCTCTTTTTATATATTTTCATCTTTATCCAATAATTAATAGATTCGCAAGTATATTTAATATTAAATTATATTATTATACTTTTTTTATAAATATAATTATATATATTAAAATTAATTGAAAAAAATGTGAATTTTATATTTGTTATTTGCATTAAAATCAAAGATATTTTATTTTTAGAACAAATATATATCTTTTCGGATCTTATGAACAAATTCAATCAATTATAAAAATTTTATTTGTATTTTTATTTTATTTTAAAATAAGATTGAGTTTAAAATTGACTATTAAATTTTCAATTATACAATTGTAAAGTTAAAAACATTGTTGGATAAAATTATATTTTATACCACCAGATCTATTTATAAATAGGACAGGCCCAAAGGGAAGTTTCATAGAGACTTTAACCTAACTATGTTTTTCCTCCTTGCCCGTCCTCTCCTTCCGCCGTAGTTTTCAATCTCTCAAATGAATCAGTTTCAATCTATAGCATCTTCTTCCGATTATGCCAAGGTTGAAATATCTAAAGAAATGTCTCCGATGGTATATATAAAATCTACCGAACCTTGTTGCTGTATAAGGTTTTCGGTCGCACAGTCTCCCTACATCATTCTGCAGCCGTTTGGGCTTTCAAATCAGGTTCGACAGTGACCATTTTTTGCATCTAGTTTTAATATTTAAAATGTGGATTTGATTTATGATTTAGATTCTGTATGATCCCTCAGATTTTAGATGAAGTCACGGTGGGATTGATCAGAACTAATTGGATCATCCACGATGATCGGATTGTTTATCCAGGTACTGTTTGCCTTATATTGTCTCATTCATCATATTCAAATTGTGATTGTCTTTTCAAACTAAACTTTTCTTCTTTAATTTTGGTTTTCCTTGAATGCAGGATTCATATGGGTCAGCATTGATCCCCTTTTGGCATTCTACAGGTGAGCCAACTGGGGTGGTGCTGAGTGCCTCAAATTCGTTATGGATGCTAGTTGGTGATGGAGGGCAGGGATCCTAGGGATTTGGGATTATATCTGTATTGTTATATTGTTGATAGACTATAAGATAATATATATGTAAAAGATCTGTGATAATATCAATAATATATGTATTGTTTCGTTATATGTTATTATAATGTAACCAATATATTATTTAATACAATTTCTTTTGAATTCTAACTGTCATTAATAACAAAATGAGTGAAAGTGACAATGATTCATGTATGCTTACAGTTGCCTTCCAATTATTGACCAAGAATAACTAAAGGAAACATGAATATCCCCCAGCAGACAATTGATTACATAAACATCCTTATGTCTAGTAGGATTAAGAGGAATTTACTATTTATTGTGGCCATCTTACATTTTTAAGTCGATTGAAGATTGTAAATGACATATTTTTTGGGTTAGCAGACTTGGTTATTGAAGATATTTTTTTTCCCTTGTCTTACTTAAAACTTCTTAAAATTGTAAAATATTTAGATGATAAAGGATAGTTATAACTTTAGACTAATAATTTTAAAACAAGTCAACGAAATAATAAAGTTCTAACTCTAGTTATATATATATATATATAATATATATATATATATAAATATAAAGATTCAAATAAATATTTTTTATGCCAATAAAATGCATTTTTGTAAATAAGTCATATTATATATAATTTATACCTAACTAACTAAGTCATTTTATTTATACCTAACTAGATAATTTGTTTAAACTTTGTAACTCTAACTAAGTCATTTTAGTTTAAATAACACTATCACACTATCATATTATATATAATTTATCTATGTAATATAAACATGCTACATTTTTCTATTTTTTAATTATGGGACAAACTCACTAACTCGATTTATTGTTGGGATTCACCTATTTAATAAAATTTTCAACAATTATCCACATTAATAAAATTGAAAAATTAACCGAATGAAATGTTCAATAGTTGAATCATATATATAGGATATATAGATATTACCCATTGAACATTCTCTTATAATTTTACTAGTTGGTTAGTAGACTCGATGTCATTGTATTATTCTACATTTTGTGTAAATAATCACACACTTTTATATATAATTCTTCCTAATAAATGTCAAACTCTCATGGTTGTGTCTGTATTGGCTTGGAATGCGTGCTTAGTTCTGTGAGAGAATCTAGAATTGAGTCGTACAATTCTTTTGAAGTAACCCCACTTCTCTTTCACATATGTGATCTATCTGAAAATATCATAGAAGAATGTCAAAATTTAAAAATAAATTCTAAACGGGTGCTTATCCAAAACATTGGTTTAGGAAATATCCCGAAAATATAAAAATATCATTTTATGAACTTTCGGGACTTTTTCAAAAATGGGTTTGGGTTCCAAAATTACAAAAATAATTTTGGATTTTGAAAAGTGGAACCAAACAGGCCTTAGGACTAGAGTCCTAGGGTTTGGGTTCGATTTGGCCGATCTAGGCTCAATCGGGTTCAGTCAAGACCATGGCTCAGTTGTATGGATCAAGGGACCAAAGAGCTCGGTCTTGGGCTCAGGAGGATCGGTCCCAAACTCGGGTGGCTCGATCGTAGACCGGAGAGGCTCGGTCCCGAGTCAAGTCTACCAGTCTAGGTACTCGATCCTAGGGTTAGGTGGTTATCGATCCTAGGTCTAAGGTTAATGTCAGATTTACCGTTCCTATGTCAAGTGAGGGCTCAATCCTAGGGTTAAATTTATCGGTCCTAGGCTAAGTGAAGGCTTCGGTCATATAGTTAGGTCTACCGTTCTTAGTCCTCGATTATAGGGTTAGAGAGCTCGGTCCTAGGGTTAGAAAGCTCAGTCATAGTCCTCGGTCCCAATTGAAGAACATTGGTCGTGTCCCTCGGTCCTAGATGAAGAACACAGGTCGTGGTCCTCGGTCCTAGCTGAAGAACACCAGTCGTGGTCATCGGTCCTAGTTGAAGAACATCGATCCTACTCCATGGTCTTAGAAGAAAATCGTCGGTCCTAGCAAAATGTTACCGGTTCTGACCCACGGTCCTGAGTCTAATTTCTCGGTCCTAGGTTAAAACCTTAGGACCGAGTGTTCATATTATCCACAAACCGTGATTCGAAGGTTAAGGCCCTCATTCGATCTGTACAAGGGAAGCAGTACTACCGATTCAAATCATGGGAGCTAGTTGAAACTATGCCACACTTCTAAAAATCATAACTTTTGAACCAATGATCCATTTAGAATGAATGAGATACTGTTGGAAATCTCTTTGAATCAGCTCTCCAATTATATCAAGTATCTCTCCCAGTTAGTTGCATAACTCATCCCAGATCGCCCGTAGTGAAGCTGGTGCAAGAACCGAAGGGATAAATAGCTGAAGGCTTTGAAAAATCATAACTTGAGATACGAATGACTATTTGAGCTGATTCAAATAGGAGATTCATCCTTATTATGTTGGAAATTTGTCATAAAAATTTCAGAGCCATTGGATCCATGTTGCAATCGGGGTGATTCATTTAGTGTGAAGGTGCAAAGAAAAAAAAAACTGGAAAAGGAAAAACGGAAGGAAAAAAATATATGTATGTATTTCTTTATTCCAAGCGTGCCCTCGAATTTTTTCAAAAATTCCAAATAGGCCCCTGTGCAAAAGAAGAAAGGGACCGATCAGTTTGGAGGAGGGGCGGTTTTCAAAAAAAATGAGGTTTTCTTTTTCAGTTCTTGAGAGAGAGGAGAGGATTACAAAAATCCACAGAACAGTTCCATCGCGAGGAAGAAGTAGTTCTAATTCCGTCCAGAGAGAGAAGAACTTCATTTTCGGATTTGGTCAAAGGAAACGAATACAGCACGACAGCAGAACTAGAAGGAGCATTCATGCGGAAGATCCAGGAGAGCTCCGATCCGTTATCCATTCTGTCGATTTCTTCACTTCAGGTAATTGTCTATTCGATATAGATCGTAGTACTATGTTTGAGGCATCGGTTTTGCACACCGATGCCAGTCATTATTGAAGCTTGAACCTGCAGTTCACTTGAGTTCTTATTGGATTGTTTACATTGCTGGATTAACGTACTGTATTGGTTAAACTTTAGTTGTTAATCGCATTGATTGAGAATAGCTTAGGTCTAGATTAGGATTAGAATTCTTCTGTTTTAGGATTCCAGTCCATTTTTGTTGGAATTCCGAAATCTGCGTTCGCCAAAAGGAAAGAGGTGCAGGTGCTGTGTTCTGGTTATTCTGCAGCGTCTTCTTCAGCTATGGAAGATTAGGTGCGACTCCAATCTCAGGCGACTAGGCGCACTGTCTCGGTGAGCACAGCTGCGATGAAGGATAAAAAATTTAGGTTGCGGCGGTCTTGCGGCTTGAAGAAACGACATCAAGCTCTCTCTCTCTCTTTGAGATTCGTCTGGATCAACATATGAACTACAGTGGGAAGAAGATGGAACTCAGATGGGATGAACGGACCAGTGGAAGATTCGCCTTCAGAACGATCTTCGATCTCAGACGCAGTGTCGCCGGAAATCGTCTGGCCGGAAATTACCATCGCCGGAGGGGTCGCCGGAGACGAGGAGTATTTCTGTTATATCCTCTTCCCTCAACTTCTGTTGAAGTTGCAAAGAAGCCCCCGGGCCTCTTTTATTTTTAAATATGCCTAACAACTTTAATTTCGAATTAATTATTTAATTCGAAATTAAAGTAGTCCCTGAACTCTTTCCCTCCTTTCAATTGGACCTCTAAACTTTCTTTTCCTTTTATTTTAATTTAAAACTTTCAAAAAAAAATTAAAATAAACTTAGGTCCTGTTTGTTTCCCAATTTTAACAAACCACCTTAAAATGATGATTCTAACATTAAAACCACTTTCAAACTTTCTCAAATTTTCTCAAAAACTCAAAAATATTATTTTCTACAAAAATATTTTTTTTCCCGAAAATTTTAGGGCCCGTTTGGAAAAATGTCTATCTTTGCAGTGTCATATCGGGGGTTCTATAACTCCAAAAATTCCAAACTCGATTCCTATGAGCTTTTAATAATATTTTTGACTATTATATGAAATTTTTGGGAAATTTGGGAATTGTTTTTTGAAAATGACTCATTTTAATGAGTTGTACTCAGAGTTTTTCCTTAACTTTGAAAATTCTAAAAAATGGGAAAACACTTGGGACCTTGAGTTATTTCATCGTCTTCTCTCCTTTGTTCAAAGAGCATTATATTTCCAATCTTCAATCCGAAACTTTGTCCTTGTCGTTCACACTTGTATGTCCTCCCTTTAGAATCGTGACTTTTGTTTCTCCTGAGAGCTTTGCTATATGCTCTTCGATGCTTTTCAATGCTTCAATGTCTTTCAATGCTTTATCCTCTTCAAACACCTCATGAATAGGACTAGCCCCTTGCAAATGATTAAGATTTTCTCACACAAGCAAAAGAGTTCTGAACTCAGAACGAAAACGTAACAATCTTTCAAACATCATATGGCCAATTACTTAGGAGTAGAGACTGTCTGTAAAGACAGGCGTATAGGACATAGCATCGTAGGCCCTTTCCTAATACGTAACCAAACACCGAACTCTTAAAATGAATCTTTGATTTTTCTTTTCTTTAGTTTCTTTGGGAAGTAAACTAAAGTGGTGACTCTCAAGTCAATTAGATTGATACATTCTCAAGTGTGTCGATTTAAAACCTGTACGGGCCAATCTAAAAGGCCTATCCTAAAAAACTCTATTTCGGTTCCTAATCCCATTCAACCTTTTTTTTACGGGATGCAAAGGAAGGTAAGTTAGGGGGTTCTTTGACATAGCTCGCCTTAGCATGCGAAAAAACGTTTTCTCTAAAAAATAGTGCACGGGTCGTACCTACCATAAAATCCCTCATTTCCCAACAAGCAGGAGCTAGTGAGGAAGGTAAGGCATGGGGTCGACAATTTCCGGATCGCACAAACCGCCCTTAAAGATGTGGTATTTTCAAAATTAGGAGAGAGACAACGAACTGGTGACGAAATGAACGCGTACAATGTGAGACAAACTCACTAACTCGATTTTATTGTTGGGATTCACCTATTTAATAGAAATTTTAACAATTATCCACATTAATAAAATTGAAAGATTAACCTGAAGTGTTCAATAGTTGAATCACACATATGATATGTAGATGTTACCCATTGAACATTCCCTTATGAAAACATATAATTTTACTAGTTGGTTAGTAAACTCGATGTCATTGAATTATTCTACATTTTGTATAAATAATCACACATTTTCATATATAATTCTTCCTAATACATGTCAAACTCTCGTGATTGTTTATGTATTAGCCTGTAACGCGTGCTTAGTTCCGTGAAAGAATCTAGAATTGAGTCGTACAATTCTTTCGAAGTAACCTTACTTCTCTTTCATATATGTGATCTATTTGTTAAAAAAATTATTAAAAAGAATATGTTTATCCTTGTTAAAATATATATTGTTTCATTATAAGATTAATCCCTAATAATAATCTTCAAAGTCAATACAATTAGGTTGTCCCATTGAACATAGTTTTTGGGATCTCTAATTTGTTTAGGTTTGGTTTTCATTCATATCAACTTATAGTAAGCTTATGTATTAAAAAAAAATTAGACTAACCCTCTATTCAATAGTTTGATTAATAGATCAACAATGTTACCTTTGACTTATATAATTAAATTGATAACTTTATTAGAGAATACAGTTTAATGACATTATGTCTGAAATGTGTTTTCTAGACTTGTCATTAATTCTGAGTTTGTTCGATTTTAAATTACTATCACAACAATTAGAAATCTTCGATACATTTTTAGATTATCTTGAAATATCTTATAATAAAATGAATAATTATTTGTACATGTTTATCATTTAAACATTCTTTTATAAAAATATTATTTATTTGACTAACTAGTTAGTTTAAACTCACTTATTTACCCTACCCTAGGAACCAAGTTGGATAGAACTTCATTTAATTGTAGTATTTTTTTCATTGTTTCTATTTCTTGTTTCTTTACTTTCTAGACTAGAATGATAGTGCATTTAAAAAGTAACGGGTCCTTTTTACTCTTATTGTTTCAAATCTTTCAAAATACAGATATATTGTTGACTAATATGTAATATTTTTCAAGCCTAGGTAATTATTAGGCTAATCCCATTAAAGGTTTTATTATATATTGTTTAAGGTTGTTTAAAGGGAAGTGTTGGTGACTATTTTAGATATAGTGTTGACTAATATGTAAGTTTTTTCAAGCCTAGGTTATTAGGCTAAACCCTATATCAAAATCTTAAAATCCAACCCTATACCAAGTTTTATTATATATTGTTTAAAGGTTGTTTTGGGAAGTGTTGCTCACTATTTTACTTATCATATAAAATTCTAAGACCAAACATTTATTAATTGATCTAGCAAAGCAAATCGCAATAGAAGAGAGATCAACTCAATATATACAAAACTATACAACTTGTGAAAAACTATTTTCCATTAATTATTCGGCAACTCAAAACATTGAATTTTTGTATTTTGTTGGCCTAATAAATCACTTAATTTTATTTTATTTAAATAAGAATATTAGTGTATGCAAATCCCGGTCTATGTCCCGTTTCATAGTTTAACACGTGTCAAGAAACACGTGACAATATGGAGGGACTACGCGAGAAAGCTCGAGGTTCGGTGTGTTTCAACCTTTATTTGCGTGTCAGACATATTTTAAAATGAAACAATTAGTTTTTAAGAGATTTTGAAAATACCTAGAGCGATAAGAAATTAATTATGTAAAAATAATTAATCTTCTATTCAAATTTTAAATAATTTGGGAGGTTAAATAATAATTTAACCTGAACCCGATTTAAATTAATTAAACATAATCAATTTAAAGATTATTTATTTAAAAATTAAAGTCGCCAAGAGATTTTATGAAAATCAATAAAATGATACGTGTACAAACGTATTTATACTAGATTTTCTGAAAAATAGGTGATTTGTTGTCGTTTACGCTCGGGAAAGGGCTTTCGGGCTATTTCCTCCGCGCCCACCTAAGGACGGTTTTTAAAATTCTTCTAAAATAAACAAAGTCTGGATTTTATAAATCTAATTATAACATTTTTATCTTTAATTAGTAGTCCATGGATCATAAGTAAGGATATGCTTTAAATAATTGTATAAAATTATTTAAAAAACGGATGTGTACATGTTGCGTTGATGTTCAGATTTAACAAAACCTAAAAATATCAGAGGAAAATGTCAGAATTTAAAATAAATTCCAAACAAGTCCTTATCCAAAACATTGGTTTAGGAAATATCCCGAAAATATAAAAATATCATTTTCTAACCTTTTGGGGATTTTTTAAAAATGGGTTTGGGTTCCAAAATTACAAAAATAATTTTGGATTTTGAAAAGTGGAACCGAACAGGACTTAGGATCGGAGTCCTAGGGTCTGAGTTCGGTTTGACCGATCTAGGCTCAGTCGGGTTCGGTCAAGACCGGTAGGGTTTAGACCATGGCTCGGTCGTATGGGTCAAGGGACCAGAGAGCTCGATCTGTCTCGGGAGGCTCGGTCCCAAACTCAAGTGGTTCAATTGAAGACCAGAGAGGCCCGGTCCCAAGTTAAATTTACCGGTCTAGGTACTCGATCCTAAGGTTAGGTGGCTATCGGTTCTAGGTGTAGGGTTAGGATCAGGTTTCCCGATCCTAGGTCAAGTGAGGGCTCAATCTTAGGGTTAGGTTTATCGATCATAGTCTAAGTGAGGGGTCAATCCTAGAGTTAGGTATATCGGTCATAGTCTAAGTGAAGACTCGGTCCTAGGGTTAGGTTTATCGGTCCTAGTCCTCGGTCCTAAGGTTAAAGAGATCGGTCCTAGTCCTCGGTCCTAGGGTTAGAAAGCTCGGTTCTAGTCCTCGATCTTAGCTGAAGAACACCGGTTGTGGCCCTTGGTCCTAGATGAAGAACACCAGTTGTGGTCCTCGGTCCTAGCTGGAAAATATTGGTCGTTGTCATCGGTTCTAGCTGAAGAACACCGGTCATACTCCACGGTCATGAGTTTGTTTTCTCAGTCCTAGGCTAAAACTATAACGTAAGAAGAGAAATTTTATTGTTAGTTTATTGGTTGTGATTCTTACATAAGAAGTCTAGTGTTTAAATAGTAAAAATTACATTTGTAGGAAAGGAAATAATTTAAATAGTGAATTAAATAAAATCATATGAATTGTAATTGATTTTTCAATCAGCAATAGATCTTAAATCAATTAGCAAATCAATTAGTCTAATTGATTTGCTACTAATTAATATTTCATTCTCGGTCAATTAGCAAATCAATTAGACTAATTAATTTGCTAATGACTTTTCTTATTTCCTTCCAAGGAAGATTGAGAGATAATTCTACACTCCCCCTCAAGTTGGGTAATAGATGTTGAGATTGCTCAACTTGCCACATACTTCCTCAAATTGACTTGGGAAGAGTTTTGATGAGAATGTTAGTCACTTAAGAGGTGGACAGCTATAAGAACGGAGATGATGCTGACGAAGGGATGAGATGTTGATGACAATGAGTGACGGTTTGAATCGTTAAAGTGTCGCTGGATGTTAATGATAGCGAGTGACATTCGAATCGTCGGAGTGTCACTAGATATTGATGGCAGCGAGTGACAATTGAATTGACGGAGTGTTACTGGATGTTGATGACAGCGAGTGACGGTTTGAATCGTCGGAGTGTCGCTGAATGTTGATGACAGTGAGTGACGATTTGAATCGCTGGAGTGTTGCTAGATTTTGATGACATCGAGTGATAGGTTTGAATCGCCGGAGTGTCGTTGAATGTTGATGACAACGAGTGACGTTCGAATCGCCGGAGTGTCACTGGATATTGATAATAATGATAATTTTTGGATAAAAATTTGTCGAGACACGAAGACAGACAACTTCGGCCGATATATAAAGTGCAATTTTAAATGATGTCTCACTTGTTTAACACGTAATGAGTATGAGATAATATAATCATTTGAGTTCTACTCTAATGGTTATTTCCACCATTGGAGGAGGCAGCGGAAAATTGTGAGCATGTTTCTTTAAGATGGAAAAACATGCTATTATACCATGTAAAAAAAATAAAGAGAAGAGAGAAATTTTATTGCTAGTTTATTAGTTGTGATTCTTACATAAGAAGTCTAGTGCTTAAATAATGAAAATTACATTTGTAGGAAAGGAAATTATTTAAATAGTGAATCAAATAAAATCATATGAATTGTAATTGATTTGTCAATCATCAGTAGATCTTCAATCAATTAGTAAATCAATTAGTCTAATTAATTTGCTACTGATTAATATTCCATTCTCGGTCAATTAACAAATCAATTAGGCTAATTGATTTGCTACTGACTTTTGGTATTTCCTTCCAAGGACTGTTTTTTTATCCTAGGCTAAAATCATTCAAACATGTTAACAAACATGTATAGCCAAGAACACAAAGATCTTAAAAAAAATCAGTTTTCAAGCTTTGATTTTTTTTTATTTAGGTTGATTCGATCGATTCTCTTTCAACAGAAAGTTCATTCATGTTATATATAATGATTCTTAACAAAGAAATCACACAATCAAGTATAAGAATATGATCAAACTGATCAAATAAGAAAATTTGAAAAATCAAAATTTTCAATCACAAATCGTGATACAAACGATATGGATGCATACCAACAGTAGGAGAACACTCATGGGTATGTTTGCAGCTATTAAATAGCCTAGATTGAAGCTTCGATCATCGGAACGAGTTTTGAAAAAAACCAGTTCGCCAGAATCTTCGAAACTTGATTTCAGGTGATTGATGGGTTATTATTTGATGATTTGGTCTACAGACCATGGGGAGTATTTATATGGTTGATGGGTCGGTTGGGGAGGGTTAATTTGAGACAATTTTACCCTCTGACGAATTTATCCCTAATCTTATCTTCGATAGATGACAACCTTATTCAAGGTTAGATAAGGCTTATAGATAGAGGAATATTGTAGGCGTTGATGAGAGGAGCACGTGACCAGGAAAATCAAGGGATTTGATCACGTGTGGAGGAAGCTAGAGCTTATGAAAGATCGGATGCCGACGAGGTCACGATTCCGACGAGCGCAACGTTCCAGCGAAGAAGGCAACTGAAACGACGTCGTTTCGGCTAATGCATCTTGCGTTCCGTTAATGGTCAACGACTTGACTAACGGGTTTAGTCGGTCCTATTAGTTGATCCGATGTGGGCGCGTGCGTGTGGATCTACTACATCCGGCTGTATGGAGGGTCTGGGCTATTGGATGAAATCTAAGCGCTCATCTGATAGTCCAGAATCCCGCTGAAAAGATTAAAAATAATTTCAGCTACACATGATTATCAAATTTAATTTTATTTAAAAAGTTATTAAAAGTCGATTTTTAATTCTTTTTAAATAAATTTCATCGCCAAAAACTTCACAAAAAATATTTCTGAATCATAATAACAATCATAATTTATTTATTTTGGTATTTTTGGAAATTTTGGTGTATTTTATTTAATTGTTTAAGTTATGGATTAAACATAAATCATGAATAAATCATAATTAAATATTTTAAATCCTTTCTTGGTCTAATTTGAGTAAAATAAATACAATATTTTATCCTCAAATTATTTTAGAATTTTGAATAATTTCCTTAATTAGGGTATAATTATTACAATAATTAACCCTTAATTAGGTTTTAATTCTTTTTTTAAAGTTATTTTGAATATAAAAATCCAAAATATTATGTTAATATTATTAAAAATAATACTATTTTTTGAAAATAGGGTAAGTCAAATTTTTATATTTACAACTAGCATGACAACTCAATGTAACGACTCTAATCAACATTCCTGACCTTGCTACCTTGAGTGCGACAATAAATAACTTAATTAATGTATTGAACAATAAGAAGAAAATGATGGATGGAAAGAGTTGGGATGAAATAACAAAAATAAAAGATAATTTGTAGGAGACAAATGAACTAGGTATAGGTTCGTACTCTAGAGACATGACCATTGTCACAAACGTAAGCTCGAACAAAGGGTTCACCATTGAAATAGTATGGGCCCCGGGGATTGGGCTGCTCCATCCCTAAGGTAGAAAAATGTGAAAATAATTTGACTACCCTAATTTTATTTTTAAAAAAATTATTCGAAAATTATTTTGGGTGAGATTTGAACCTATAACGAAATAAAAAAAATCATTTTCATCCTAAACGACTATGCTACGTACTTTTATGTTAGAATAATTAATAAATTTAACTAAATAACCTATATTTTTATTAAATGGGATGCTCTAGCCCGTGGGTTTGCTAGGCTTATCCCAGGGCTGGCCATGTAATGGAATAATATTCGTAGAAGGCACACTTTAAACATAAGGAAGACTACATGTCCCATGTGTGTTTACAAGAACAAAAGGCACATGAAATATCAATTTGTCTCTTATTATTCATTTGATTGATTGATATTCCTCCATACCTCGGACTACTTGAAGTTAACGAAAACACCTCTAAAAAGCATGTACATCTTGTTCATTTCCTCGTGAACACACCCTCGCCAACTTTGAATGTAAAAGTAATTGTTGATTCGAGTAACCACGTAAAATAATAACAATAGAGAAAATAAAAAAGAACACACGATATAACGAGATTTGACCAAACTGTATATGTCCTCCGTATTATCGTCAAATATACTATTTCATTCTTAGGGTTAAAACCCTATATTACATGGTATTTATAGAGTAGTACATTATGTCACAAAGACTAAACTACTCTAGAACCAACTCATTAACTCTAAACTTAATTAACATGTATATATAAGTCACATACAGTTCAAGTCTTCTTAGAAGATAACAGTATAAAGTTTTAAACATTCCAAGTGGGCTGATCTACCATCATTCCTTAGAAACTTGAGACATTCAACAAACCCAAACAATGTCAAAACTTGTTGGTAGTATAGAGTTCATCAACATATCAGTTACATTTTTACTAGTATGAACCTTCTATAACAATATCAGTTTTTCCATAAACTTACGAACTTGAAGATCCATTTAATTTCTTCACAATTTTGTTTACCCGGTTCTACCATAAACTTATTAATTTGACTTACAACTTAAACCAAATTTGGTCATGTATAAACTATCGCATACATCAAACAACTAACTACACTTGCATATGAAAAATTTGTCATTCTTTCAATATCTCGGTCTATCTTCTGCGTTCAGAAGAAAGATTAAATGATTCACTAAAGGAGTGGATAAAATGTGTTCGAATTGTTCATTCCAAATATATCTAGTACTTTCTCAACATATTCCTGTTTAGATAACCACAGTTTTCTTGAGCTTGTAAATTTATATTCTAATAATTCTCTTCACAACACCTTAGTCTTTCATATCAAAATCCTGGTCCAATAAAACTTTCAAACTAACAATAAAATGCATATGTTATGTAGAAATCAATATATTATCCACATAAAGTAAAAAAAAACAAAAACCCTATCATCAAGGCTTTTGTCTTAAATACAAAAATTATACTCGCATCGCATATAACCAATTTTAATCATGTATAAGTCAAATCGTTTGTACCACATCTTTGAGACTATTTTAATTCGTACAATGATTTCTTTAACCTTCACACATCAAATGTTCACGTCCAGGTTGAGTGAACCATTTTGGTTGCTTCATATAAATTTTCTTATCTAAATCACCATTCAAAAAAGCAGTTTTAATATATATACTCTAAATGCAAATTACAACTAGCTATTAACGCAAGCCCTACCCTAATTGAAGTATGTCTAACCACGGAAGAAAAAGAATCATCATAATATATCCCTTCTACAGCGAAAATCTTTTTACAACAAGTAGAGCCTTTAACTTTTCCCTTTCTTTTTCTAATTCTATTGATTTTTTCTTATAGACCCATTTGCACACAATCTTCTTCTTACCCTTGGGAAGCTCAACTAGCTCTCACGTTTGGTTCTTCTACAAAGATTTCATCTCCTTAATCATCATACTCTTCCATTTATCTTTCACCTGACTCGTAATAGCTTCCTGAAAGTTTATCGGATCATCAACATTGATAAGTAGTTCAAACGAGACGATGTTTTCATAACCAAATCTATTAGGAGGCTTCACATTAGTGCATCTTTGTCTATCTCTAATTAGATTATAATCTTGTAAACCATTTGTATCACAACATTCAGAAGCTAAATTAATTTGAACTCTCACCCCTATCAAATGTCACTGAAGGTTGTTCTAAATTCATCTCCACCCTATTAGATTCTACTGAGAGTTCTTCTGAATTCATTTGTACTGTATTTAAAATAAAGCAATTTTTCACAATATTGTCTTTACTCTATTGCAAAGATTGATCATCAAAATACCGCATCTCTGTTGTAGTTGGATCCCACAACTTATCCCTTAACATATTTCTTATAATCTAGAAAGATGTATTGCTTGGACTTAGGATCAAGTTTTGATCTTTCATCACCATGTACAAGCACATAAGTTGGACATTTAAAAATTGTTAACTTATTTAAGTCAATTGCATTAGCTGTTCAAACTTCTTTAAAAACTTACATCTCAAAGATGCCCGTGGTAATCTATTGATGAAAAAACTGTCCATATTCAAAACTTCTGCCCATAAACTTGTAGGAAGCCCTACATTCAATTTCAAGAATTTTTTCTTCTCAGCAATGAATTTATTAATACTTTTTTTTCACACCATTTTGTTGTGGTGTCTTAGTACAATAAAATACCTCTAAATACCATACTCCTTACAAAATTTCTTAAACTATATATTTGTGTACTCTATACTATTTTTAGACCTAATAAACTTGATTTTTTTACATGTCTAGTTCTCTACATCCGCTTTCCATAACTTGAATTTGGGAAAGACTTCAGATTTCTGTTTCAAGAAATAAATCTAGACCACATACGTCAGAATGCACATAATTAAGAATTCTTTCTGTATCGTGCTTACCAGCTGCAAAGCTAACTTTAGTCTGTTTTCCAAGAACATAAAATTTTCCAAAGTTTAACTTACAACTCTTTACACCTTTATGCAATTCAACCATTCCATGCTGATCATATGCCTAAGACAAAAATGTCATAATTTTGTAATATCATCATTTGACTCAACAAAATGATCTTCACCTACAATTATACTCCCAACAATGTATAGATATTCTCTTTGATTCGTTTTCCTTTCATAATAATCAATGCGCCTTAACAAATTTTAATGATTTTTCGATCCTCATCCATTTTATGAGAATATCTATTTTTATGTAAGTAATTAACGAGATAATTTTTTTCTTCATTTCAGGTATAATAGTACGATCATACATATTAATTTTGACTTCACCATGCCAATAATACTAAATCATCTATTGTCACCTAAGTGAATAAAACCAAAATTACCTGACTTGTATGAACTGAACCACTCTTTATTAGGCGTTATGTGATGAGAACATCCCGAATTAAGAATTTATGCGTCTTTGAATTAACAGTTTATAATTGAAAGTACATCACCATTATTCTTATTTGAGTCGTCTTTCTAGACAATGTTCAGCGACTTAGAAGATTCAACATCATTAATTATCTTTAGACAATTTTTCTTTATATGACCCGACTCTCTGAAATTATATGTCCCGACTCTCTAAAAGAGTCAACAAAACGTTGTTGGCTAAAAAAGCCATCACAGAACCATCAGGGCCGTCCGGGTGGGGCCCGGTTCATTTAGTAGCGGTCGCGGGACATACTGAAGTCTTGCGACTCCTCCTCGTTAAAGGAGCCGTTGTCGATGTAGTCACAAACAAATATTCCATCGCCCTCCACCTAGTGGTGTCAGGGGGCGACGTGACTATGTGAGACTACTTCTTGCGAATGGAGCGAGGACAGATATACGTAACTTCGGAGACAACAACACTTTTTTACACATAGCAACCGTCTCCGGAGTGGAGCACATTGTGAAGATTCTTCTTCACAAATTCGCGAACAAGGACGTAAGGAATAGGAAAGGGAAGATGACGTACGACGTGGCGGTAGTGAACGGCCACAACAAGTTATTCGATTGTTTACATTTAAGAGACAATTTATGTACGGTTGCACGTAAAGGAGACGTGAGAGCAATTCACAAGCTATTAGAAAACGGGGCTTTGATTAATGGAAAAGATCAGAACGAATGGATGGCTCTTCATAGAGTGGCGTTTAAGGATAGGATTGAGACGGCGCATGTGTTGATTGAGAAAGGAATTGAGTTAAATGCGCGCGATGAGGAAGGGTATACAACTCTTCATTGCGCGACGGAAGCAAGGCAAGTGGAGTTAGTTGAATTGTTGATTAAAAAAGGGGCCGATATTGATGTGGCGGCTAAGGCAGGCACGACCGCTCTACAAATCGCAGAGTCTTTACATTACAAGGGAATCTTGAGATTGCTTGTGAATGGCAATGCGGTTAATAAAGGGTATTTTGGGAAATTGAAAGGAGATAGAGAGATTAATGTGGGGAAGATGATGATACGCCAGAGTAAGGGGAATTTAAGAAGAAGCTTTGATCGCTCTTCGGCGGTTGCGTTGAAGGTTTTTTAATGAGAACAAATATTTTGTGGTTTGTGATATAAAATGCAAATAATATATAGTTATCATATAATTAAAATGGAAGTATTTTTTTACATTTAAAGTTAAAAGATTATAAAAAAATTAAAAAATGGTTATTTGGTTAGAGGAATGATAAACTCAACGAAAAATCAACGAAAGTAAGTCCACGAATCCAACGTGGCCTGTCAGGTTGTTCTCACGTTCCGAAACCACTCATTTCGGGTCCCGAAACCGGAAGAACTTTTTTTGTCCTGAATCCTAAATGGCCATTTCGGGACCCGAAATGAGCGTTTCAGAACATTTTAAAACCGTTTTGGTACATTTTAAAAATTTTCTCTCTCTAACCTACATGGCATTCGTGGACTTACTTTCGCTAATTTTTTTTGTTGAGTTTATCATTTTACATTTGGTTATAAGTTAATTATAAATCTTGTTTTATGAAAATGAAAGTTAAGATATGAGTTTTTATAAGTTATTTAAATATTTAATTAATTAAATTATTAAATATTTTAATTTTATAAAATAAAATAAAATATTTTAATATTTTGATTAATAAATTAACTAAAAAATATAATATATAAAAAAAATTATTTATATATTTTTTAAAGAGTCAATTTTTGTTAATTCAAAAATATGTTACCTATGCAAAATTAATTTGCAAATAATAAAATATAAAGTCTAAACAATCAAATGTTAAATCTATACATAAAATAATATATCTTTGTGAAAATAAAAATTACAATAATTGGTGACTCCAAATACGAACTCGTTTGAGTTTCATAAGAATGAATAAGGAAGTAGAAAAAGCCGAACAAACCAATTTAGTAGTGTCGAAAAGAATCACTACAAAATATTTTGAGCGGCAATGAAAGTTGTCTTTGTTTGTGGGTTGATAAACAATGCAGAAAAAAAGTTATGTGAATGTTAGGCAATGAAAGTTGTCTTTGTTTGTGGGTTGATAAACAATGTAGAAAAAAAAGTTATGTGAATGTCAATTGATAACTGATCATCTATATATATATTCAAAATAATAATAAACACATAAAGAATAAGTGATGATAAATATAAGAGGTTAATCAAATGAGATCAGTTCAAATAATTAATTAATGAACAAAATGAGAAATAATTCTAGTACTGACAATTTTATCCATTTACTGCTAAGAAGAGAATGAACACAAACTCGAGAAAATATCTTCATGAATACATACTCGAGAAAAGATAATCAGAATAATCAGCAAGTATAAACAACAAATTGACCCATAAAAAGTTGAAAGAATTATTCACAGTGTTCTAAATTTTGCTAGGTGCCAGTCGGGCGCTCGACTAGGGCCTAGCGCCTAGATGTTTAGATGGGGCCTAGGCGAGGCCTTGGCGGAGTATTGAAATTTAATAATAAATCTTTAACTAGTTATAAAAATCAAGTAGAGAGCAACACCAAACAATTTAAATATGTAATTACAACCGTTAATGATCAATTCCAAAATTCCAAAATGAGAATAACAACATTCCAATCATTTCAACAATCACAAAATTTGATCCAAATTTCCAAACAAAATTACAAGTCTACAATCATACACCAAAATTTAAAAAAAAAATCAAATTCTGCTGTCCAAACATCACCACAATAGGCATAATATAATATAAAATAACATAATAATAATAATAATAATAATAAAAAGTTAACAACTCACTGACAAGGTTCAGGTTCTGGTTGATGTAGACAATTCACTGGCACGTTCAAGTTCTCATGTAGAGGGTAGAGGGTAGAGGGTAGAGGATAGAGGATAGAGGATAGAGGATAGAGGGTAGAGGGTAGAGGGTAGGTAGCATTTAGAAGTTATTTTAGTTAGAAATTAAAAAAAAATGGGTTGGGTGCCCGAGTTGTTAGCTTAGATGCCCATGTGCGCCGAAAAGGCGACAGAACAATTTTTTCAAACGTATAGAGACTTTTCGGTGCGCTAGACTAGCGTCAAGCGCCTAAGCGGCGCCTTGACGGACGCCTAAGCCGAAATTTAGAACACTGATTATTTGAATTATAAAAATATGAGATGACAATTCTGATTTAAACATAATGTCAAATCGAATAAAATATAATACTAACTCAAATCTGATAGTAGAAATAGAAACGAAACCTTCAATATTCACCCTAGGGACAAGATACAATTATTTCCCACTTTTTCTTTTAAGAGGGAAGAAACCTCATATTTTATATATATATATATATATATATATATTAATGTATATACTTTTTATTGATAGAAATTAGTATCTAAAATTTGTTTATCAAATTTATAGCTAAATATATAATAATGCTTAGATCAATGTGTTTGGATTATCAATCGAGAATTGTGGTTAATTTGGATATGTATATGAGAGTAAATTGATATTTGTGTCGGGTCGTGGTTTGACCCATCACTCATAACCTTGAAAAAATAAATTAAAAATGTGATATACACAAGTTTTTTGATATGCATGTGAGAGTAAATAAATAATTGGGTCGGGTTGTGGTTTGATTCGTCCACCCATAAACTTAAAAAATTAAATTAAATAGGTGATATACACAAGTTTTGAACTTACAACCTCACAATTTAACTTCAACATTTTAATGAGTTAGGTTAATAACACCGTATATTTTAAATTTAACTTTAAAATTTATAAGCGTATAACATTTCTAACAATATAAGTCAACATTTTATCCAACTATACTAATAACACATTACATTTTAAATTTATCTTTAAAATTAATAAACATATAACATTTTTAACAATATTTATAATTTCAACATTTTAACATAACTAAACTAATAATTTAATTTATATATATTTTTTCATAATTATATATATATATATGAGAAATGATTAAGGTGAGGGAATTTGGTGAGGGAATTTGGTGAGGGAATGACGTAGCATAATTTTATTCGCTGAAAAAATTAAATAATTTCTCTCTTTTCTCTCTTTCCTCTTACTTTTACATTTTCCAACCAATGAAGGTGATGCCACGTCATTCCCTCACCAAATTCCCTCACTAAATTCCCTCCCTCTATCACTCCTCATATATATATATATATATATATATATATATATATATATATATATATATATATATATATATATATATATATAATTTCATATATATAATAATTAATTTTATAAAATATAAATATTTATACATAAAAATATAATAAAAAAAATTAACAATATTTAGTGTGGTATGAATTAAAATTATTATTTGAATAAATCAAATTATCAATTCACTTAATATAATAATTTAATTAAATAAGCTTATATATATACTACAAAATATAATTTTAATTAATTTTAATTGATATAAATATTATTATGTTATCATGATTAAAAATCTTATACTAAATTTTATGAATTATTTACAATAATTATAGATTTTATGTATAAATTATTAATTGAAAAATAATTATTAGAGTAAACAATTATAAATGCATATGATTAACTTATAAATGCATATGGTTAAAATAGACACTTTTTTTGGAGTGTTTATATAAGCTTATTTAATTAAATTATTATATTAGATTAATGGTTATAATTCTTTATTTGCAAAAATAATAATTACTCTTTAAAAAAATAAATTATTAAAATAATTTGTGATAATGTGTTATTTATTATACAAAGAAAAATATTAAATATTTTTTAAAATATAATTTTAGTAATTTAAATTAAAATTAATATAAAAGGTCAATAACAATTATCTAAGTAATAACTTTAACATGATTTTATTCAATATTTTATATTTTGGTTTTATAAAAAATATTAATAAGAAAATAATTATTTAATTATAAATTATATCATATATATTAATTATTGATTGAAATATTTAAAATATTATATTAGAGTAAAATACCCACTTCTATTGAATAAATTTAGACTTCATATATATATATATATATATATATATATATATATATATATATATATTTCATTAATTACTTATCTTTTTAAATTTTATTATATTTATTTTAATTTAAATATTTTATTTTTAATGATTCTTAAATAATATTTTAAAAAGTTACTCTAAATTAATATTATATTTGACCAAAAATAATTAATATTATTTCTATCTAAAACTTTATATAAAAATAATAAAATAATATTTTAATATATATAAAAATAATAAAAATAATATTTTAATATATATTCTCAACTAATAATATTATTTTTATTTAATGTTTTAGGTTGAAATAATATTAATTAATTTTGGTCAAATAAAATATTAATTTAGAATTTTTGACATATTATATAATAATAATTAAAAAAATATTAAATATTTTTAAGCATGTAATTTTAATCATTAAAAAAATATTTAAATTAAAATTATTATAATAAAATTTAAAAGGATAAGTAATTAATGAAAAACTAATTATATTTATATTTTTGTATAGAATATTAAATTAAAATAATAATAATTTAATTTAATGATTTTAAATAGTTAAAAAATAAATAATTAAATTTAAAAATAATAAGTTATTAATTAATAAATAAATTATTTTTTATTTTTATTAATTAGATCAAAATAAAATTTTATATATATATATATATATATATATATATATATATATATATATATATATATATATATATATATATATATATATATATATATATATATATATATATATATATATATATATATATATATATATATATCAACTTTAATAGTTAATAATTCATATAATGTATAGATAGACAAAATAAAAATGTTACAGTCACCTAATTTTATATTATAAATTATATAATTACGTGTTAATTGTTAAATTATAATTTTATTTTAGGTAAAAATGTTAGTATTTATATTCTACATTATATAATTATGTGGTAATAGTTAAATTATAATTTTATTTTAAGTAAAAACATTATTGTTTGAAAATTAAGAAAATTACTTTAACTTAAAAAACTAAGTAGATTTTAACATTACATAAATTAAAGTAAATTATTTTTTTGTTTATTAATTTGATTTAAAGATTAATTTATTAATTATCAATATTTTGACACTTATTTAAGATTTGATATCAAATTTAATATTATTAAAAGAAAATTTATGCAATGGATCAAAATATGTGTGATAATGTAAAATAAAAGAAATTTTGGATTATTATATAATATTATTTGACTAATAAAGAAAAGAGGATATATAAAAAATAAAAAATAAAAGAAAGATAACTTAAGGTTTATTTAACTTAAGTAAAATACCCACTTCTATTGAATAAATTTAGATTTCATAAATATATCATTAATTACCTATCCTTTTTAAATTTTATTATATTAATTTTAATTTATATATTTTATTTTTAATGATTAAAATTACATGCTTAAAAATATTTAATATATTTGTTTTTAATTATTATTAAATAATATTACAAAAAGTTACTCTAAATTAATATTTTATTTGACCAAAAATAATTAATATTATTTCTACCTAAAACTTTATATAAAAATAATAAAATAATATTTTTAATAATATATTAAAAATATTATTTTATTATTTTTATATAAAGTTTTATATTTTTAATATATTATAAATACTATTTTATTATTTTTTTTATAAATATTTAGGTAGAAATAATATTAATTATTTTTGGTCAAATAAAATATTAATTTAAAGTAGCTTTTTAAAATATTATTTAATAATAATTAAAAAATATATATTAAATATTTTTAAGCATGTAATTTTAATTATTAAAAAGAAACAATTTAAATTAAAATTAATTTAATAAAATTTAAAAGGATAAGTAATTAATGAAAAACTAAGTATATTTATATTTTTGTATAGAAGATTAAAATAAAATAATAATAATTTAATTTAATGATTTTAAATAGTTAAAAATGAAATAATTAAATTGAAATTAAGATAATAAAATTAAAAATGATAAGTTATTAATTAATAAATAAATTATTATTTATTTTTATTAATTTGATCAAAATAAAATTATATATATATCAACTCTAATAGTTAATAATTCATATAATGTATAGATAGATAGAGTAAAAATGTTACAATCGCCTAATTTTATATTCTACATTATATAATTACGTGTTAATTGTTAAATTATAATTTTATTTTAGGTAAAAGAATTATTAATTTATATTTTAAATTATATAATTATGTGGTAATTATTAAATTATAATTTTATTTTAAGTAAAAATATTATTGTTTGAAAATTAAGAAAATCACCTTTAATTTAAAAAAACTAAGTAGATTTTAACATTACATAAATTAAAGTAAATAATTTTTTTTGTTTATCAATTTGATTTAAAGATTAATTTATTAATTATTAATATTTTGACACTTATTTAAGATTTGATATCAAATTTAATATTATTAAAAGTAAATTTATGAAATGGATCAAAATATGTGATAATGTAAAATAGTAAAAATTGTGGATAATTATATAATATTATTTGACTAATAAAGAAAAGAAGATGTATATATAAAAAAAAGATAACTTAAAAAAATATTTAAATTAAAATTATTATAATAAAATTTAAAAAGATAAGTAATTAATGAAAAACTAATTATATTTATATTTTGTATAGAAGATTAAAATAAAATAATAATAATTTCATTTAATGATTTTAAATAGTTAAAAATGAAATAATTAAATTAAAATTAAGATAATAAATTTAAAAATGATAAGTTATTAATTAATAAATAAATTATTTTTTATTTTTATTAATTAGATCAAAATAAAATTTTATATATATATATATATATATATATATATATATATATATATATATATATATATTTATATATATATCAACTTTAATAACTGATAATTCATATAATGTATATAGACAGAGTAAAAATGTTACATTCACCTAATTTTATATTCTACATTATATAATTACGTATTAATTGTTAAATTATAATTTTATTTTAGGTAAAAAAAATTATTAATTTATATTCTACGTTATATAATTATGTGGTAATTTTTAAATTATAATTTTATTTTAAGTAAAAACATTATTGTTTAAAAATTAATAAAATCACCTTCAACTTCAAAAACTAAGTAATTTTAACATTACATAAATTAAATGTAATTAAAGTAAATAATTTTTTTGTTTATTAATTTGATTTAAAGATTAATTTATTAATTATCAATATTTTGATACTTATTTAAGATTTGATATTAAATTTAATATTATTAAAAGAAAATTTAAGCAATGGATCAAAATATGTTTGATAATGTAAAATAGAAGAAATTATGGATTATTATTATAATATTATTTGACTAATAAAGAAAAAAAGATATATATAAAAAAAAAAAAAGATAACTTAAAGTTTATCGTTATCCTCTTTTTATATTTTTTCATCTTTATCCAATAATTAATAGAGTTCGCAAACATATTTAATATTAAATTATATTATTATACTTTTTTTTATAAATATATCAAAATTAATTGAAAAAAAATGTGAATTTTATATTTGTTATTTGCATTAAAATCAAAGATATTTTATTTTTAGAACAAATATATATCTTTTCGGATCTTATGAACAAATTCAATCAATTATAAAGATTTTATTTGTATTTTTATTTTATTTTAAAATAAGATTGAGTTTAAAATTGACTAATTAAATTTTCAATTATACAATTGTAAAGTTAAAAACATTGTTGGATAAAATTATATTTTATACCACCAGATCTATTTATAAATAGGACAGGCCCAAAGGGAAGTTTCATAGAGACTTTAACCTGACTATGTTTTTCCTCCTTGCCCGTCTTCTCCTTCTGCCGTAGTTTTCAATCTCTCAAATGAATCAGTTTCAATCTATAGCATCTTCTTCCGATTATGCCAAGATTGAAATATCTAAAGAAATGTCTCCGATGGTATATATAAAATCTACCGAACCTTGTTGTTGTATAAGGTTTTCGGTCGCACAGTCTCCCTACATCATTCTGCAGCCGTTTGGGCTTTCAAATCAGGTTCGACAGTGACCATTTTTTGCATCTAGTTTTAATAATTAAAATGTGGATTTGATTTATGATTTAGATTCTGTATGATCCCTCAGATTTTAGATGAAGTCACGGTGGGATTGATCAGAACTAATTGGATCATCCACGATGATCGGATTGTTTATCCAGGTACTGTTTGCCTTATATTGTCTCATTCATCATATTCAAATTGTGATTGTCTTTTCAAACTAAACTTTTCTTCTTTAATTTTGGTTTTCCTTGAATGCAGGATTCATATGGGTCAGCATTGATCCCCTTTTGGCATTTTACAGGTGAGCCAACTGGGGTGGTGCTGAGTGCCTCAAATACGTTCTGGATGCCAGGTGGTGATGGAGGGCAGGGATCCTAGGGATTTGGGATTATTTATCTGTATTGTTATATTGTTGATAGACTATAAGATAATATATATGTGTAAAAGATTTGTTATAATATCAATAATATATGTTTCTTTATATGTTATTATAATGTTACAATTTCTTTTGAATTCTAACTGTCATGAATAACAAAGTGAGTGAAAATGACAATGATTCTTGTATGCTTACAGTTGCCTTCCAATTATTGACCAAGAATAACTTAAGGAAACATGAATATCCCCAAGCAGACAATTGATTACATAAACAACCTTATGTCTAGTAGGATTAAGAGGAATTTACTATTTACTGTGGCCATCTTACATTTTTAAGTCCATTGAAGATTGTAAATGACATATTTTTTGGGTTAGCAGACTTGGGTTATTGAAGATATTTTTTTTTCCTTGTCTAACTTAAAACTTCTTAAAATTCTAAAATATTTAGATGATAAAGGATAGTTATAACTTTAGACTAATAATTTTAAAACAAGTCAACAAAATAATAAAGTTCAACTCTAGTTATATATATATATATATATATATATATATATATAAAGATTCAAATAACTCAGGTATGTAATTATATATTTTTTATGCCAATAAAATGCATTTTTGTAAATAAGTCAGGCCTATTTGGTTATTGAAAAAACTAACAGTAAATAAATTTGTATTTTTTTTATCTTCCAAAATAATTTGTTTAAACTTTGTAACTCTAACTAAGTCATTTTAGTTTAAACAACACTATCACAATATCATATTATATATAATTTATCTATGTAATATAAACATGCTACATTTTTCTATTTTTTAATTATGGGACAAACTCACTAACTCGATTTATTGTTGGGATTCACCTATTTAATAGAATTTTCAACAATTATCCACATTAATAAAATTGAAAAATTAACCGAATGAAATGTTCAATAGTTGAATCATATATATAGGATAGGTAGGATATGTAGATATTACCCATTGAACATTCTCTTATAATTTTACTAGTTGGTTAGTCGACTCGATGTCATTGTATTATTCTACATTTTATGTAAATAATCACACACTTTTATATATAATTCTTCCTAATAAATGTCAAACTTTCATGGTTGTGTCTGTATTAGCTTGGAACGCGTGCTTAGTTCTGTGAGAGAATCTAGAATTGAGCCGTACAATTCTTTCGAAGTAACCCCACTTCTCTTTCACATATGTGATCTATCTGAAAATATCATAGAAGAATGTCAGAATTTAAAAATAAATTCTAAACGGGTGCTTATCCAAAACATTGGTTTAGGAAATATCCCGAAAATATAAAAATATCATTTTATGAACTTTCGGGATTTTTTTGAAAATGGGTTTGGGTTCCAAAATTACAAAAATAATTTTGAATTTTGAAAAGTGGAACCAAACAGACCTTAGGACCGGAGTCCTAGGGTTTGGGTTCGATTTGGCCGATCTAGGCTCGATCGGGTTCGGTCAAGACTAGTGGGGTTCAAACCATGGCTCGGTTGTATGGATCAAGGGACCAGAGAGCTCGGTCTTGGGCTCGGGAGGATCGGTCCCAAACTCGGGTGGCTCGATGGTAGACCGGAGAGGCTGGGTCCCGAGTCAAGTCTACCGATTTAGGTACTCGATCCTAGGGTTAGGTGGTTATCGATCCTAGGTCTAAGATTAAGGTCAGATTTATCGGTCCTATGTCAAGTGAGGGTTCAGTCCTAGGGTTAGATTTATCGGTCCTAGACTAAGTGAAGGCTTCGGTCATATGGTTAGGTTTATCGTTCTTAGTCCTCGGTTATAGGGTTAGAGAGCTCGGTCCTAGTCCTCGGTCCTAGGGTTAGAAAGCTTAGTCCTAGTCCTCGGTCCCAGTTGAAGAACACCGGTCGTGTCCCTCGGTCCTAGATGAAGAACATAGGTCGTGGTCCTCGGTCCTAGCTGAAGAACACCGATCGTGGTCATCGGTCCTAGTTGAAAAACATCGATCATACTCCATGGTCTTAGAAGAAAATCGTCGATCCTGGCAAAATGTTACCGGTTCTGACCCACGGTCCTGAGTCTAATTTCTCGGTCCTAGGTTAAAACCTTAGGATCGAGTATTCATATTTTGGTCCTAAATTTCATAAGCTTATAACTTTTAATTAGGATCATGAAATCATGATCTGTAAGCTAAAGTAAATTCATATGATCATAAAGAACAATAACCCTAACCTATATCACGATTTTGAAACCCTTACAAGGATCAATTTTAAAACACCATTTATATGTCAAATTTTGGGAACTTTTAAATTAGGCCATTTCAAGGCCTGTTTTTTTGTTCCATTAGCTTTGAAATGATGAATATAGTTGATCTAAACCAAAAAAAGAACATCATAACATCATTAGAATAGTTTTTGAAGATTTAATCAAAATCCAATCTTTTCAAAAACTAAATTTGATCAAACATGATCAAAGTGATGAAATAGTTTATTGAAATTCATACAAACATGTATAACAAATAATTGGATAAAAAAAATCAGAATTAAAAGCAAGGACACAAAATTTCAAAAATCCAATTTTCAAGCTTTATTTTTAAAATTTCAGTTGATCAAAACATGATTACAGTTGCATGGAAATCATTTAAATATGTTAACAAACATGTATAGCAACTATCTAGATCAAAAAATCCAGAATAAACCAAGAACACAAAGATTTTTAAAAATCAGTTTTTAAGCTTTAATTTTTAAATTTTTTGATTCAGGTTGATTTGATCGATCCTCTTTCAACATAAAGTTCATACATGATATATATAATTATTCTTAATAAAGAAATCACACAATCAAACATAAGAACACGATCAAACTAATCAAACAAGAAAATTTGATAAAAATCACAAATCGTGATACAAACGATATGGATGCATACCAACAGTGGGAGAACACTTCTAAAGTGTGTTTGCAGCTATTCAATAGCATTAATTGAAGCTTGGATCGTCGGAACAAGTTTTGAAAAAAACTAGTTCGCCGGAATCTTCGAAGCTTGATTTCAGGTGATGAAATCTGGTGATTGATGAGTTATTATTTAATGATTTGGTCTACAAACCATAGAGGAGTATTTATAGGGTAGATAAGTCGGTTGAGGAGGGTTAATTTGAGACAATTTTATCCTTCGATGAACTTATCCTTAATCTTATCTCCGACAGCTGACAGCCTTATCCAGTGCAAGATAAGGTTTCTAGATAGAGGAGTATCGTAGGCGCTGATGAAAGGAGCACATGGATGAAAAAATCAAGGAATTTGATCGCCTGTGAAGGAAACTAGAGATTCCGGAAGATCGTCGGCGAGGTCGCGATTCCAGCGAGCGCAACGTTTCAGCGAAGAAGACGGCTAAAACGACGTCATTTGGACTAACGACGTCCTACGTTCTGTTAGCGGTCAACGACTAGACTAATGGGGTTAGTCAGTCCCATTAGTTGATCTGTTGTGGGCGTGTGCGCGTGGCTCCGCTACATCCGGCTGTGTGAGAGCGTCTAGGCTGTTGGATGAGATTTGGGCGTTCATCTGATGGTTTAGAATCCTGCTGCAAAGATTAAAAATAATTTCAGCTACACAGGATTATTAGATTTTATTTTTATTTAAAAGGTTATTAAAAAATTGATTTTTAATTCTTTTTAAATCCATTTCTTCACCAAAAATTTCACAAAAATATATTTCTGAAATCATAATAACAATTATGATCATAATTTATTTTTGGGTATTTTTGGGGATTTTGGAGTATTTTATTTAATTGGTTTAATTCATTAATTAAACATAAATCATAATTAAATATTTTTAACCACTTCCTTGGTCTAATTTAGGTAAAATAAAAACAATATTTTACTCTCAAATTATTTTTGGAATTTTGAATAATTTCCTTAGTTATGGTTTAATTATCACAATAATTAACCCTTAATTATGTTTTAATTCATTCTTTAAGTTATTTTGAATATAAAAATTCAAAATATTATTAAAAATAATAATATTATTTGAAAATAGGGTAAGTTAAATTTTAATGCTTACAACTAACATGACAACTCAAAGTAACGACTTTAACCAACACTCATGACCTTGCTACCTTGGGTGGGGCAATAAATAACTTAATTAATGTATTGAACAATAAGAAGAAAATGTTTAATATTGGTTGAAAATTGAAATGATGAATGGAAAGAGTTGGGATGAAATAACAAAAATAAAAGATCATTTGTAGGAGACAAATGAACTAGGTATAGGTTCGTGCTCTAGAGACATGACCATTGTCACAAACGTAAGCTCGAACAAAGGCTTCACCGTTGAAATAGTATTGGCCTCGAGGATTGGCCTGCCCCAGCCCTAAGGTAAAAAACGTGAAAATAATTTGACTGCCCTAATTTTTTTTTTAAATTATTCAAAAGTTATTTTTTGTGAGATTTGAACTTATAACCAAATAAAAAAAATTATTTTTAATCTAAACAACTACGCTACATACTTTTATGTTTCAATGGGACGTGTCTATTTATCTATCTTTTGAATAATTAATAAATTTAACTAAATAACCTATTTTTTATTAAATGGGCTGCCCTAGCATGTGGGTTTGCTATGCTTACCCTAGGGCCAGCCCTACAATGGAATAGTATCCATAGAAGGCACGCTTTAAACATAAGGAAGACTACATATCCCATGTGTTTACAAGAGCAAAAGGCACATGAAATATTAATTTGTCTCTTATTATTCATTTGATTGATTGATCTTTCTCCATACCTCAAACTACTTGAAGTTAACGAAAACATCTCTAAAAAGCATGTACATCTTGTTCCTTTCCTCGTGAACACACCCTCGCCAATGATGAATGTAAAAGTAAGTGTTGATTCGAGTAACTACGTAAAATAATAACAATAGAGAAAATAAAAAAGAACACAAGATATAACGATGTTTGATCATACTGTCTACGTCCTCCGTAGTATTGTCAACTATATTATTTCATTCTTATGGTTAAAACCCTATATTACATGGTATTTATAGAGTTATACATTATGTCACAAAGACTAAACTGCTCCAGACCCAACTCATTAACTCTAAACTTAATTAACATGTGTATATAAGTCACATATACAACAATCTTTACATTGACGAATATTCCATCTTATATGAGATAAATCATAAATCACATACCTCCACTTTTGAGAAATTCAAGTCTTCTTAGAAGATAACATTATAGAGTTTTAGACACTCCAAGTGGGCTGGTCTACCATCATTCCTTAGCAACTTGAGACATTCAACAAACCCAAATAATGTCAAAACTTGTTGGTAGATAGAGTTCATCAACATATTAACTGCATTTTTACTAGTATGAACCTTCTGTAACAGTATCTCACCAGATGCGATCAACTCTTTTATCTTGTGAAATCTCACATCAATATGCTTCGTTCTAGCATGATACACTTAAATTTTTGCCAAATAAAAGGTGTTTTTATTGTTACAAAGTAATTGAACTCCACATTTCTAAATACCTACTTTCTTTACTAGCCCATTAAGTCGCAATGCTTCTTTAGTAGTTCCAGTTATTTCCATGTATTCTATTTCAGTTGTTGATAGTACCACAGTAGACTAAAATGTTGATTTTCAACATATAAGTCCCCCACAAAGAGTAACACAAACCCGGTTGTAGACCTTCTATCATTCATATCGCCAACATACTTTGAATCCACATATCCAACAACTACATAATCAACTCGTTGACTACCAAAAATAATACCATAACTTGAAATGCCTTTATATATATGGTTTTACCATAAACTTACTATATTGAAGATCCATTTAATTGCTTCACAATTTTGTTTACCCGGTTTTTCCATAAACTTACTAACTTGACTCACAACTTAAACCAAATTCGGTCATCTATAAACTATCGCATACATTAAAACAACTAACTACACTTGCATATGGAACGTTTGTCATGTTTTCAATATCTGTCTTTCTTCGGACATTGTTCAAAAGAAGGATTAAATGATTCGCCAAAGGAGTGGACACTGGCTTCGAATTGATCATTCCAAATTTGTCTAGTACTTTCTCAACATATTCTCGTTTAGATAACCACAGTTTTCTTGAGCTTTTATCCCTGTAAAATTTATATTACAAGAATTCTCTTCACAACACCTAAATCTTTCATATCAAACTCCTAGTCCAACAAAACTTTCAAACTAACAATATAATGCATATGTTCTATAGCAATCAATATATTATCCACATAAAGTAACAAAAAAACAAAAAAAAAACTACCATCAAGGCTTTTGACATAAATACAAAAATTATACTCACATCGCATATAAGCAATTTTAATCATGTAAGAGTCAAACCATTTGTACCACTGTCTTGGAGACTATTTTAATTCGTACAATGATTTCTTTAACCTTCACACTAAATGTTCACGTCTAGGCTGAGTGAACCATTTTGGTTGCCTCATATAAATTTGTTTATCTAAATCACCATTCACAAAAACAGTTTTAATATACATCTTTTCTAAATTCAAATTACAACTTGCTACTAACGCAATCACTACCCTAATTGAAGTATGTCTAACCACTGGAGAAAAAAAATCATCATAATATATCCCTTTTGCTGCGAAAACTCTTTTACAACAAGTCGAGCCTTGAACTTTTCCTTTTCCTTTTCTAATACTATTGATTTTTTCTTATAGACCCATTTGCACCCAATCTTCTTCTTACCCTCAAAAGAAGCTCAACTAGCTCTCACGTTTGGTTCTTCTGCAAAGATTTTATCTCCACAATCATCGCATCCATCCATTTATCTTTTACCTGACTCGTAATAGCTTCTTGAAAGTTTATCGGATCATCAACATTGCTAAGTAGTGCAAACGAGGCCATGTTTTCATAACCAAATCTATTAGGAGGCTTCACATTAGTGCATCTTTGTCTATCTCTAACTAGATTATAATCTTGTAAACTATTTGTATCACAACATTCAGAAGCTGAATTTGAATTCTCACCCCTATTAAATATCACTGAAGGTTGTTTTAAATTCATCTCCACCCTATTAGATTCTACCGAGAGTTCTTCTGAATTCATTTGTACTGTATCTGAAATAGAGAACTTTTCACAATATTATCTTTACTATGTTGCAACATAGATTGCTCATCAAAATACTACATCTATGTTGTATTTGGATCCCACAACTTATATCCCTTAACACATTTCTTATAATCTAAAAAGATGTATTGCTTGGACTTAGGATCAAGTTTTGATCTTTCGTCACCAGGTACAAGCACATAACTTGGACAACCAAAAATCTTTAACTAATTGCACTATGTGTTCACACTTCTTCAACAACTTACATCTCAAAGATGCCCGTGATAATCTATTGATGAAATAACTCTCCATATTCACATATTCTACCCATAAACTTGTAGGAAGCCCTACATCCAATCTCAAGCACTTTGCCTTCTCAACAATGAATTTATTAATACTTTTTCCACACCATTTTATTGTGGTGTCTTACGTACTATAAAATACCTCTAAATACCATACTCCTTACAAAAAATTTTAAACTATATATTTGTGTACTTTATACCATTGTTAGACCTCATATACTTGATTTTTCTACATGTCTAGTTCTCTACATCCGCTTTCCATAGCTTGAATTTGGCAATGACTTCGAATTTCTGTTTCAAGAAATAAATTCAGACTCCATATGTCGGAATGCACATAATTAAGAATTCTTTTTGTATCGTGTTTACCAGCTGCAAATTTAACTTTAGTCTGTTTTCTAAGAATACATAATTTACAAAAGTCTAACTTACAACTCTTTACACCTTTCAACAAATTTCTTTTATACAATTCAACTATTCCATGCTTGCTCATACGCCTAAGACGAAAATGCCATAATTTTGTGATATCATCATTTGACTCAACAAAATGAATTCCACCTACAATTTTACTTCTAACAATGTATATATATTCTTTTTGATTCTCTTTCTTTTCATAACAATCAATGCGCCTTTACAAATTTTCATGATTTCCAAATCCTCATCCGTTTTATGAGAATATCTATTTTCATGTACGTACTTAACGAGATAATTTTTTACTTCATTTCAGGTATATGTCTATCATTATAAAGAGTTCTAATAGTACGATCATACATCTTAATTTTTTGCCTTCACCATGCTAATAATACTAAATCATTTATTGTCACATAAGTAGGGGTGGGGAAAATTACCGATATTAAAGGTATATCGAAAATACCGTACCGTAATATATCGAAAATATTGACTTTTAAGGTATACCGAAAAAAGGTAAGGTATGATACTGATACCGTAATTATTGGTACGGTAAAGGTATGAGATTTATAAAATTTTGGTATATCAAGATATACCGAAATACTGAAATAGTATTTATAAGTTAATATATATAAATATATATATATATAATACTTATAAGGAAATAATTAAATAGATTTGAAATTAATTTAATTATAGAAATATAATTTTTAAATAATATCAAAATATAATTATACTGGAATATTATTTCATATATGCAATCTCTACCTTACCGATGGGATTGGTGTTTTTTAAAATTAATATATTTTTTAGGTATCAAAGGTATAATACCGATACCGTACCGAAAATAAGGTATACCGAAGTTAAGGTAAGATAAATGTATGAATATTTTGTATACCGAAATTAAGGTATATCGAAACAAGGTATACCGAAATCAAGGTAAGGTAAAGGTATTTATTTTTTGCATACCGAAATTTTAGGTAAGGTATAAGGTATGGATAAAATATTAAGGTATATCGTACCGACCCACCCCTACACATAAGTGAACAAAACCAAAATTACCTGACTTGTATGAACTGAATCACTCTTTGTTAGACGTTATGTGATGAGAACACCCTGAATTAAGAATCTATGCATATTTGAATTGACGGTTTATAATTGAAAGTACATCACCATTATTCTTATCTAAGCTGTCTTTATGGACAACGTTCACCGACTTAGAAGATTCAACATCATTAATCATCTTTAGACAAATTTTCTTTATATATCCCGACTCTCTGAAATTATAACAACAAAACGTCTTTTTGCTCCTTAACTTGGATCTGGATTTTCCTCTTCCAGAACGCTTTTTTCTTGTCTTCTTCCACGACCTTGATTTCTTGTAACATATAAACTATCGGATTGAGAATTTTCCTTTGCATTCTACTTCCGTTGGTTTTGGACCAACAATGTTGCAGTAATTTCTTCAACTTTGATAGTTTCTTTTCTATATATCAGAGTAGTCATAGGGTACTCATAAAAATACGGTAATAAACATAAAAAAACCATTGATTTATCTTCATAATTAATATTCCCATTAAGTTGCGCTAGATCCGTGATTATCTAATCGAAGACATATAAACTATTAGCCTTGTGACGAGCTTCTATAAAATATTGGCAAAAACTTTAGCTAATAGGCTCAAAGTTCTTTTTTCAGAACTCATTTCTCCTAACTAGATGACGTTCATGCAAGATAGACAAATCACCGATACTTCTCTCATTGCAAATGAGTGTATTGATTATATTCACTAGTAAAAAAATGGGCTTCAGTAAATGCCAAAGTCGTTACTGAAAGTCAAAAAAGCTGTTATT
Source organism: Impatiens glandulifera (assembly GCF_907164915.1). NCBI lineage: Eukaryota > Viridiplantae > Streptophyta > Magnoliopsida > Ericales > Balsaminaceae > Impatiens > Impatiens glandulifera. The sequence goes on along the minus strand of NC_061869.1, from coordinate 12,092,181 downwards.
GATGAATTTCAGTAACGGCCTTATGAGGCGTTACCATTCATTACTGGCACTGATGTTACTGATATAAAAAAATATCAGTAACAACATTAGAGAACATTACTGATATTAGTATCAGTAACGGTTCTATAGCCGTTACTGATATTGATATCAATAATGGCTCTATAAGAACAATGTCGTTACTGATATGCATATTAGTAACGACTCTTCCAATGACAATGTTATTACTTATATTCATATTAGTAACGACTCTCTCAATGGAAACATCGTTACTGATATGAATATTAGTACGAATCTTCCAATGACAATGTCATTACTAATATGAATATTTATGAGTGGTAACATATTCCTTAATCAAATGTTGTTGTTTCTTCACCATTTTCATCTTCCTTCCAATTCAGAAGCTATCCATAAACAATAAACATGATTTTTTATCTTCATCATCATACAAAAAAAATATTTTTTTTTGATATGAAACTAGGGCTGAAAACGAGTCGAGTCGAGCTCGAGTAGAGGTCTACTCGAGCTCGAGCTCGAAAAAATTTCAACGGCTCGAACTCGAGCTCGAGCTCGATCGAGTATCAAAATTAAAGCTCGAGCTCGAACTCGAACTCAAAACAAGTACTCGAGCTCGACTCGAACTCGACTCGATTAGCTTGAATTTTACCGAGCTCAAGAGCTCGGCTCGAGCTCGACTCGATTAGTTCGATTTATAGCTCGAGCTCGAGCTCGAACTCGAACTCGACTCGAAACATACAAAATTAAAACATATCAACTAAATAGTTTCACACTTTCAATATATCAAAAGATCACAACAAAATGAATAAACATATAGAATTATTCATTTCACCTAAAACATAAACATTCCATCAAAATCAAATAGAACACACAACATTACACATTTAAACATTCCACTTAAAACATAACCATTCTAACTAAAAATATCTAAAATCCAAAGTCCAAACATACAATATATTAAATTAGTCCAACATAAAACAACCAAACTTACTTAATCAAAACTCCAAAGTTCCCAACATTCCAAAGTCCAAACTTACTTAATCCAAACTTCCAAAGTCCAAACTAAAAAATAACACCTTATTTGGATTCCAGAAGACAAATTTCTTGATAAGTTTTATCTCTCTGAAAAAACAATATATAGTTAAATTAATGTTCAAATAATAATATATGTTAACGTAAAATAAAAAATATTAAATTTCACTTACCCTCGTATTTTTTTTCACTCCATGCAAATGTCGAAGCCAATCTCCTCCACATAGAAGAACTTGCACCGTCTCTGGGGAAAGTGATGAACGATAAGAATCAATGACCCTCGTCCCAGCACTAAATAGTTTGAACCTGAGTCACTTGGCAAATAGTTTAGCTTCATTTGTCGTTCGACTTCTCTCAAATTTATCTTCTTTTTTATGCAGTTTGTACTGTGTCGCAAAAGACTTGTTGTAGACCCTTTGCATATTGATAAAAAAGAAGAGCAATGCTTGCACTTTGCCTTTTTACTTCCATCCGCCACTGTAACAGATTCAAAATCATTCCAAACACTTGAAGTTTTTCTTTTTTTATTGATACGGAAACCTTCTTTCTCATGTTCTTCTGGATCTTGATTTTTTTGTGATTCTCCCCAGCATGCGAAACAATTGTTTCATCTTGTTGAAGTTCATCACCAATTTCATTGCTCTCAATTTCATCTACAGCTTCTACACCATCTACGGACATAATTGATCTAAAAGCCACCAAAAAATTCATAATATATGATGAGTTAGAATTATATCATATGACAAGGACGTAATGCAAAAACATACTTTCTAACTGTAAATATAAACGAAGCAGCATGAGAGATTACCTGTTGAAAGACCGAATATCTGTAAAAGGAACCTCACGAATGGTGTAAAGATTCTTATCTGCGTAATATTAGAAAATTTCATTAAATGCAGTATTACAGACATTAAATACAGTATTAAATATAGTATTACAGTATTCATATTAGCAAGATTCCTAAATGCAGACATTAAATTGAAGATAACTCATACCAATTTCGTTCAACCTTTGATTTGGGACAATATTATAGTATTACAGAAGTGGTCTTTAAGGATTTAGGTATTACAGAGTACAGACTTAAATGCAGTATTACAGTATTCATATTAGCAAGATTCCTAAATGCAGACATTAAATTGAAGATAACTCATACCAATTTCGTTCAACCTTTGATTTGGGACAATATTACAGTATTACAGAAGTGGTCTTTAAGGATTTAGGTATTACAGAGTACAGACTTAAATGCAGTATTACAGTATTCAAATTAGCAAGATTCCTAAATGCAGATATTAAATTGAAGAGAATCTAGTTCTTTGTTGACAGATCGGAAGTATAACATATCGAATCTATGCAAGATCGAAAGAGAATAAAGAAGAAATTGAAATGAAAATAAAAAAGGGGAAAACGATGAAAACCTTTCGGTGCTTTGCATTGAGCTCCTTGGTGACGTTTGCTTTCTCGTTTGATGAAAACATAGTTCTTTGTTGGCGGCTGTCCGAATGAACTATGGAGGAGAAGAGGTTAGGGATTTTGGAGGAGAAAGGTTAGGGTTAGGGATTTTGGACTTTGGAGGAGAACTGGAGAAGAATGAAGAGGGAGGGTGCCCGTTAGGGATTTAGCCATTTAGGGTATAAATTTATATTTTATATTTTAATACTCGTATTTTATATTTAATTAAAGTATTACAATTTTTTATATTATAAAAAGTAAATATAAAATATAAAATATAAAATATAAATTAAAAAATATATATAAAATATAAAATATAAATTAAATATAAAATATATTAATATAAATTATATATATTCGAGTAGCTCGTCGAGTACTCGAGCCGAGTATATAACTACTCGAACTCGGCTCGATTATATAACGAGTCGAGCTCGAGCATGCTCAAGCTCGAGTTTGACCGAGCTCGAGTCGAGCTTTGACCGAGCTACTTGCGAGCAGCTCATGAGCAGCTCGTCTCATTTTCAGCCCATATGAAACTAATGATATTAAAAGAACAATTACCATTCTTTTATCAGTAGTAGGGCTCTACTTGTATCGACCTACATGAATGTGATCGAAAATATTCACGAGTTTTTAAAATTTCTGATAATGATATCATTCATCATTGAAGATAAGTAAGTAGAAAATCATACTAGAAGGTTTAACACCTCGATTTTTGCACCTTGTTCCATATAGAGTTTTTAAAAATGATTCCTTCTATCCTGAGTTAATTAGAGAGACAAAGGCATTGTTTGACTTTCTTAAGTAAAGTTTTAAAAAAAGAAGCTTACTCTTGAGCCTGCAGCATCATCTCCTTCTTTTACAATCCATGAATTCAAACTATCACCATGTCATTTAAATACTCAATTAATAAAAAGAGAAGAAAGACATTATTATTACCATCATTTAACAAAATTTTTCACTGAGATCATTAACATCATCCTCTAAAATTACACAATATTGTTTTTGTCTAACCTTCACCAGGAATCAAGGATGCAAGTGAACACTATATTTGAGTAGGATCTCTTGAAATATACGCTTATTGCTCCTACCTTCTTACTTGATAACCCTCGAAACACGTTCAACCAAAGTTGAACATTGTTAGAGAAAAACCAAAAGGAGAAATCAAAGGAGATAATAAAGCTAACAATAACCCGTGTTTCGAATCATCTTTCATTTTTTATCGAACGGAGTGTAAGATAACGTCTGGCGGCAACGGTAACACTAGGCGGCAACGGAGAAGAAAGAAAGAAGAAAAGAGAAGAAAGGCTCATTTAATGAGTATCAGTAACGTCATTGTCATAGAGTCGTTACTGATACTAATGTAGTTTCGTTAACGACTCTTTGGAAAACAGTTATAGATACCCTTGTTTTAAAAACTGAATCGACAAACGGATTATCTATAAAGTTTTTCAAAGAGTTGTTACTGATATTAAAGTAGTACAAATACCCTTGTTTAGAAAAACAAAGAGAAAATTATGGTATTAGTAACAATTTTTTTAGAACCGTTACTGATATACAGACTTATAAAGCTGTTACAGATACTCATTATCTATAAGGGTCATATAAGGCCGTTACTGACATTTGTTACAGATAGGGGTGTTCAACCGGTCGGTTAACCGGTTAAACGGTTCCAGTTAAGACCGGTTTTGTCTTTTATTTTACAAACCGGTTAACCAGCCGTTATGGTATCGATTTTACCGATTCTAGTTCTACCGATTTTGGTCAATTCTAGTCGGTTAACCGGGTTTAACCAGGTTCAATTTTTTTAATTAAGTAATAAATTTTGAAATGATTTTTTTTTTTAAATTATTGTTTACACTTTCCTATTATACTATTCTCTATCCTTTCTTGTCTATATTATAATATATTTTGTTGATATATTTAAAAATATGTTATAATATACTATTTTATTGTAACAATATAATATATTTTATAGCTATTTTGATTTTGTTAACTTATAATTCTACGTTATTATATAGTTATAAAAACAATTTTACATATTTTAATGAAATTATTTCAGATTATTTTTAATTTATTTTTGTAAAAATTTTTATATAAATTATAGTGTTTTTAAAAAATAATTCAATAAAAATTATAATTTAAAATTTAAAAATAAAAAAGATTTATAGATTATTAAATATTATTTATAAAATAACTAATACAAATTATAAAATATAAAAATATATAATTAAATTATTACCGATTTACCGGTTAAACTGTTAGAAAAATAGGTAAACCAAAAACCGAATCGTTTAACCGGTTAACCGAAACTGCTAGAACCAGTTAACCAATAAACCGTTAAAACGAAACCGGTTAACTATCGGTTCAGTTGGGTTACCGGTTTTCCAATTTTTTTCATAGCCCTAGACGACCCTTTTTCTATTAGTGATTACTAAAAGAAAAGGAACGAGATGTTTTTGTAAACTTGATATCGAAAAAGTTTTTGATCATGTTAGTTGAGATTTTTCTCTTATTGAGAAAATTAGTTTTGGAGCGAAATGGAGGAAGTGGATCAAAATTTGTGTTAATGAACCTAATTTCTCAATTTTTATCAACGACACAGTGTTTGGATTTTTGAAGAGCTCGAGAGGGCTTAAATATGATGATTCTTTATCACCCCTCATTTTCACGGTGGTTATGGAAGATTTGTCAAAATTATTCGAGAGAGTCATCAACGCTCTCACTTATCTCACTTAAGTCTTTTCATGGGGATTAATATGGTTACGACGAGAAGACCCAACCTCATATCTCACTTACATTTTGCTGATGACACTCTTTGTCTTACTAAACATACAATAGTAAACATTTATTTTCTTCGGAAGATTCTTATTCTTTTGTAGGCATGTTTAGTGTTAAAAATTAATAGATAAAAGTATGAACTTTTTTCATCGGTAACGTTCATAACACCCAGTCATTGGCCAAAACTACGGGATTTAGAATAGGTTCTCTCCCATCAAAGTATATCAGCTTCCCTCTCGGTGCCAAATTCAGTTGCAAGGATATTTGGAATCCTATCATCGAGAAAATGGGAAACATGTTGGCTCTTTAAAAGAGCAAACTTCTCTTTAAAGATGGTGGGTTGGTCCTCATTAAGAACTCCCTCGCCACAATTCTAACATTCACTATGTCACTATTCCCTATCCTTACATCGATGACCAATAAAATGGACACAATCATTAGGAAAATCACTCACTTGGTGAGATGGGACATATGAAGCTTGGCGTTGTTGACAACGGACTCGAAATCAACAATTTCTCCCTTTTCAACACTTCACTCCTTTATAAATGGTGGTGGAGATTTCTCAACAAAAACGGAAGCCTTTGGAAGAAAACAATCATTACCAAGTATGAACTTCGTGATAGCGAATAGATGTCTCTTTCTTGGAGAAAGTTTATGGATAGAATCATATAGGGCCGTATCACTATAACATGAGAAAAACTCCATCCCCTTCTCATTTTTACAGATGGGAATGGTAAGAAAAACAATTTTTTGGAATGATTCGTGGCACCCCAACGGAAAATTGTCAGACTCTTATCGAGATCTTTTTGAGATCTCTAATGAAAAAATGGTTAAAGTGACAGACTGTTTTCATATCACATCTAATCAAATTGTTTGGAAAATTTTTTTAAATAGACGACTTTCTATCGAAGAGGAGGGGAGATGAGATCTCTTCATAGAATCTCTTACCAACGTTTCGATTGACCTAAAGACTAACAACAAGTTTTCTTTGACCGACTTTCCCAATTTTACAACTAGCTACATTTATCATGCGTCTCTCTAAAGAACTTCATCCCGATTTTCATTAGAAAGAGGTGTGAAAATAAAAAAAAAATCATCAAAAATCTCATTTTTTGGTTGAAAAGTTATCAATGGAGGAGTTTTAACATCTAACAAGCTGAAAAAGAAAGAATTTCATCTCGCTAGCAAAGCAACATTTGTTTGAATAATGAAGAATTCATTAATCATATTCTCCTTCATTGTGATATTGTTAAGAACATGTGGACTATTCTACGGAACCTCCTTCAATTCCAATAAGATACACTAATAAAAGTCGCCGACTTTTGGATCAAATGGATTGATTTGAGTTCTATCAACAAAATCACGGACGACTGAAAACCAATTGCCCTCATCATATGGTGGACGATATGAAAAGAAAGAAATATAAGAGTTTTCGAAATGAAAAGTTATGAATACAAGCGTCTCAATTAATTTGTTACACGTGTTCACTTTAATCCGAAAAGACGAGCTTATACGAGATGAGAATTCTTTAAATCTTATTGACATTTAAAATTTTTAAGTTATTTTTAGTTATTGTTTTTTTTTCTTTTATAATATTTGAACGAATCTTGCGTTTTTATATAATGAAATTTTTTTTTTTAAATACATATATATTGAACTATGTATTATTGAATTGAATTATAAAATGAATGAAACTTAGATGATAACAAAAATGTCATTAAATCCTATATTTCTTTAACAAAACAAAAAGTTTCAAAAAAATCGTTTTACATTAAGGAAGAAGAACCAACTCTCCCTTTCCTCAAGGTACGCTCATTCTCTCACTGCTCATCGTCTCTCTTCCTCTCATCTCCGCATTTCCCTCCTTCCTTAAGCTTTAATACATACCAATAGCTTCAGAACCGTCCTGTAATCACATGTTCTGATCTCCGCATTTTCTGATCATTCTTCATCAGCTCGTGAGTTTTTGCTTTTCCTTTTCAATTTCGCTGTTTTGATTCTCAATACTGTCAACTCCTCCTGTTTTTCTCATAAAAAGAGCTTCATCCGTTTCTTACCTGCTAGAACTTTGCAGATTTTTCATTCTTGTCTTAGACTTAGACCTAGATATGCATAAACTAAGAAATGTCGTTGATCTAACACTGTACGTCGTTGCTAATTGTAATTTCGGTATAAAACAGACAAAAGAGCTTCTAGTTATCAATTTGACACGTTCTTGTATTCAATTGATTTCATACTGTAATCCTGTATCCAACATCTAAATTATACTTGCAGGAGAATGGCATCCCATATTGTTGGATATCCTCGTATGGGCCCCAAGAGGGAGCTCAAATTTGCCTTGGAATCATTCTGGGATGGGAAGAGCAGTGCTGAGGATTTGAAAAAAGTGTCTGCTGATTTGAGATCATCCATATGGAAGCAGATGACTGATGCTGGTATCAAGTACATTCCTAGCAACACTTTCTCTTATTATGATCATGTGCTTGACACTACAGCCATGCTCGGTGCTGTTCCCCCAAGATACAATTGGACAGGTGGTGAGATTGGTTTCGACGTATTTTTCTCCATGGCCAGGGGAAATGCCTCTGTGCCAGCTATGGAGATGACCAAGTGGTTTGACACCAACTAGTAAGTACTGATGAATTGTTATCGTCTTTATTCGTGATTTATCTTTCAACTTCTGTTTTGAGTTTTGACCATGTGTTTCTGCAGTCACTACATTGTCCCTGAGTTGGGATCTGATGTTAACTTCTCCTACTCTTCACACAAGGCTGTTGATGAATACAAGGAAGCAAAGGCGGTATGTTTTTCTAGATTCTTGTAGGTTGCAAGTTGCAACTAGAAATAAATCTCAAATACATTTATAGGTTGCGGTGAGATCATGATTTGTTAAAATGTAATGTTGATATATAACTAACAATGGTAAATCTTCTCTGAAAATTGTCGTAAGATAGTGAATTGTTTTACCTTTGTTTTTTATCTATATAATATTGCAGGTTTTATTGTTATCATCAAATAAATGCTCAACAATCTTTAGTATTAGTTACATTGGATGTGTAATTAATTTATCAGAAATTCTATTTGATATGAGTTGGAAAATGATATTTGTCATAATCTATGTGGCAATCACAACTCCATCAGAAAATCTCCCAAGTTAAATTGAAAGTTTTTTTTGGGGTGCAAGATTGTTTTTGGATAATGATCAAGATTACACTGTAATTTGTAATTTCATTTTGTATTAAAATCATGATCCAAGTTTCTTTCTACATCATCATTTATATTATTTTCTTGATGATTAGATTTTTTTACAAACATAACAAATGTATATTTTTTTTGGAAGACGATTAAGATGAAAAAGCATGATCTCAAATGGGCTATTGCAGTGAGGTGACTTTATTCATGTGGTAATGCTGCCAATTAAGTTTATTTTTTTGCTTACAGAAGATAGTAATCATGATCACTAGTATCCCTTTTTAGTTATTCAGCAAATCATGTAGCTTGGGAAGATTAATATATTCATTCTGTTATGCACAGCTCGGAGTAGATACTGTCCCTGTCCTTGTAGGCCCCGTCTCTTACTTGTTGCTATCGAAACCTGCAAAGGATGTTGATAAATCATTTTCTCTTCTTTCCCTTTTGAGCAAGATTGTTCCCATTTACAAGTGAGGAAGCTAACTTTATTTTTTTTTCTGTCATAAATTCTCTTCCAGTGTTATATTGAACTTGGTTTTGCTAATAAGCATCTGCTTAACAGGGAGGTTGTTGAGGAGCTAAAAGCTGCTGGTGCATCATGGATTCAATTTGATGAACCCATCCTTGTCAAGGATCTTGACTCTCACAACTTGGAAGCATTCACTTCTGCATACACTGAACTGGAGTCTTCTCTGTCTGGCCTGAATGTCCTTGTAGAGACATACTTCGCTGATGTTCCTGCCGAAGCATTCAAAATCTTAACCAGCTTAAAGGGTGTTTCTGGTTTTGGTTTTGATCTTATTCGTGGAACCCAGACACTTGATTTGATCAAGAAGGATTTCCCAAAGGAAAAATATCTCTTTGCTGGTGTGGTTGATGGAAGAAACATATGGGCCAATGACCTTGCTGCTTCTCTCAGTGTCTTGGAGTCCCTTGAGGGCGTTGTTGGAAAAGGTAAAATAAAAAATCAGCTAGTGAATTGGTTAAGTATTGTCGGATTTGAACCCATCCTTGGTAGCTCAGTAGCAAAAGTATTGGACTGAGAGGCTTACTATAACTGAGCTCTCAGGTTCAATTGTCATTGAAAAATCAGATTGAAGTGGGAGGTCACGGTAGTGGGTTATTGTGCTAGCCTCCTCCTTGGTGCTTGAAAAGCTTGCCCGATACCATGGCTACAAAATAAAGTGAGTATTGTCGGATTTGTGTTAGCAGTAAATACTGATCCGAGGATACAGTGAATCAGATCGAGGAACTGAGACCAAAATAATATTGTTCCTACGAATGTCTTTACTTTCTTCCTTTCATCTTTGATGAAATCCTGTCTCAGTCCAATTGTGTCTGATCATCTTCTCGGACCAGCTACTGATCATCGAGGAAAATTTCCTTGTAGACTCAGGTCCTTTTAAGGTAGCTTGATAGGATTTTATCTATTGGGGACAATTTTTATTATCACCATTCATCAATAAAATTTCTCTAATGGATTTTTCTCTTAAAAAAAGAGAGCAAATATTGATCCGAGGTCATGTCAATCCTGTCCGCAGATAAACTTGTGGTGTCCACATCCTGCTCACTTCTCCACACTGCTGTGGATCTAGTGAATGAGACCAAGCTTGATGATGAAATAAAATCATGGATGGCATTTGCTGCTCAAAAGATTGTGGAAGTGAATGCTTTGGCTAAAGCATTGGCTGACCAGAAAGATGAGGTTTATTGATTTTACTTTTTTTTAATCCAATTTGTTTCTGTTGCTGACTATTCTTGGTTTACTTTCAGAGTTTTTTCTCTGCCAATTCTTCGGCTCTAGCTTCCAGGAAATCCTCCCCAAGAGTGAACAATGAGGCAGTTCAGAAAGTTGTAAGTTAGCTGCTCCATTTTCATGTTCTGAACGCTTTTGACTTGTAAACTCTGAAATTTTGAATTGTAAAATTGCTCATTTCTCCATCAGGCTGCTGGTCTTAAGGAATCTGACCACAGACGAGCAACCAATGTCAGTTCAAGATTGGATGCTCAACAAAAAAAGCTTAATCTACCCGTCCTGCCTTCTACTACCATCGGCTCTTTCCCTCAAACTGTGGAACTCAGAAAAGTACGCAGAGAATACAAGGCCAACAAGTGAGTATTTAGCTAGTAAACATTTTTTTTCAGATATCTCAGAACTTAGGCTTTGTTTTGTATAATCCATTATCCAATCATCTAACAAAATACCAGATTTTTACTTTATTTTATATAACATTTTAAATACTAAAGCTATTTTAGTAATTTAAACCAAATAATCTACTTTTTGATCAAACAAGATTTTTCCCCACAAAAAATCAGATCATTAGAAGAAAAAAAAAACCTACATCTCAGAGATAGATTAAAAAATTTATTGACAGTTTCTTATTTGGAGCTATTTATCTTTTTGTTACACATGTATTTTATTTTCTCTATTGACATTGTTTATTTTTTTTTCTGCAGGGTTTCAGAGGACGATTACATCAAAGCTATGAAGGAGGAGATCAATAAAGTTGTCAAGCTTCAAGAGGAGCTTGACATTGATGTCTTGGTTCACGGAGAGCCTGAGGTGAGTTTTGATATATAATATAATCCTCCTTGGCTTTATCATAGATTAATTAAAAAGATGATTGTTTTTAATCTAATTGTTATTTTTATTTACTGTTTCCAGAGAAATGATATGGTGGAGTACTTTGGTGAGCAGTTATCTGGTTTTGCCTTTACTGTAAATGGATGGGTACAATCCTATGGTTCACGATGTGTTAAGCCACCAGTCATCTATGGCGATGTGAGCCGCCCCAAACCAATGACCGTTTTCTGGTCCACCACAGCTCAGAGCATGACTTCTCGTCCAATGAAGGGAATGCTTACTGGCCCTGTCACCATCCTCAACTGGTCCTTTGTTCGTAATGATCAGCCTCGGTAAGTTCTCCATTTTGTAACCTTAATGTCTTTAACTTCATAAAAATTCATTTTTTTTCTCCTTTTTTCTAGATTTCAAACATGCTACCAGATTGCATTGGCCATCAAGGACGAAGTAGAGGATCTTGAGAAGGCTGGAATTACGGTTATTCAAATCGATGAAGCTGCTCTTAGGGAAGGTTTGCCATTAAGGAAATCAGAGGAAGCTTTCTACCTTGATTGGGCTGTTCATTCTTTCAGGATTACCAACTGTGGTGTCCAAGACACCACACAGGTTAGTCAATTCTTTAACCTCCTCCACCATCAATTCAAATCATCATCCAAAAATACTAAAACCTTGTTTGATGTGAGTTATTAGGACCTTGTTCCATATGGGTTATTTGAATTTGATATCAAATAACCCACATCAACAATCATATTATCAACCAAAATACCTTCTATTTCTTTTAAAAATTAAAAATAAAAATTCATCATACATTTATACATCTAATGTCTTTTTACTTAAATAACCTATTAGTTATCCAAATAACCTAAATACCATGTATTTTATTAATTAAAAAAACAAATATTAATTATACCTCTAATACATTTTTATCCAAATAAACCCAATATAACATAATTCTTAATAACCTACATCAAATAACCCTAGAGCAAACTTAGATCTAAAATATTTTTACTTGACTTTTTTTATAATACTTAAAGATCTTAAATACATATGCATGTACTTAATTGGTTTATTTTCAAGCTATGGTTATGAATGAGATTTTAGTCAATTAACCCAATAACTCCAAATAATCCATTTTCTCCAAATAAATGGGTTTATTTCATAAAAAAATCTACTGTCAAACAAGCTCCAAGACACTAGACATAATAATTCATTAAAATGGCTGTAGATCCACACCCACATGTGCTATTCAAATTTCAACGACATCATTCATTCAATCATCGACATGGACGCGGACGTGATCACCATCGAGAACTCTCGTTCAGACGAGAAGCTGCTCTCCGTTTTTCGCGAGGGAGTGAAATATGGGGCTGGAATCGGGCCAGGAGTGTACGATATTCACTCTCCAAGGATCCCTTCATCCGAGGAGATTGCGGATAGGATCAACAAAATGCTACAGGTTCTTGAAACCAACATCTTGTGGGTCAATCCAGATTGCGGACTGAAGACCCGTAAATATGGGGAAGTAAAGCCAGCTCTTGAAAATATGGTTTCAGCTGCCAAAGCCATCCGTAGCCAACTAAAATGATGAGTTCCCATGCCCTTAAACTGAAATAATAAATTTTGAAATTTTTCTCTTGCTCTATATAAAATAGTGTTATATTAGCCATTTTTTCATTATTGCCTTTTTAAAGGCATTCATTCATCTATTCTTTCCCTGTTAGGATGGTTTGTTTCTTAATAGAAATACTAGTCTCACAATATTACACAAAATATGGATGTGGCATATTTGATTTTGCTAAGGAATGGGTGAGATTTGTGCCCTTGATCCATATCTTTATTGTGCTAATAACACATCCCATTGTGTATCCTTTACATATATATGTTGAAGATGATAGTGCACAGATTGGAAGGGGTTTAGACTGTTTAGTACAAATAGAATGAAGATTTTGAGACAGTTTTTTGTTCATATTATTATGGTTGTATCATGCTACACATATCATTATATAGGTTATACTTATACACATTTTTTTTGTAATCGGGATTTAAATCAATGCATTATCTTGGGTAAGTAATTTGTCACTTGAGTTACCCTAACCGACAAACACAATTGGGAAATATATGTAATATATGTGGAGATAAGTATGCCTTTTTGCGTCCTTATTTATATTTATATAGTTAGAACATTACAAATTATGATTTTAGAAGTAATACATAATTTGAAAAAAAAAAAAAACCTAAAATTTTGTCACATCTAATTAGTTTATGAACTTATGACCTTAGCATTTAAGTAAAAGTAAATTGCACATGAGTTATTCTTGTGAATTAAGTTTGTCTGCAGTTGAATCATGTTTTTCTATAAATTTCACAATCCAGTTTGTTTGAGCTTTTTTTTTTCTTTTGTTTTAAAGAAGTTGAAAAATATTTGTTTAGGTAAAATGATAAAAAAAAATATTCTTAATATTTAAAATTGTCAAATATATAAAAAAATAAATAAGATCGACAATATTTTAGTTAATTATTTGAATAATTTAATAAAGAAAAATATTAATATATGATATAATAATGGTTTATTTTTATAGACAAACAAGGCCTAATATTTTTAAAAGTAAATATTTCAATTTATCAATAATAATCTATTTAGAAACTATTATTGTATCAATAGTTTAGTAATAAAAATAGTTATTGTTTTTTTGGTTGGTTTGATTTTTTTTTTGGGAATTAATATAAAATGTTTAGACTTTAGATATATTATATTAAAGTTATGATCCATTGTATTTTTAACATAAGAAATATAATTATTAATTTTGGATATCATGTAAAAAATAGGATCATTATTAATTATATATTAAATATTTTAATCTTCAACGACTTTGATATCAAGGATTTGTGGAATATTGGGTCTACTTTCACCAACCCCCACCAACGCCCACATCTTTGGTAGGCTGGCTAATCTTAGGCCTTGTTTGATCTTGAGTTATTTTAATATTTGGTTAATTAGAAATAAGAAAAAAAAATCTAAAATAAATCAAGATTCAAACATCTCATAATTCAAACTCTTGTATTTTTATAATCATAATTTTCACATTATCATAAAATCTATTACAACAACAATATAAATAAAACCATTTTTTGTATGAAATATAAATATAACATATATTTTTAATGATGAATCCAACTTTTAAAATGTTTATGCATGAAATTTGATGATGTTGGTGTTTGATCAAGTAGTGGCTACCCAGTCATTGACAAGTTGATTGGTGAAATGGACATTTTATTTCCCACTTTCTTTCCATGAGTCAATAAAACAAATAATTAATAAATTAATTACTTCTTCAAACATGTTTAATTTGTTAGGCCCCACCTCCAATCTCACCAACTTTCTTGGTTAAACTTTGTGGAATTTCTATCTTGTTTATTTTTTTTATTTCATACTTTGTGTAAATCTTACATAAACATTTTATTGTGTTTTTGTACTTTTTAAAACACTCAAAAATGTTGAATTTATGGTTTTTACTTAAAATTATATACTTTAAGTCTTTAACTACTAAATTTCACTCTATGGTCTATTTTAAAGTGATTATTGAAAGTTAAGAGTATTGAGCTTGATTGATTTGGGTTAGTTGAGATTTTTTTAAAAAAAATTATTTACTTTTTAATTAATTTTTATACTAAATACATTTTGTCAATTTATCTAAATAATTCATTTTAACTTCTACCAACAATTTTAAATTATTCCATACATCTAGTTATTGACAATTGGAGGATGTAATTTTAGAGATTGTCTTTGGAAAATACACAAAAACAACATTTAAATAATATATAATTTTTAATAATTAATATATTAATACACAAAATTATAAACCTAATTTAATAAGGAGATGATATAATGAACTAATACTCAAATTTTAGGTGCCAATTTAAAAGAATTATAAATATTTAAATGTGAAAGTAATGTTGGTATATGATTGTAAATTTGAAAGAATTGTATATTTGTGCATGTGAGAGAAGATTCAAAGTAGTTAAATATTTATATTTTTATAACTAATATTATATATATTTATTTTAAAAGAGTATTAATTGAATAAAAATTATATTGAAATATTTTATGTTTTAATTGTTTTTATCTTATTAAAAGTTATTTATTTATATTATTAATTTGAACTCAATTAGATTTATAATAAATAATTATGCAACATCCATATTGATTGGTTATATTATTTTTACTATAGAAATAGTTTAATGTGACACTTTTTACTTGGATTGGCATATAATGCATTGCTATTCTTCTAACTAGCCAATTCATAAAGAATTTATAAAGTCAATACGGAACCGAACGATCTAACACGATATTGGTTCAGAGTAACACAATGCAATATTATTTCACTCGGATTGTAGGCTGAAGATGATACAAGCACGAAACGACATGAACACAATATAATTACAAATTGATACGATCATTACACAATTATAAGTCGGCACGACACAAACATAATACGAACACGAGTCTACAAAACTACTCACTTTTACATTATTATTATTATTATTATTATTATCAAATTACTCACATCTCTCAAAATCTATCTACATCATTTTAAAATTAATAAATTATTTAATTTTATAAAAACAAAATATATAATTAAAATTAAACAACTAATTAAATAATTAAAATAAAAAATAACTTAAATAAAATAAATTATATAAACATGAAAAAATAAATTATATGAATAAATATATTAGAGTATCATAATTTCTAATTCTTTTATTTAACATGACATTACATAACAAAAATTAAATAATTTATAAAATAATAATATATAAAAATATCTCTTAATAAATATCATATACTTTCTAATAGTTTGTGTGATATTTATCTAAAATTTATATTTCACTAACTTAATATATTAATTAATAATTAAAACAACATATAACCTATTAAACTAATATAACTCTTTTATAGTTGGATTAATAAATTATTAGACACGATACGATGACAAGCTCTAATCGACACAACACGACACATGAGTTTTAATACGAGTTAGCAAGACACAATTTGACATGTGAATCATAATATTTTGAGCATGTTAAGATACGACACAAAACAAATGAGAATAAATTTCGACATGGCAGAACACGATTGGAAGTCTCATATAAATTATTTGAGTCAAATACGATTGTTTAGGCACGGTGTCATGGTTCTCTCTGCCACCCTCATTTTGATTGCTCATTTCACGACTATATTCTATGATTGGTTTCTTGTGCCATTTCTTCGTCAGTTTACAAGCTTAGAAAGTGGTATTAAACCTCGGGATAATATTTACTATACTATCAATGCTAGTTGATGGGATAGTAGAAATGTTTAGACGAGCATCAATCCATGAAAACCTAGGGCAATATCTTCAATGTATGTTTTATGGCTTCTTTCGCAACTTATTTTGATTAGCGTTGTCAATGCATTAAGAATGATCATAAATCACAGGCACCTATTCTATCTTGTCGGTATTTTTCTTTCAAGATTTGAGTGACTATTTGGGCGAGATTTTAATTATATCTTGGGAATTGGATATTTAACCATCTAAATTTGGGACACTATGATTATTATTTCTTGATGGCAGCCCTAGATGCTATCAATTTGATGTATTATTTATTTGTGTACCTCAGACACCTTACAATAGTCCCTTGTAGATTGATATTCGTGTGAAGTATATTGAGAGCCGACAAAAAATAAATTTAATTCGTGTGATATTTATCTAAATTTTTATATTTAACTTACTTAATATATTAATTAATAATTTAAAACAACACCTACCATATTAAACTAACTTAACTCATTTAGTTTAATTAATAAATTAATAGACGTGACACGATTGTACCAACACGATGACCAACTCTAGTCAACAAAAACACGACACACGAGTTTAAACACGAGTTAGCACGACATTAATAAGCATGTTGACACGAGTTAGCATCACACGAATGAGCTCGTGGATCGTGATATTTTGAGAGGATCAAGACATGATACGACACAAATGAGAATGAGTTTCGGCACGGTACGATGCGACTGAAAGTCTAACACGAATTGCTCGAATCGAATACGATTGTTTATGCACAATGCCTAACTCTACTTAAATGTAATATGTTGTTAAGTTTATGAATTATATATTCTATATTCTATTTATCGCTTTCACAGTCTTCTTTACTAGACAAGCACGCCACATGAACAATCACGATATTCTTATAATCGTTTCACAATTATATTTTATGATCGGTTTCTTGTTCTATTTCTTCGTCGGTTTACAAGCTTATAAATGGTATTACACATCTCAAAAGATTAGGGTTGAGATTATATTTACTATACTATCAATGCTAGTTTCTAGGATAATAGAAATGTTTAGACGAGCATCAACCCATGAAAAAGCTAGAGCGATATCTTCAATTTCTTTTTTATGGCTTTTTCCGCAACTTATTTTGATCGGCGTTGACAATGCATCGGGAATAATTGGACAAATTGAGTTTTTAAGCCAAGAATGCTCATAAAGCATGGGAACCTATTCTATCTAGCTGTTATTTTTCTTTTAACATTTGAGTGACTACTTGGGAGATTTTATATCATTTGGAATTAATATCTAGCAATGGAAATGTAGGACACTATCATTATTATTATTTCTTGATTGCAACCCTAAAAACTAACAATTTGATATATTATTTATTTGTGTACCTCAAACACCTTTACACTCTCGGAGGTTAATATTCGTGTGAATGATATTGAGAGCCGACTAAGTCTAGAAGTGCATATGGATGTCTATGAATAATTTTAATTAATGTGATATTTATCTAAAATTTTTAAATATTATATTGAATTAACTTTATATTAATTAATAATTTAAAACAACACATAACATATTAAACTAACTTAACTCGTTTAGTTTGATTAATAAAAACGACACGATTGTGCCAACACAATGACCATTCTAGTTGACAAAACACGACACGTACACGAGTTTGAACACAAGTTAACACGACACAAATAAACATGTTGACATGAGTTAGCACACTATACGAATGAGCCCGTTGATCATGATATTTGAAGCGAATCAAAGCAACGATACAACACAAATGAGAAAGAGTTTTAGCACGGTACAACACAATTGAAAGTCTAACACGAATTGCCCGAGTCAAATACGCCTGTTTAGGCGGAATATTCTAACTAGTTGGACGTATTGCACGAGTCTTACCTATTGTAAAAGTAAAAGGAAGACTCTCAAAACATGACTTAATCTTGCAAGGTTATAATTTTGAAAATCCTTCTTATTTTTGTTACAATTTAATTGTAATCTTTCAAATTTTATTAACACATAGTAATGACTAAAATGAATTGATATTCTTAAATTCCTTATATACACTGTTTTTTAAACTTTATTTGAACACGTTGACTAATGGAAAAAGTTTATTCTTAAGATATCAAGTTGTTACAAATTTGATTCTCATAAAATAGCTTAGAATGATATATATATATATAAATTGATTTTCCACCCCCTCCTCTCATATTTCCATCTCAACTCACTTTTAATTAATTTTAAAATTACTTATTTATTCATATCATTTTTATATATTACATTTCTTATCATATTTATTTTACTTATTTTATTTTATTTAATTATTAAGTTTTTTTATCATTAAATATAATTAATTAATTAATTTTTAATATTTTTTTCATTTTATTTATTTAATTTTATTATTTTTATATTATAATTGTTTAAAATATATAAAATATTAAAGTGTGTCTTAATTTAATAAAATATAATATTTAATATTTTATTATATTAATTATATATATATATATATTAAAATACTTATAAAAACAATAAATAATAATTTTATATAAAATAAATATTTTAAAAAGTTAAATATGAAATATTTTAATAAAAAATATTATTAAAAATATTATGCAATGTTATCGTATATATTATTAAGTAAAAAATTATATATAATTTGACTAATTATTAATATATAATATATTAAAGAATTTATCTTATTTATTTGTTAGATAATTTTATTTATAAAAAAAATTGAGTTTTATAAATATTTTAATATATATATAT
This sequence comes from Impatiens glandulifera, assembly GCF_907164915.1. Taxonomy (NCBI): domain Eukaryota; kingdom Viridiplantae; phylum Streptophyta; class Magnoliopsida; order Ericales; family Balsaminaceae; genus Impatiens; species Impatiens glandulifera. Next base: position 12,073,029 of record NC_061869.1, on the reverse strand, counting down.
AATTAATATAATAAAATATTAAATATTTATATTTTATTAAATTAGTACACATTTCAATATTTAATATATTTTAAATAATTAAAAAATAAAAATAATAATATTTTGTATTTTTAATTAAATAAATAAAGTTAAAAAAAATATTAAAAATTAATTATATTTAATAAAAAAAACTTAATAATTAAATAAAATAAAATAAAAAAAATAAATATATAAAAGTTATAGGGATAAATAAGTAATTTTGGAGTTAATTTAGGAGTGAAAACGGAGTGAGAATATGAGAGAGGTAAGAAAAACACCTCCCTATATATATTTATTATTTGTTATAAATTGTATGGTAATGTACATTTTTTAGTGTTCTACCATTTTTAATTATCAATGATTAGATTTAGATCTATATATCAAACAAGTTCGTAGAACATGTTTTTACCTAACTTTTAATAATAATATGCCTATACAAATTAGTTATACATTATATTAATATCTTAAATTTATATTAATCAACTAATATATTTTTTAAAGTTTTAATACAAATTTAATTTAATTATTTCCAAATAATATGTTAAATATTAAAAAACATAATCTAGGATGCAATAATTCCAATTAAAAAGTGTAAAAATATTAAAAAGTGTAATCTAGGTATTTGATTTGAGATTATTTGAATAATTAAATAGTTATGTAAAAATAATTTCATTTAGTGTAAAAAGTGAATTTTTAAGTAATTGGTGAAAAATAAATAATTAAAACATTAACATATTATAAAAAATATAAATAAATAATTTTTTAAATAGTAATTTAAATTATATTTTGAGGTTAGATTAGATAATAAAATATTTAAATAATCACAAATAATATGAGATCAAACAAATATTTACTTTTAAAATAAATTAAACATAATTAAATATTAATTTACTCTACTTAAAATCAATTATATCACTTAATTTATTATTAAAATACTTAATATTTTAATTTTTAATCATTATGTAGAATTTTATTCAAATACTTTTATAAATAATCTTTAAATTATTTAAAAATTATTAATTCGTGATAATTTTAAAGAGGCTTAATTTTATAATAAAAAACTTAAAAATATTAATATATAATAATAAAATAACTATTTAAAAATAAAATAAAATGTATTTAAATATTCTTTTAAATAAATTTAATTATGAAATTGATAAAAAAAATTAACCAATTTTTTTTTATCAAAAATATAATAACTCCTTCAAAATTATCTATTTAAAAAACCTTCTCGCATGATTAAATACAGGATAAACCAGAAGCTTCACGCTCCTAATGAGCGCGTGGGGTAAATAATTTGGAAAACGTTAACTATCATGGGGTTGTGGTTGTGGTTGAGCACATCTCGATATCATAAATTTAAAATATATATATAATAATTCTGAATTAAATAAAAGAGTATTTAGTATTTATTTATATAGATAATTCAGAATTAAATTTTTAATTATATTATTTAAATTATTAATAAAAGATTTATTCTTATATTAATGTATTTTGAATAGTTGTTTTGCCTTTTAAATAATCTAAAATTTTAAATAACTTAAAATCAAACAAGGCCTAAGAACAATTACTTGGAATTAGATTGTTTTGGTTTATTTTATTTTTTAGTTTTTTTATTAGATACAAATTGGATGATAATGATATTATTAAAATATTTATTATTTTGTTTAAAATTTAATTAAGAAATAATTATTAAAGGATTTGACATGATAAGAAATTATTTGATATTAAATCTAAATAAGTCCATGTCAAACAATTTTTTTTAAAATTATTTAAAACATATTATATTTGATAAAAAGAGATTGTTTAGATTTATATTATTTTTATTTTAAATTTAAATTTAAGTTATAAAAAAATAAATATTTTAAATTAATAAGTTAAATAATATAATTAAAAATAAATTATTCCAATAAAAATATTTTAATATAAATATGGACTTTTAATAACAAAATTATCATTTTAAAAATAAATTAAAGCCTGGATTGGAGTTTTTTAAAAAACTTAGAGGGAGAAAAAAATAATAATTGGTGATGACTTTAAGAATGTGATGATCATTTTTTATAAAAAACTTTTAAAAGAGTATTAATATATATAAATAAAAAATAAAATAATTTAAAATAAAAGATATTTTAGTATTTTAGTTAATACAATGATACAATTGTTGAGAAAAAAATGATTGATTGGAAAATTGATTTTTGTTAATTTTTTAAAACCAGCCTTAAGGTCATTTGGGCAAATCAGTTTTCAATCAATCACATCGCTCCTTTCATTAATAAAAATACTAAAATATTACTATTTATTTTAAATTATTAAATTTTATTTTATTTATATATATCAATACTCTTTAATTTTTTTTTTTTTTTATCAAAATTAATCATTATTTTCACAAAATCATCAATAATTATTATTTTTTTTCTCTCTAATTTAAAAAAAAACTAATCAAACAAATACTAAATACAATACCAAAAACATATATTTTCATTAAATATAAATTTAATTATAATAATATTTATAGATTTAGTTAATCCATATAATAAATTAAATATAAATTTAGTTATGGTGTTATAATGTATTAAAATAAATAAAAAATAAGAAGTCTAAGAAACACGATTGAATTCATGATATCCACCAACCCCTGCATATCGGCTTCCTATAAATGAAGAACACACCACTCTGCTAATCTTGCGTCTGCCCATTTCTTCTTCTTCTCTATCTCTCCCGAGAAACCCATTTCTCTCTTTATCTTTCTCAAGGTAACGCTTTTGCTTACCCTCTAGACCCTTTTCTGTTTGTCACCCATGTTCTTTTACTTATGTTGTCACTCTTCCCACTTCTCAATCATACCCATGTTCAGATCTGTCGGTGTCTCTAATTATGAACTTCTACTTCACTGCTGTTCTTCTGATTTCAATCAGATCCAGTGATGAATGAATCTATTTAGTGTGTTCATGCTTGGATTTACTGTGGATCTAGCTATCTAATTACTGGAATAAATAAATCAATCAATAATAATAATAATACTAAAAACTTATCTGAATAGTGGATCTAGCTTAACAAGATCTGGGTTATAATGGGTTAGTTCAAGAATAAACTATTGTCACCCACTGTTAAAAAAAACTTGGATCTTGCTTGATCTGAAGTTATTTCAATAATCAAGTGGTTATTTGAGAAAAAAGTAATTTTGATTCATGATTTGAACTATGTGATGATAGATTTGATAGTGGGTTCAATCAATCAACTTGATGTTGTTGGGTTTCTTAGCTTAATTTTGTGTTTTGATTTGAACTGTTTTAAGCAGAAAAATGGCATCACACATTGTTGGTTACCCACGTATGGGTCCCAAGAGGGAGTTGAAGTTTGCGTTGGAATCATTTTGGGATGGGAAGAGCAGTGCTGAGGACTTGAAGAAAGTGGCTACTGATTTGAGAACATCAATTTGGAAGCAAATGGCTGATGCTGGTATTAAGTACATTCCCAGCAACACTTTCTCAAACTATGATCAGGTTCTTGACACAACTGCAATGCTTGGTGCTGTTCCACCGAGATACAATTGGACTGGTGGTGAGATTGGATTTGATGTTTACTTCTCAATGGCAAGAGGTAATGCTTCTGTTCCAGCTATGGAGATGACCAAATGGTTTGACACCAACTAGTAAGTAGTAGTCATAGATAAACCTTTATTTTGATTTTGATTTCTTGGCTTTTTTATGATAGATTACTGAATTTTTGTTTATTATGTAACAGTCACTTTATTGTTCCTGAATTGGGACCTGATGTCAAGTTTTCTTATGCTTCCCACAAGGCTGTTAATGAATACAAGGAAGCAAAGGCGGTATGTTTTGTTTATTATAAGCCTACCTGATTTAGATTTTACCAACCTGTTCCATTTGTTATCTTTCGAGATTAGATTTTGTCTTTCTTTTATTTGCTTTCTCAAGTTAACAAAATGGTTCACAATCTGTTCTGATACACATCTTGAAACTATGACTGCCATTGTATATGTTTATCATAGTTCTTTCAAGCCAATCGATCTAATTTACCAAGTTTTTGGAAATTAGTATTTAGTCACAATTTTATTCACTATCATGATTCATTTGGAAAATTTTGTTTTTTGGATCATGATTCAAATTGTGATTTTTGTCAAAACCAGATCACGATCCACATATAAAAGTATATAACAAAATAGTCCTGTCCTTGGGATCCATTTCCATATGATTTCCTATGTCAATCTTCAAACTGGATAGCTGAAGGATGATCTGTTTTTGGCAATCCAAATTCTACTTTATCATTGACAGCTTTGCTTGGAAACAAATTTTGTTTTTGTTTTGTTTTCATCTTGAATTGATTGTGAAATGCTTCTTTCTTGTGCAGCTTGGAATTGATACCGTTCCCGTGCTTGTTGGCCCTGTATCCTACTTGTTGCTCTCAAAGCATGCAAAGGGTGTTGAGAGATCATTTTCTCTTCTATCTCTTTTGGACAAGATTCTCCCTATTTACAAGTGAGGAACTTAAAACACTGATTTCTCTTTGTTTAACTTTAGGAATAAAATTTGTTATAGCTAAATTTAAGCATCTTCATTGCAGGGAGGTTATTGCTGAGCTCAAAGAAGCTGGTGCTTCATGGATTCAGTTTGATGAACCCATTTTCGTTAAAGATCTCGATACTCACAGTTTGGAAGCATTCACTGCTGCATACTCTGACCTGGAGTCATCTTTGTCTGGTCTGAATGCTCTTGTTGAGACTTACTTTGCTGATATTCCTGCTGAGGCATTCAAAGTCCTAACCAGCTTAAAGGGTGTGACTGCCTTCGGTTTTGATCTCATTCGTGGATCCCAGACTCTTGATTTGATCAAGAAGGGTTTCCCAGAAGGAAAATATCTCTTTGCTGGTGTGGTTGATGGAAGAAACATCTGGGCCAATGACCTTTCTGCATCTCTTAGTATCTTGGAGTCTCTTGAGGGCATTGTGGGAAAAGGTAAACTATTTGTTTTTCTCTTTCAAATGTTGAAAACACAACCAGTTTCTATACCAATTCTGGTCATAACCACAATCGAGATTCCACCCACTTAGGTTGAATTAGTTTGATTCTCACCGTAAAGGACCTTGATTGAAAAATAAAATCCTGGTTTAAAAACAAAATCAATCATTTCTATATCACATTAATCCTTTTGGTCCTGAAATTTAAGAACACTAAAACGTCAAATCCAATTGAACTTGGCTTCTAAACCGATCAATCCAAGAATAGCCTGTGTCATAATGAATAATTGACTCATGAAGCCGGTTCTGTCTTGCAGATAAGCTTGTGGTTTCCACATCTTGTTCGCTCCTCCACACTGCTGTGGACTTAGTAAACGAGACTAAGCTGGACGAAGAACTGAAATCATGGCTGGCATTTGCTGCACAAAAGATTGTTGAAGTGAATGCATTGGCAAAGGCATTGGCTGGTCAGAAAGATGAGGTAACTTTTGTATTTATAGTTTACTAGATTGCAGAAAATTTATTTTCTTATCTATATTTTAACATGTTTGTGACTTAAAATTTTTCTTCTTTTCCTCAAAAGGCATTCTTCTCAGCAAATGGTGCAGCCCTAGCATCAAGGAAGTCCTCACCTAGAGTTAATAATGAATCTGTTCAGAAAGCTGTATGTAGTTTTACTCCATTTTTATTTACACCTAAAATGAAATTCAGCATTTATGTTACTAAAATCGTTTGGTTTTTCAGGCGGCTGATTTGAAGAGTTCTGATCATCGCCGGGCAACCAATGTTAGTTCTAGATTGGATGCTCAACAGAAGAAGCTTAATCTTCCTGTCCTGCCCACAACCACCATTGGATCTTTTCCTCAGACCGTGGAACTCAGAAGAGTGCGAAGAGAATACAAGGCTAACAAGTAAGTTAGTTCTGATAATTGAAACGTTTTTTCTTCCTTTTATACCTTCTATAAGCATCTTTTTAGATGTTAATATCACTTTAAAATCTAACTATTTTAAGATTCTAACTAAGCTATTACTTTTGCGAAAGCTTATACGATTTGTTCTTTTGATGAGAGAACTTGTATACATATTTTTTACACACCATTGTTTGTCATTTTCAATATAGTCAAGACTTTTAATTCACTGGTATTATTTTATTTTGATAATTCCACTTAAAATCTAGATTTTAACCGCCTTGGTTATCTTTCCATTTGATATTTTAGGATTTCGGAGGAAAACTACATCACTGCTATCAAGGAGGAGATCAACAAAGTTGTCAAACTTCAAGAAGAGCTTGACATTGATGTCTTGGTTCATGGAGAACCAGAGGTAGGATTTGAGTCTGAAATTTCTCTTAATAGTACGAAAAGAGTTTATAATCTAATATTGATGGAAGTATCTTTTATGCAGAGGAATGACATGGTTGAGTACTTTGGAGAACAACTTTCCGGTTTTGCATTCACTGTCAACGGTTGGGTACAATCTTATGGTTCTAGATGTGTGAAGCCACCAATCATCTATGGTGATGTGAGCCGTCCCAAGCCTATGACTGTTTACTGGTCCACTGTGGCCCAAAGCATGACATCTCGACCCATGAAGGGTATGCTTACTGGTCCAGTCACCATCCTCAATTGGTCTTTCGTCCGTAACGATCAGCCCAGGTAAATAAAATGACCAAAATACCCTTAGTATTTAAATTTTTTAAAATATTACGACAATCTATCTAAGTATACTCTTGTTTCTTCTAGATTTGAAACTTGCTACCAGATTGCCTTGGCCATCAAGGACGAAGTTGAGGATCTGGAGAAGGCTGGAATTACAGTTATCCAAATCGATGAAGCCGCTCTTAGGGAAGGTTTGCCATTAAGGAAGGCCGAAGAAGCTTTCTACCTTGATTGGGCTGTCCACTCTTTCAGGATCACCAACTCTGGGGTCCTTGACACCACCCAGGTCTGATTATTTGTGTTAAATGGCTAAAATATTTTTATGTTGTAAAATGTTATATAAAAATATTGAATAATGTGATTGGTGCAGATCCACACTCACATGTGCTATTCTAACTTCAACGACATCATCCACTCAATCATCGACATGGATGCTGATGTCATCACAATTGAGAACTCCCGTTCGGACGAGAAGTTGCTGTCGGTATTCCGTGAGGGAGTGAAGTATGGTGCTGGAATCGGTCCTGGAGTGTATGACATTCACTCGCCTAGGATTCCTTCCACCGATGAGATTGCAGATAGGATCAACAAGATGCTTCAAGTTCTGGAAACCAACATTTTGTGGGTTAACCCTGATTGCGGGCTCAAGACCCGTAAATATCCTGAGGTCAAGCCGGCCCTTGAGAATATGGTTTCAGCTGCCAAGCTGATCAGGACCCAGCTAGCCAGCTCCAAATGAGGGAGTTTCCAATCATATTATTGATTGTATGAGTTTTCAAATTATTTCCCTATGATGTAGAAGTAGTAGACTTTGCCTATCCACTACCATTATCTTGTATTGCATTTTGTTTCATTTTCTCTTGTTTTCTTTGGATAATCATCCTTAAAGAAGTTTATCAATCTATTATCTATCAGCTTTATAATGCCCTGTTTGTTTGGTCTTTTTTCTATATGATTAGTTTTGATTATTTAATCATATTTAGAAGATCTAAATAACTTCTTATAATCATCACAAAAGTTCACTGCACCAAAAGTCTAACAAACAGCCACTTGAAGAGAAAAATCCTATAAACAGAATCAAGTGAATAAGCCAATCTGAAAGAGAAATATATTACATAATTATTTTAAATTAATTTGCAAATCATTTAATTTTATTTTAATAACCTTATAATAAATTTTTGCATTTATGTTATTTGTTGGTTCTATTATTAAATTCAGTAAAGAAAAGAAAAATGATAGTAGCTCAAGAAAAGCAATTCACCACACTAAAAATAGACATTACTTTTTCTTATCTTATAGGTGATAAAATCTCTTTACAAACCAGTTTTTTTTTTTCAGATGAGTATATAATATATATATTATTACCCTTCAGTGGTTCATAATTTTTTTTTTTTTTTATTATTTATTATTTTATTTTTTAGTTTGAGAAATGTTAGAAAACAAAATTACATTTTTCCCTTTCCTAATAAAAAGTAAATGATATGACATGAAAATTAATGACTTAATAAATATATATGACCAGTTCAATTCAGGCCCATAAAATTGGGCTGCCAAACAAATTATGAATTGGGTTGGATTTTTAAGTTTAAAAAATAGGATTGGACTACTTATATATTAGAGAAGAAACACATATAAGTGGGCTGCCTTAGAATGACTTTACCTATATGACCATAATATTGTACGTGATATTCATTCCGAACTGTTCCATTTTTATAGAGATTGATGTATGATTTTTGTATTTTCGTCTCGATTTTATCCCGTTTTTGTCACGTAATACAAATAAACACAATTAAATATTTATAATACCAATCATATATTTATTAATTTTTTATATTTTATAAGAATTTTAAATTTATTTTTTGTAATAATATAAAATTTTTAAAAAAATAATTAAAAAATATGATATAATGGGTACCCATTTACGAAATCAAACCGAACAAAAATAGTATAGTAATAAAATAAAATTTCACGAAGTAGAACGGAACGGTGGAATGATCGATAAATGTATGTACCGTACATTACTTGAACCAATCGGTTCGGTTCCTTCAGGTACCCGACCCGTCCGGGCTAAAATGCCATGCCTAAATGTACTCTATGCAGGATCCAAGAGTAGAGACCGGCCGGCAAGTATCAAGAGTTAGAGACTAGAGACAAAGAGATTAGTCCATTACATTTTTTTTTTGCATGAACTAGTCTCTCACACACACTATACATTACTAATTAATTTCCTAAGATCTAGATCTTGTTTGCTGGAGACGAAAAACCCAAAGCTCCTTCTTGCCGACCTAGGAAATAATTATTAAGATTCTTTCATTAATTATTCTATAAATAGAGTACCATTTTCATTTACAAATCATATTCATAATTCTCACTAACTTAACTAATTCCAAGATCAATCATAGTTTTATAATAATATGGCCTCATACTTTAACCTATTCTTTGCTATTGTCATTTCCCTTGCCATTCTTTTTCCGATCACTATCATCGGAACTGACTTCGTCGTCGGAGATTCTAGTGGATGGACAGTAAACTACAACTATACAGCTTGGGCTCAAGGCAAAAAGTTCTATGTTGGAGACAAACTAGGTACACTAATTCTTTCCTTTTTTTCGTCCAGTAGTTTTTAATGTAAACGAGGTATATTATGTCTTGAAATTTTAATGTCACGGGTTAGATTTATATTTATAACGTTTTAAGTTGAAATATAATTGTAAGAGTCATTTCTTTTAACTTAGATTATGTTCGAGGCATCCTTAAGGTTATGAACATATATATAGTGATAAAATGATTAGATAAAACCGAAAGAAAACATTAAACAACATTTTTGTAGTGTGTTCAACTATTATTTTTTTTCAGTGTTCAACTATCCGAAGGGGAGCCACAATGTTTTCAAGGTAAATGGAACGGCTTTCGCTAACTGCACAAAGCCATCACTAGATCTAGCGATGACCTCGGGAAATGATGTTATAACCCTAGCTGCCGAGGGAAAGAAGTGGTATATTTGTGGTGTGGCCAACCACTGCAGCGAACTCAATCAAAAGCTTGTCATCGATGTCTCTAGTGCGAGTCGATTCTCCTCCATGTCTGGCCTCCACTTGGCTGTACTTGCAATGACCGCGATACTGGCTGTGGTCCTAGCCTAGAGAAATTTTTATCATATATATGCATTATTCATAAGCTTAATACAATTTACAAGGGTAAAGAAGTGTGATATTGTTCCACATGAATTAACTAATAATAATAATAATACTTTGTCACATGAAATATTGGATTTGAGTATTGTACAACTTTAATTTATATAAAGAGTACTATATATATATATTATACTAACATATTTTATATATATATATATATATATATATATATATATATATATATATATATATATATATATATATATATATATATATATATATATATATATATATATATATATATATATATATATATATATATATATATATATATATATATAAAGACACATAAATCATTGACCGGTTTAATAGTGTCAACAAAACTTCGGGTACTATTATATAAAAAAAAGATTGAACCTGACGTAAATCAAACCAAAACCTTCTAATTTGTAGTCACACATGTTACTACTCGCCACTTATCCACGTTGATAGAACGCGACCCTAATGAGTTTCACCTAACGAAGAATCGACTCGAGACCAAAACTTACTTTTGATCTGGAGTCAGACGCGCTACCATGCATTGTGCCACAGATCCATATTGATATCATATTAAATAGTTAGTTTTATTGATTTTGGCAAATAAAACCCGCCCTAACGAGTTTCACCAAATGGAGAACAAATCCTATGTAAAAGAATTGCGCCACATATCCTTATTGATGTTGAGTTATGAAGCCTACATTTATAATAAACTCTACAATAGTTAATTAAAGTTTATTGAGTTTGTATTTGAGTTTAGGATTAGGCCTGACCAATTGTTATTTATGTTTTATTACATGAATGGTTATCCATAAATATATTATTATTAAGGGTTTTTATTGAGTAGACAAAATCTAGAGAGATAAAGTGTGAGGCAAAAATTTTATATTTCTTTTCTTCTTCTTCATAGTGAAATCTGGTGGCGGTTGAAGTTGACGTAGCTCATTTGAGTGAACCACTATAAAGTTGTGTCTTCTTGTGTTCTTTTTTTTTTCTTACGTTTTTACAGATTGTTTCAAGTAGGTCAAATTTGGGGAGATCCAAATCCTAACAACTTGCATTAGAGCTGATAGACTAGATCGGAGTATTGAAAACGATGACAAGCGAGAACAGTATATGACACGGGATTGGAAGAATTGATGGAACAGATTATGCATTCTAGAGGATGCAGATTGATGATTATCTCTATGGAAAGAAACTTCATTTTCCTTTGAGTGAAAAACTAGAGAAGATTGATGAAGCTGAATTAGAAACTCCATAATAAACAAGTTTTGAGAGTTGTCCGATTGACGCTAACCAAGACGGTTGCTCATAATGTAGGAATGGAGAAGACCGTCATGTGTCTGATGAAAGCTCTTTCTGATATGTATGAGAAATCATCTACTAACAACAATATACATTTAACGAAAAAACTCTTTTACTTAAGAATGATTGATGGTACTTCTGTCACTACTCATTTAAACGAATTCAATACAATTATTAATCAATTGATATCTATTGAGATTGATTTTGGGGTGAAGTTAGTGTCCTAATTTTATTAGCATCTCTACCAAATAGTTGGGAACATATGAGGGTAGAAACTAGTAATTCAGTTGGAAATTCTAAACTAAAATTTATTGAAGTTAAAGATCGTATTTTTGCTGAAGAGGTTCGTAAAATTGATTTTGGTAAATTCAGTTTGGGCACCGTATTTTTGTTGAATGTTGAAAATAGAGGTAGATGTAATGATAGAAATTTCAACCGAGGTAAGAGAAGATTTATGTCGAGGAGTAGGATGAGTCAATTCAAGTTTGGGCAGACATTTGATTGTTATAATTGTGGTAAACAAGGTTACTTAAAGAGAAACTACAAAGCACCAAAGATAAACGATGATGATAAAAATGATGTAGTTAACGCAGTTACAGAAATTGTCACTAATGCGTTGCTTCTATCTGTTTATAGTCCGATAAATTCATGGATTTTGGATTCGGGAGCATTTTTTCATACCACTGCCCACAAAGAATTAATAGAGAATTATGTGACTGGAAACTATGATAAAGTTTATTTCGTAGATGGCGAGCCACTAGATATTGTTGGCATGGGGGACACAAGTTGAAGATGACAAACAATTCTGTTTGAAAGATTAATAAGGTGAGACACATTCTAGATTTAATGCGCAATTTGATTTATGTTACACAATTTGATGAAAATGGTCACAATTTCAGTTGTGCAAATGGTGCATGGAAGGTGACTAAAAGAGCAATATTCGTTGCTCGAGGTCACAAAACTAGAACATCATACACGACTTCAATATATAGAGACACATTTTCTATTGTTGTTGATGACTCAAAGAAATGAGTTATGGCATTGCAAGTTAGTCTATATGAGCGAAAAATGGATGAAAATTCTTTTGAAAAATTTTCAGATTCCAGAACTGAAGTCTGTTGAACATCAGTTATTCGAATACTGCATTCTTGGAAAATAGAAACGAGTGAGTTTCTTAAAGATTGGGAAGGAGATCATGAAAGAAAGACTAGAGTTGGTACACATTAATGTGTGGGGACCTACACATGTTTCTTTTATTGGCAGATCACACTACTACGTGACTTTTATAGATGATTCGACAAGCAAAACGTATGAGTTTACTTTATGAAGAACAAGTCTGATGTATTTGTTATTTTCAAGAAGTGAAAGACTTTGGTTGAAAATGAAACAAATTAGAAGGTTAAGTGCTTGAGATCCGACAATAGAGGTGAGTACATCGGTTCAGATTTGAGAGAATATTGTGATGTAAGTATGATTAGTATGGTGAAGACTGTTTTTCGAACACCTCAAGAGAATGAAGTAGCTGAACAGATGAATCAAACATTGAACGAGCATGATAGAAGCATGAGATTGCATGTTGGGATGCCTAAAACCTTTGGGAAAAAGCTATCAACACTGCTACCTACTTGATAAACAACGGACCCTCTATTCCTCTTGAATTTAACTTTCCTGAAGAAGTTTGGAGCAATAAAAATGTAAACATTTCTTATTTGAAAGTATTTAGTTGTTTATCATATGTTCATACTAATGAATGTGATAGAAGTAAGCTTGATCCAAAGTCTTATAAATATTTTTTCATTGGTTATGATGATATTGAATTTGGTTATCGTTTCTGAGATAATCAATATCGAAAGATCATTCATAGAAGAAATGTTATCTTCAAAGAACAAGTTCTCTACAAAGATTGTGTTGGGAAGACATCAGATGGTGATTCTAAATTGGAAGAGACTGGTACAATCGATTTGAGAGATTTTTCTGCTAAATATATACTGATTGTCGAAGAAGACCAATGTGTTATTGAAGATGAAATCTTTGAGAACGTGGTCCCAACGGAAAATCAGCAAACACCGGTAATAGAATTGAGAAGTTCGTCAAGAAATCAAAAATAGTCGAGAGGTGATTCCCATCTCCGAACTATATCTTATTGACAGATAGAGGCGAACCTGAATGCTACGAGGAAATAATATAATTTAATGAATCAATTAAGTGAGAGTCTGCAATGAAAGATGAGATAGACTCTTTGACGTCGAATCAAACTTGGGAGCTCACTGAGCTACCAAAGGAAAAAAACACTTCACAACAAATGAATTTTCAGGATTAAAGAAGAACATGACAAAACCATGAGGTACAAGGAAAGGTTGGTTGTGAAAGGATTTCAACAGAAGGAAGGTATTGACTACAATGAGATCTTCTCTTTAGTGATCAAATTGATGACAATCATAACTATTTTGAGTTTGGTTGTGAAAGAAGACTTTCATATTCAACAAATAGATGTCAAAACTTATTTTATTCACGGTGATTTAGATGAAGAGATTTAAATACGACAAGCACAAGGATTTGAAATCAAAAAAAAAGATGAGCTTGTGTGTAAGCTTCAGAAGAGTCTATATGGTTTGAAACAGGTTCTAAGACAATGATACAAGAAATTTGATAGCTTTATAAAAAGTAACAATTTTTTAGGTGTGAAGCTGATCATTGTTTCTCTATCAAGAGGTTTGATAAATCGTACATTATTCTACTCCTCTACATTAATGACATGTTGATTGCTGGAGCAAACTTGTATGAGATTAAGAAGCTAAAGAAAAAGTTGTCTGAAAAGTTTGCAATAAAGGATTTGAGTGTTACAAAACAAATCATTGGGATGAGAATTTTTAGCGATAAAAAAATTCTTAAACTTTCACAAGAAGAAAATGTGAAGAAAGTTCTTAGCAGATTCAACTTGTACGATACAAAACCAGTTTCTACCCCATCAGCTAGTCACTTCAAACTATCTAAAGATAAACCGTCTTTAACCGATGATGAGAAAAATTACATAGACACTGTTCTGTATGCCTATGTCATTAGTTGTATTATGTATGTGATGGTTTGCACACGACCAGACATATCACATGCAATGGGAGTTGTTAGAAGATTAATGAGTAACTCGAGTAGACAACATTGATAAACAGTAAAGTGGATACTATGATACTTAAGATAAAGTATGAGTCTCACTTTATGTTTTCAAAAGTCTAATATGGATTTAGAAGGATATGTTGATGCTGAAAATGGTGGTGATGTTGATGCTAAAAATGGTGGTGATGTTGATAGTAGAAAGAGCATGATAGGATACATCTATACTCTAGGATGTACTAAAATTAATTGAGTTTTAAAACTGTAAAAAAATGTTGTTCTTTCTAGTTGCGAAGCAGAGTATGTTGTTATGATAGAGACTGCTAAGGAGATGATGTGGTTGCAATTCATTTTACGAGAATTGAGTCATGACTACGAGGGAAATGTGTTGCGATGTGACAGTCAGAGTGTCATTCATTTGGCAAAGAATCATATTTATCATGGTAGGACAAAGCATATACAATTTGTTATCATTTCATCCGATCAGCTTTAAAAGACGGAGTGTTAGCTCTTAAGAAGATTCTCAGGAGTGAGAATCTAGCTAATATACTGACGAAAGTTGTGACAACAAGAAACTGAAGTTGTGTGTAACTTTAGTTGGTCTTCTTCGTTAAGACATCAGATGGAGAATCGCTACCAATCGAGAGATGATAAAGTTAGTCTTCAAGTGAGAGATTGTTGAGTTATAGAGCCTACACTTATAAAAAATTCTTTAATAGTTAATTAAATTTTATTGAGTTTGTATTTGGGTTTGGGCTTGACCAAGAGTTATTTATGTTTTATTATATGAATGTTTACCCTATAAATATGTTATTATTAAGGGTTTACATGGAGTATAAATAATTTTAGAGAAATAAAGTGTGAGGCAAAAACTATGTATTTCTTCTTCTACTTCATAGTGAAATCTGGTGGTGACTGAAGTGGACGTAACTCATTTCAATGAACCACTATAAATCTGTATAATCTTGTGTTTTTCTTTTTTGCATTTTACAGATCATTTCAAGCATGTCAGATTTTGGGATCCAAATCCTATCCAAATCCTAACAATTGATATCGTGTTAAATGGTCAGTTTGATTAATTTTGGTGAGTTTCATCAAACGAAGAATCAACTCGAGACCTAAACATATTGATTATGCCAAAGATCCATATTGATATCATATTAAATAGCTAGTTTTATTGGTTTTGGCCAATAAAACACGCCCCGACCCTAGGTCAAAAAAAATTGCACTACATATTCTTATTGGTATCAAATTAAATGGTCAAATAAAAAAGAAATGCAACTAACGTGATTCGAACCCATAACTTTCTAATCTGGAGTCAGACGTGCTACCATGGCACATTCACCACAGATCCACGTTGATAGAATCCTCCCTTAACTAATTTCCCCAACTGGAGAACAGGCCCTAGTCAAAATAATGTTCCACATATCCTTGTTGATATCGTATTAAATGGTCAATTTGATTAGTTTGGTGATATCGTATTAAATGGTCAATTTATTAGTTTGGTGAGTTTCATCAAATGAAGAACCAACTCGACGTGCTATCATTGTGTCACAAATCCATATTGATATCATATTAAATAATGTTCCACATATCCTTGTTGATATCGTATTAAATGGTCAATTTGATTAGTTTGGTGATATATCGTATATTCGTATTAAATGGTCAATTTATTAGTTTGGTGAGTTTCATCAAATGAAGAACCAACACGACGTGCTATCATTGTGTCACAAATCCATATTGATATCATATTAAATAGTTAGTTTTATTGGTTTTAGCCAATAAAACCCACCCCGACCCTAGGTTAAAAAAATAAAATTGTAAAAGAAATGAACCTGACGTGAATCGAACACGCAACCTTCTGATCTGGAGTCAGACGCGCTACCATTGCGCCACAGATCCATATTGATAAGGTATTAACGCAAAAATTAGATAGTTTAAAAATGTAGCCTAAATAATTTCTAAGATAAGTGATGATAAATATATTTGACAAGCAATCCCCATATTACAAATAAGTAATTTGTTTTTCTCTCTAATACACAGTTACAATAATTAATTTACAAAAATCTATAAAGTTCTTGTTGGCTAGCTAGCTAGAGACAAAAACTTCAAAGTTAGCTCCTAATAATTCTCTAGCCGACCTTAGAACAATTCTTCATGGTTCGACAAATACAATAATAATTAAAATCTACTTATTTAAATCCTCTTAAATAATCTATAAATAACCAACCAACAACCTTCATCACTATTAGCAATTCCAAGATCAATTAATAATTGATATTTAATATGACATCTTACTATTATAACCTATTATTTGTTCTTACTATTATTATATTTCCAATGACCACCACCGGAACTGAGTTCATGGTAGGAGGTGATTTTCTTGGTTGGGACATTTTTACCAACTACACAGATTGGGCCCAAGACAAAGTGTTCCATGTTGGAGACAAGCTAGGTTCATTCTTAATTCATGGACTCTTTAAAGTATAATTGTAATATAATTTTCTACATTATTAATTTTTAAATGTGACTGTGACAAAATCAGTGTTCAGTTATATAATCTCGTTCCACAATGTTTTCACGGTGAATGGATCTGAATTCGACAATTGCACTGTCCCGCCAATAAACGAAGCCTTGACCTCGGGGTATGATATCGTAACCCTAACCAGCCCTGGCCCGAAATGGTATATTTGTGGTGTTGATGACCATTGTAGCTTATTCAACCAGAAGCTTGCCATCAATGTTGAGAAGAAGTTAGGAAAAAGTTCTTCTCATGGGACCTCAGCCTTCATGTCTGGTTACTTAGCCCTTGTTTCCATGGTGGTGGCACTGGCTATAGTCCTAGTCTAGAGATCTTAGATCATATGCACTATTCATTAGTTTGTTACAAATTAGGAAATTATAAGTAATAATATACATCCATATGTGTCACGAAATGTATTGACTAGTATGTTATATATTATAAATGTCTTGTTGAATTTATTGGAAAAATGAATCAATGTCATGAGTTTTTGATTAGTTAGAGAAATAAAGAGAGACTTATTGAATTATTTCAGTACATTTACTATTTTATTTTGAAATCAATTCGCGGTTATAAGTACAACATAAATTTTTAACCTTGTTATTAGATGATCCACATGTTACTAGTCACAAAAAAAAAACCGCGATTAAGTTGACAAAACTAGACCAACTTAATCCGTTAATACCGATATCTACTATAGCTACGAGTTATTTTGGTTAGAAATTTTTAAAAATTGATATAAAGCGTCTCAATTTCAATTTTTGTTTATCTTACATAACTGATAATAATCAAACCGACTTATGAGAATATAGTTTTGTATTTACTTAAAAATTTATTTATAACACGTGACCTTAAAATAAATAGAGCATTGTGAAAATTATTTAAGCACTATTTTATAAAAATACTAATGTCGAGATAACTTTATTTGAGAATAAATGTCAATATTTTATTTATAGAAGATTAAATGTTTGTAACTATAAATATATTAGGTAGTGTTTAATAAATATATTAAATTGAAAAATTGACTTAATTGAACTGAGAAAAGACAAGGGTACGTTGTTTTAAAATATTTTTCATTTATTAATATAAATATTTTTAAAAAAAGGATTCTAATCATGTTCACAGGGTTAACTATCTTGATCTCTTGTAATTTAGAGTGTTATTAATGGGAATTGAAATGATTTGATCATTTTTTATACTAACATAATTCTGTATACAGAAAACTTGGAAGAAATTATGACTGTGTAAATATTTTTTAAGAAATAGTGTGTAATTTGAACCTTCATTGGGATAAATATATATGGTGGGAGATCATATTGCAACTTAACCAGCACACTTATTGGATTCCATCTTTTTGGGCGGATTTAGTATCGTTTTCATTTCCTTGGATTGGTTAGTGTTAAAAACCCATTTTAAAATCTAAATGCATTTTTAATGTACTTATTCGTCAATGCGATTTCCTACCGATCCTAGTAATTGGTACATTTGTCAAAATTGGGAAATTTGAAGAAGTTGCGAAAATCATCAATTTTAAAACAAGTTAATTTTCTATTTTGTTTTGTTTATTCTTTATGTTGGGATATCAGGAGATGAAATATCCTTTAATGGAAGAACAACAACACCGAATAATGCAAAAATGAAATAAAGCAACTAAAGAACACAAACACAATATTTATAGTGGTTTGGCCAAAACAGTAGAAAATTATTATCAAGAATGTTACATAAGTATTACAATAATTCTCTCACAGTTACAAATCACACCCAACTCACAATGAAGCGAAACTGTCAAGACAAATAATTAATTTTCTAAAGTACTCGACTGCACATTTAAATAAGCCTCAGTTAGATCCATATTAATTTCTTGTCAAAAACACTTAAGGAGCCTCCAAAATATATTTTTATCATTTATTTGTATTTTCATAACAAAAATATTTAATTTTCTTTTATGTTAATCTTATTTTTTTTGGGTTGAATATATTATTTTCTTTCATCAAGATAGTGTATTACGAATATATCATATTTGTAATATTGTAAATCCATTTTGAACTTTTATTTCGATGTCATTTTCATTTTATTGTTTCCTTTAATCCTCCATAATTGAGAAAATGAATTTACAATATTACAATTCTAAAAATAATCTCACCCTACCCTACGGGTTTTTGTCATTAAATTTGTTAAAAAAATAATTAAAAATTATTCTTTATGGTAGAATTATTTGTGCATGACATGATCTCACACACATACTAAATATAGTAAGAATTATTGTTGGCAGTAGGACGAAAAACCCAAAGCTCCAATAATTGTTGCCGACCTTAGACCAACTCTACATTGAGGCTCGACAAATACAATAAAAATGCTCCACAAAGCTAAAACCTACATCTTTACAATATCTCCTCTCATTATTCTATAAGTAGAGTACAATTTATATACCACTATACTTACCATAGTCACAATCATATAATTTGCAAGAATTAAATATTTTATGGGATCTTTCTTTAACGTCATATTATTCGCGGTTAATGTGGTGATTGTCGTCGGTGCTCTTTTTCCGATGACCACCACCACCGGGACTGAGTTCATAGTGGGAGATAAGTTTGGTTGGACTATTCTCTACAACTATACAACTTGGACCCAAGATAAAGTGTTCCATGTTGGAGACAAGCTAGGTAATTATAGATCAATAATTTTTTTATGTTTTTTTAAAGGAAATACTTTTCAATGAGAAAAAAACATTGAGAAAATCAGATTACTTACAAATTAGTCATTACATGAATTTTCATGACTTAAGAAAAAAAAGAATGCATTATAACTCTAATTATCAAGTGTATCTTAGCTATTTGTGAACCTTACTATTGAATTTGTGATCAAAATTTAAAACAACTATAATGTAATTACCAAAATTAACTTGGCTTTAAGCCTAACTAACTAATTTTCAGTCTTCAACTATCCGAATTTCCTCCACAATGTTTTCAAGGTAAATGAAACCGCCTTCGACAACTGCACCAAGCCGCCACTAGACCAAGCCATGAACTCGGGGAGCGACGTTATAACCCTTGATACCCCAGGTAAGAAATGGTATATATGTGGTGTCGCGGACCATTGCAGTTTCTTCAATCAGAAGCTCGTTATCAACGTCGACGTCATTGTTAATGACGAGGAACCGCTAGGGAAAAGCTCCACCGGTGGGTGTTCCTCTATTTCCGACAATTTGGTTGTTGTTTTCATGGTGGTAATACTAACTCTAGTTCTAGGCTAGAGAAACAATTCTTGATTAGGAAATATATACGTTATTTATTTTCAATTGCATTATTATATATGTGCAATAAACGTTTTTTAATTGCACCAAGACAACAATTAAATGTATGAAAATGTATAATTTATTGTATTATGAGTTCAATGAAGTGTGGAGTTAATTATTTTAATTAGTTAATAAATATGTAAAAGAAAATGAAGAAAAAAGTTTTTGAGAATAAAAAAAATCAGATATACTATAAACATATATAGACCCATTAACGCGTTATATAATCTTTATCAATATCTAATATTTCTACAAAATACTATTTTCATTTATAATATAATATTATATTATTTTAATATTATAATATAATATCTAATATTACATTAATCTAGCTAACATATACAAGTAAGTTAAAATTAATTTAAAAACAAATTAAACAAGATTAATTCATTAATTATAATTTAATTTTAAATATTAAAAAATTTAATTTTATATTTTAATCATATTAATAATTGGATAATAAGTTATTTAGATTAAATTAAAATAATTTGTTATTATGTCTTAACTATTAACATTTGTTATAGATATAAATATAAAATCCACAGCTGCAGACATGTAGTTGAATTTTGAAAATTCTTTTTTATAATTGACTTAAAAACTATTTTTTTAAAAATATTTTACTTGGGTGTTATTTAGATAAAATTATGTTTTAAATATATTTTAATTGTGTATATATTAACAAATTTAATAATATTTGTTAAATTCAATTTTACTAAAACTCGAAGCTTCAAGTGTTTTCAATAGTTTAAGGATTTTAAAATTAAATTTTAAACATTAAATTATCTTAGAGGATTCGAGAAGTACATATACATGCCGTCAAGGCTGATACATGGTAAGCGCAACAAGCCTAAGAGCGAGGGCAGACCCAAATCAAAATTTACCTAAATATATTATTAAATATATAATTGATTTTATTGTTACGTGAAGCATCATATGTGTAAGCAAACGAAGACTAATTGTATATATAAATATATTGAGAGAAGAGAAGAATATGTACCTTACAATATTTATATAAAAAAAAGGTTGGTCCATGGATGGCAACAAATTCGGCTTGTCTAAAATGAACCTCCTCATCAAATCAACAGGTCATCTTGACTCAATTATATCATTTTATCATTTTAAATAATAAAATGAAAATTTGAATATCACATCTAAAACTATCAATTGCTCCTAGCTTTAGACAATAATTATTTTTGATCAATTCCAAATAGTTCACACTAATCTGAGACTAAAAAAAAAAATAATTGTCCACGAACTATTTTGACTATACATAAAATTCTGGATATCCATCAGTTCGAGCCCATCCTTTCTGATCACATAATAATATATAATATATATATATATATATTATATTATATTATATTATATTATAGGAAAGGTATTAATATCCACAGTACTTTAAATTCTATTGTCCCGGTTAAATTTAACCGTTACTAATATTAGTTCTAGTAACGGTTGTTTAACCGTTACTAATATTAGTTTAAGTAATGGTTTTCAAAAGCCCTTGTTGATACTAGAAGAGTATCAATAACACTCGTTTCTGTAACGAATGATAACGACGATAAATGTCGTTACAAAATGTCATCAGTAACGGTTTTAGGGCTTTCAGTGATATGACTTTCGCTCTTACTAATACTCCTTTTTTACGTGTGTTATACAGGACCCGGCCCTGGGTAAAGCAACCAATGCACTTGCATAGGGCCCCCACTTTTATAGGCCCCATTTTTTTATATTTAATAATATTATTTTTTCCTCTTTTTTCTCCTTTAATATTAAATATATATTATAAAAATAACTTTTATATCTCTTTTTAGTCTCGTATTATAATATATTAATTATTTATATTATATTTTATTAATTAATATTAAATTTTTTTTTTATTACTATTTTAAATATTTTAGAGGTCCAAAAATTTAAATTTGCATAGGGCCCCCAAAATCTCAGGGCTTCTCAAGGTGCCTGGTGTTATATAAAAAACAAATGAAAATATTAGTATTAAAGAAAAAAAAAAATCAATGAAAAGTGTCACTATTAATCTTATTATACAAAATAAACAAAATTTTCAAAATTCAAAAACTAATAATTTGTTTAACAAAAAATGATTAGTTAAAAAGTACATAGGATGTAATTAATAATATTAATTGGAACTAAATCTTATCAAACCTTTTATTTTTATTTTTTTCATGTTATTTTTTTTTTTGTTTTTATGTTTAATTATTAAAATAAAAAACTAATATTTAAAAGGAGATACTTAATTTATTGAGATTTTTGAAAACTATGATTTTATCACCATCATAATTAATTATATTTAAAAATTTTCAAAGTAAAAAGTAAGACTACTAAATTAAATGAAATTGTTTTAGATGAATAAAATGATTCTTGTGATAAGATTTAGATTAAGTTAACTTTTTTTTTTTTTAATAAACATGATTCATTTTGACCTGAAAAAACGCACATACAAAACAAATCAAATACTACTGGACTCTTAGAACATCTCCAACCGAATTCCATACCCAAATCCAAAATGAGTTTTCAGTCATTTTACCTCCAATTGATACACATTTTCAAACCTAAAATGAATTTTCAGCCATTTTCTCTATATTGCAAATGCAAAATATAGGTTTACACTGTTCATCAATCTCAAAACATTTTTTTTTCAAATTCAACCCTTATATTTAATTTAGGTATATTTTATATATTAAACTTTTTTATATAATTTATTATTTAAATTTATAATAATGTTAAAAAAATTATAATAATGTTTAAAAATTATAATAATGTTTAAAAATTATAATAATGTTAAAAAATTATAATAATAAATATTATTTAATGATATTTTTTTTAATAATGTTTATTCAAACATTAATATATGGGCTTATATTAAAAAGTTATAAAAGGTGATGTAAAAAGAATATTCTTTTTGAATTTGAGAATGAGAATGAATTTTTCGGTTGAAAAAGAATGACTGTTTATGTGACATTTACACAAAAATGAATTTAAAATAATTTTTTCGGTTGAAAATTGTCTTAGCAAAAACAAATCTAAACTCTTCATTTGGGACAGTGGAAATCTGTGCTAAAACACTGTGTGGGGATGAAACACTACAACAAAAATGATTTTTACCGACACATAAATCAATATTTTGCGGCGTATAACAAGGAAATTTATTGGCATATAAATTAGTGACAACTAAACATATATTTAGGCCAGAAAATAGATTTTATGTGTCGAAAAGACTTTCCGACACATAACTTTGTGTCGGTAAAGTGTAATTTATGAGCGATAGAGAGATTTAAAAGTAATAGTTTCGCATTTAAAAAACAAATTATATTGAATTGAACACGCAACCTTCTGATATAGAGTCCGACGCGCTATTATTGCACCTTTACATAGATATCTTACTAAATTATCGGTGTTATTAGTTTTGGTCAATAAAACCATCCATAATAGTTTCATCAAAGGGAGAACCAATATTAACTAAAAGAAAATCGAACTCACAACCTTATGTTCAAAAGCTGCGCCACATATCCACAATTATATACCATCAATGAGTTTCACCGCTACCATTGCACCACAAATCCACGATTATACACAATCTGTTACAACTTTAAATGGTGACCTCGGTCTTGGCTTGATTGTGGATGGCCATGACCGAGATGTGCCTGAAAAGAGTGTCGCGGGCGTGCGACATGGGCACCACAGATGCGAAGTGCTAAGTGTCCAAAACTTCTATCGTGGCATGAATGTGGAATACCAGGATCGAGAGAATGATGTTAGCATGCGTTTGTCTTGGCATGATGTGGAGTACCAAGACCGAGCCTGAGTGTGGTTGTGTGTGCGACCTAAGCACAAAAGGGTGACAACTGGTGCATTGAGAGGATGCTCGAGAAAGAATCAAGCTAACTTGTGACGATTGTGAGAAGAACCGGAAAAGTCGGCATGATGGGCAGATGTGGCGGAAATTTTGGGAGGAGTTGGGTTTGGTGGAAAACGTGGGCATAGTGGGCGGTTACATCCCACTACTTGTAGTTAGACCCACGTCCAGTAGCCCAACAACAGTTAGAACCGATGGAGGAAGTGAGACTGGAGTAATGGGGCAGTTAAGACCCACTACTTGCAGTTAGACCCACGTCTAGTCGCCCATCAACAGTTAGGACCGAGGGAGACCCACGTCCAGACGCACAACAATAGTTAGGACCGAGGAAGACCTACGTCCAACAATAACTGCCAGGCGGTTTTTCCCCACTCTACGGAGTTGGTTATTTTCCTTTAAGCTGATTGTTATCCATAGGGCTATAAATACCTCTTGAGCTGCACAAGGACATTTGGTTGAGTTTTGGTAGAAAAATACCCACAGCTAGTGAGAGTCCTTTTGTGTGCAATCAAGAGTGTTTGTAGCCTCTTTGTAATTGTTATTTGTGAGCGAAATAAAATTATAAAGTTGGGCGTGGACCATAATTGTGTGTGTTCTCTTTCCTGCATACTTATTGATTATTGTGAGTTACTTGTTTATTTCTGGGTGAGAAGTAAACCTCGGAGTTGGCTGATTGTTTTGGTGTGCGAAACAAGCCGCACAAGGGTGAAAAATTAAGCAAAAATCCGATGCGTTGCTTTCCCTTGTGACACCATCCATAATGAGTTTCACCGTTACCATTGCGCCATAGATCACGTGAATCAAACACGCAACCTTCTGATCTGGAGCCAGATGTGCTACCATTGCGTCACGAATCCTCTTTGATACACTATTACCGACATATAAATTAATGACAGTTAAACATATATTTAGGCCGGAAAAAGAGTTTTTATGTGTCGAAAAGACTTTCCGACACATAACTTTGTGTCGGTAAAGTGTAATTTATGAGCGATAGAGAGATTTAAAAGTAATAGTTTCGCATTTAATAAACAAACTATATTGACTTGAATACGCAACCTTCTAATATAGAGTCCGACGCTACTATTGCACCACATATTTACATAGATATCTTACTAAATTTATTAGTTTTGGTCAATAAAACCATCCATAAAGTGTAATTTATGAGGCATAGAGAGATTTAAAAGTAATAGTTTCGCATTTAAAAAACAAATTATATTGAATTGAACACGCAACCTCCTGATATAGTGTCCGACGCTACTATTGTACCACATATTTGCATAGATATCTTAATAAATTATTAGTGTTATTAGTTTTGGTCAATAAAACTATCCATAAAGGGTAATTTATGAGCGATAGAGAGATTTAAAAGTAATAATTTCGCATTTAAAAAACAAATTATATTGAATTGAACCCGCAACCTTCAAATATAGAGTCCGACACGCTACTATTGCACCACATATTGCATAGATATCTTACTAAATTATTAGTGTTATTAGTTTTGGTCAATAAAACCATCCATAATAGTTTCACGAGAAGGAGAACCAATATTAACTAAAAGAAAATCGAACACACAACCTTCTGTTCAAAAGCGCCACAAAAAAATAAAAAAAATTGAACCTGATGTGAATCGAACACGCAACCTTCTGATCTGGAGTCAGACACGCTACCATTGCGCCACAGATCCTTGTTGATATAGTATTAGTGCAAAATCATATTACATAGTTAAACATGTAGCCCTAAATAAAAATTATCTTTAAATAAGAAGTGATGATAAATCTATTGACAAGCAAACATATTAAAAATAAGTATTTTTCTCTCTCTCATACAAAGTTATCACTAATTAATTTACAAAAATCCATAAAGTTTTTGTTGGCTATTGAGACAAAAATCTCAAATTTAGCTCCTAATAATACTGGCCGATCTTAGAACAATTTCTCATGGATAGACAAATACAATAAGATAGAGTTATCTTTCTAAATAAAAAAACTAATTATAGTAATATTATCCAAATCTATTTTCTATATATTAGACCAATTAAACACTAATATTAAATTGAAATCAGAAAGTTATTAAACACTAATATCTTCATATACTAAGTAAACACATTTTACTTTTTCACCTATTTTCTCTCCCACACTCTCTTTATATATATGTACACTTTCTTCATGTTTAAATAATTAAGACTGTTTAATAGAGATTGAAGAAGGGTAGAAACTCCACATTTTTGTTTTTAGGGTATTTGGCAACTGCAGATTTTGACATGAAATTCAAGAAAAGATAGGTCAAATGGTTCAGATTGGTAGTCGTCATTTATAATCCACATTTTTCTATATAGAATGATTTTTATTATTTGTTAATTTTTTTTTTTATTTCATCATTTATAATCCACATTTTCTATATTATTATTTGTTAATTTTTTTTATTTGTTTCAGAAAGTGTTTTGATTAGTGGAGGTAGTGTTCCAGCTAAACAGAGCACACTTTCTCCTCATACTAGGCAAGTAACCCCCCAATAGATTGAATTTAGATCGATAAACTTAATTAATTCATTGAGATTATTTGAAAATTAATATTTTGTCACCATTATAATTACATTTGAAAATGATCAAAGTAAAAAGTGAGAGTATTAAATATGTAATTAAATTAAATGAAATATTTTTAGATGAAAAATGATTAATTTTTTAAGTTTTGATCAAGTTACACAAATTCTTTTTTATTAACTTTTTCTAATAGACTTGATTGATTTTAATTATTGACAAAATGATTGTTTAGACGGTGAAAACTCACATAAAAAATGATCAAATAATCTTAGCAAAAATAAGAAAAACCTCCTTTTAGGAGCTTGCTTGATTTTGAATTCATATATGCTACTAGGATTGCCGAGGATAGGAGTAACAACTACTCTCGAGGTTAACCGAGGACGATGTTTCGAGAGCTATACAGTGGAAGATTACAAGGTGGTTCAAGAAGATTACAATGTGTCCCTTCTCTTGGTAAATTATTACTTGATGAAGTGTGTCACTAAGTTGTTGAATTTTGATCTCTTATTTTTTAAATACTTCTTTTTTGACCGACAAGGGGTCGACGAAGCTCCAATATAAATTGACCAAAAAATCGAATTGTATGTTTTGGACTTCTAATTTGAATTCTATTTGTCTTCCTTAAGGTTATTATGTTTGAAACTAACCCTTTAAACCAAATTGGCTACACATTTAGCCATTTTTAAAATTAAAATCCGAAGTTTTTTTTTGAAATTTTTTAAATTCAGACAAATATGTTTTAAACTTCTTAGAATTGATTTGAAAATACTCCCAACATTATTTGAAATGTGTTATGAGACTTTTGGAATCACTTATTCTTGAACTAAAGCTCAAGAATAACAACCCAATTTAAAAAAAAATCAAGTCTTTTCAATTTAGCTTGACTAATTCAAATTAGTTTTTATAAGTATGAAAATTTGACATAATCCTAATTTATAAAAAAAAATTATTAATTTATAATAATATTAAAATAATATTTTGAATTTTTAAATTTAAAATAACCCAAAAGAGATTGAAAAATCAAATTATGGCTAATTATTATGATAATAAAACCCTAATTATAAAAATTAAATAAAAATCCAAAAATAATATGAGGTTAAAATAATGTATTTATTTTACCCAAAATAAACCCCAAAAATGGTTGAAATGATTTAATTATGATTTTAAACATAAATTATGTATAATTTATGACTTAAAATAATTAAATAAATACTCCAAAATAACCAAAAATTCTCAAAAATAAAATAAATGATCATAATTTTTATTATGCTGTCAAAAATATTTTTGTATATTAATTTGGAGAAGAAAAACAGAATAAAGGGGTTAAAATTCGATTTCATATAACTTTTTTTATTAAAGATATAAACTGATAATCAAGTGTGGCCGAAATTATGTTTAATTATTGTAATAGGATTCTGGCCATCGAATCAGCGCTGGATTTTCTTCCAGCGCCCAGAAACAAGTCATGCACCCCACTATAGTAGAAGCACGCGCGCACCCGATCCACACATAATCAACTAATAGGACGTCAACCCCGTTAGCCGAAAACACCCAGACATGGACGAAACACGACGGAACGTCAAAACGACGCATTTCGCTTAAATAAAATGACGTCGTTTTACCATTCTTCTTCTTCTTCTTCTTCTTCTTCTTTAGGGGATCACCGAAAACGTGATCGACGCCAGCGTTTCTTTCAGAAACCTTATCTCCGCCTATAACCATCATTTCCCTCCAAAAGTGAACCATGTGCATGTCTCCTCCTCGCCATCATTTCCCCTAAGTCTAGAAGTCAAAACCTACACTAACCTAGGCTGCTAAGGACAAAAAAGAAACGAAGAAGAACTTTGGTGGCCAAATTGAAGTTGAATTCGTCCACCATAGCCGACCTAGTTGAGTATAAACAGTCTCTAGGTGTTAAACTTCCAATCCATCAAACAATCATCAATCATTACAGCTTAATTCAAAGAATTGAAGAACTCCCGCGACCTGATTTTTTGAAAATCTTCTCCGGCGTTCAAAGCTGTGATCCAGGGCTTGGGAAAGCTTCCTACACATCATTGGAGTGTTCTCTAATCGTTGGTAAGTTTCCAGATCTACTGTAATTCAATTTGTGATTTGAAATTGATTTTTTTCAAGTTTAATCAGGTCGATCATATTTATGGTTCAATTACGTGATTTTTTTGTTTGAAATCATTCTCTAGATGATTTATAAGCTTTATGTCGAAAGAGATTTGATCAATTCAACCTAAATAAAAAAATCCTAAATTTGATTTTTAAATCTGGAAATTTGAAAATCTTGTTCTTAAGATTTAAGCTTGAATTTTTGATTCAAATAGCTGCTAAACATGTTTGTAAACATGTTATGATGAATTTAAGATCATTATAACAACATCCCGATCATATTTGATTCAACTTTTCAAAAAATAAGTTCGAATTTTAGTTTTACAAGTTGTTAGAGAGCGTGATTGATGTTTTTTTTTTGTTGTGTTCGACTATAATCATCATTTCAAAGTTGTTGGAACAAGAATTAGGCCATGAGATGACCTAAATCAAAAGTTCCCAAATTTTTCCCTAAAAATGATTTTGAAAAACCAATTGTTATAGAGTTTAATTGATCGTATTTAGGGATGTGGATTACGATCATTAAAATCATATGATTTGATTGCAACTCACATATCACAATTTCATGGTCTGTATCAAAAGATACAAACCTACAAATCTTCATACCAAATGAAGAACACTCGATCCCCGACGACCAAGTCCTATAGGAACGGGACCGAGAACTCTCGGTCTTGACCTAGACCAAGGACCGAGAAAACCAACCTAAGACCGAGACCAATGACTAGTATTCTTGAGCTAGGACCAAAACCTAAGACCGGTATTCTTGAGCAAGGACCTAAGGACCGAGGAATCTGACCAAGGATTCTAACCTCGAACCGAGAGGTCTAACCTAGGACCAAGACTCTTAAGTTCACGACCGAGGATGGTAGACTAGGAGTCGAGCCTCTTAGATCTAGGACCAAACAACCTAAGTTCAGGACCGAGTCTCTTGAGCCCCAGGACCGAGCCTTCCGGTACCTCAACCGTGCACCACGAGCTTTAATCTAGAACACTTCAGTCTAGAACGAGCTTGTTCGAGACTAGATCGGTCTAAACGGACCCAAGCTCTACGATCCCGGTCCTAAGGCCTGTTTGGTTCCACTTTTCAAAATTCAAAATTATTTTTTTAATTTTGGAACCCCAATTCATTTTCAAAAAATTCCGAAAGGTCAAAAAATGATATTTATATATTTTGGGGATATTTCCTAAATAAATATTTTGACTAAGACCCGATTTGTAATTAATTTTTAAATTCTAACACTTTTCTGATACTTTTCAGGTATTATTCTTAATCTTATATCAACGCAATCACAAATACGCCTT
Source organism: Impatiens glandulifera (assembly GCF_907164915.1). NCBI lineage: Eukaryota > Viridiplantae > Streptophyta > Magnoliopsida > Ericales > Balsaminaceae > Impatiens > Impatiens glandulifera. The sequence goes on along the minus strand of NC_061869.1, from coordinate 12,043,137 downwards.
TCTAAATAATTTTGTACAATTATATACGTAATCTAAACATATCCTTGTTTAGGACTCTTGACTACTAATTAAATGAAATAAATGTTATAAATAAATCTTTCAATATCCAAACTTTTACTCAAGAAATAAAATCGTCCTTTAACGGGCATGGAATACATAACGCGAAAACCATTTCTCGAGCGTAACAAAAAATCGAACCCCTTATAGAAACTCTAGTATAAAGTATGTTTATACACGTACCTTTTACTGATTTTTTAAAAATAATTAGGGGACTCTGTATTCAAATAAATAATCTTTTAAATTAATTATGTTTAATTAATATAAACCGGGTTTTAATTAAATTATTATTTGGTCCCCAAGTTTATTAAAATTTGAATAAAATTAATTGTTTTTATGAATAATTTATAAAACTTCTAGGTATTTTCAATTTTTTTAAAAATACTAAGTTCTTTTAAAAAGATGTCTAACACACAAACCAATGTTCAAACTCATCGAACCTCAAGCCACCTCGGGTCTCTCGCGTATTGCCACGTGTCATCTAAACACGTGCTAAGCTACGAGAGGAACACACCCGGGGGTTACAACTTTCTTGGCGACTCCGTTGTGGATCATTTTTTTAATTTATAAATAAATAAAACTCTAGCTATATAAATTTTTATTTATAACATTTAGAGAACCTTCACATTAGCCCACATTACGGGGCCATCACCCTAAAAGGTACATAGGCTCTATCCTAATAATTGACAAAAACCCGAAACGGGTATATCATTCAGGATTACATGAAGAAGTACAAGATCGAAACTCTGTACTCCTATGAATTACATGAAGAATGATAATACTAGTCTGTGACCAAGAGATGTGGCGTGAGGAAAAATTAGGAACCCGTAATGGATCCCTCCTTTCGGCATTGGCACATCCGTAAGGATGCGACCTTAGCAACGGTGGGGAGATATTCCAACCCAAACCTCTACTAAACTTTAGCACACAAAAACTGGTTACTTTACCTAACCGTTGTTTAACGTGCCCGAACAACAAAGCCTCGACAAGTCAACATGTACGTGCTTATTTATTATACATGCATACATCTATAATAGGTATAATAAACATATCTAAGCATATTTGCTTTATCAAAACCAAACGACATGTTTGTTAAGTTGATTATACGATCGCAAAATGTCCCTTTTAGAGAACGAAGATCTATTCCTCTAGAGGGACCATTTCCACAAAACAAAATGGTACTATTGAGGCTACAGTCTAAGTATCTCTCTCAAATACACTCACTTCCGAATCCATCATAACATTATGATGGAGATGCAGCAATAGTAGTGAGATCCGGTACACATGACTTTCATCTTACGTGATCGTCAAATCTATCTAACCATCGAAGAATAGAAAGCCATCATGATGATCGATAACAAGAACATCATAAGGCTCAAGCCCTACATGAAGTCTATTTCTCTTAGACGCCAGATCCACAAGGACTTCGGGTATACGAAGACCACGAAAGACAAGATCCTTGCAAGAACATACTTGGACCTATCGCGCTGGATAAACCTGGCCACTCAAAGAGGAGAGATTCCACTGAATTTCAATACCTCTTCTTCACTATGACAATCATGATGGATCACTTTCTCCTCGCCCCATCAAGTAACCGCCTATCATCCTCCAAGATACTAGAAGTGTTTTATCACCTTAGAGGAGCAAATAAAGATCCCATGGGAATCTTCATAGCTAAAATATTGCTAGGTTTGAACAAATCATATTTCACATACTATCTCAATAAGAGAGGATCTCCGATCATTATCTACATTTGGCTCTTGGAAAAATGGAACGTATACCTCCCCCACTTCCCAGAAATGAGATGAATGTCGTCCTTAAATACCGACGCATTAAGAGCGCCTGCCCTTAGATACCCATCCATGATAACGATTCCATACGTGAACTTCTACCATGGTACAATATTAAGAAGATGGTCTATCTTATGGATGATCAACACATAATAATACTTATGGTCTTGAGTGGATTACTTCTTACTACACTAACGAGCTTTTTAAGCAATTCAAACGAGATTGCATGCCTTCCTATCGTGATTATGCGGTATCCATAGACATGCCTATTGAGCACAATGATTTCATAAATTACCTAGAATTGTGGATTGATGCAGTGAGATTGGCATCCATAAAGACAAAAGGGATTACCTCGACTAGATCATGGATGAGTTCTGACATCAGCAAAAAGAAGAGACGAGAGTGAAGGTTCCGCCACCTTTACCTGATGCAGAAGAACTCGCTCCCCTAAAGAGGAGCTCTAGTTTTATCCCTTTTTTATAACGGAAATTAGAAGGCGATAGTATAATTAACTAGCAAACCTAGAACTCCGAAATTTTAAACTATGTAAAATTGGAAGTTCTTTAAAGAAAGTATATAAAAACGCTTATGAAATGTTTACTCTAAGTCATGCTTTTTGCATATGTATATGCTCTTGTTTTTACAATTGTAATACCCCCTCTTTGATCGCAATCTCAACAATGTCCATGTTGACGGACGTTGAGCTGGTCCCCTAGATTGATTACTTTCACGCTAACGAATTAAATTATCAATCTTATGGTCTCATCTTCATTATGAGGTTCATAAACTTCAAAGTAAATTCAACCTTCATGATGGAGATGCAGCAAAGGTGGAACTTTATCAAACGAGCCTACTTCCTCGGTAAAAGGTCTATATGCCTAGTTATAGAAGAATTCTGGGCTATTCTGATGACGAACAACAAAAAATATTATATATTTAAGATCGTTCATAGACTCAATACCCATCAGAAATCTCTTAAAGGAAGAGTACGAATACTCCAAATCTACGGCTGATAGTATCATCGCGAAAATGTACGCCGATTTTCAAATTTGGACCAAGATGGAAATAATAGATGTAGAAATCCCTCTAAAGCTGGGATCATCTATGATAACGATGTCAGTCCTACTGGCTCATTTTTTTCTAACACTAGTAAATGGTAAGCCCTCCTCGAGAATCATCGAGGTAGCACACGAAATGTGAAAATGCAACAAAGATCCTTCTTGTGTGATTATAGCAAAAAGACTTATGACAATATTATGTCTTACTAATGGAATTCTACTTTCTTCACTGCATGTTTTTAGTCAACACATTGTCATTCCGTCGTTAAATGTATCTCAACACTCACGCGTTTATAAGGCTTGAAGAACATAACATCAATATTTTACAATCTCGTCTTCAACTCAAGTTGTCAAAGTCTTTTACATCTTGAGTTTGAGAAGAATATTATAATATAAAATAATATATAGATAAAATATTATCACAATATTATAATATTGTGATAACATGCCATCCTCTTTCTGCTTGATCGCTACTCCCTCTTAAATATAAATTGGTCACCGCCCTTATAATATTTGTAACATTTGACAATCTCGTCTACAACTCAAGTTGTCAAATATCTTAAGTTTGAGGAAAATATTATAATATAAAATAATATAGGTAAAATATTATCACAATATTATAACATTGATAACTTAATTAAATTATTATATTAGTTTCGTTATTAGTTTATTATAATGTTTATATATATATATATATATATATATATATATATATATATATATATATATATATATATATAAGACACAATTTAATTTACTTGATTTCCAATTAATTTGAACAATTGCCCATTCTTCAACCTTTTTCATATTTGTTCGATCATTTTATAATTCATGCTCCATAAAACTCTAGAGTTTTTTTTCAAATTCATATTACTATTCATGATGAACTCTTTTGGGATTTATCTCTCTTGATTATAATCGTAATCAAGGCAAGACAAAGCAAGAGAAGCATGGTTAAAAAACACAAAAAACATGCATTTCTCATTATTGTAATCAAAACAAGATTAGGAAAGGCGAATAATTATGCGCTCTCTCTTCTTGTCTCATATATTTATAACATTATGTTTAACTAAAACTTCACTATTTCAATTTTTAGTCATATCTCAACTTCTATATTAAATGTGAACACATCTTTAAAAATTGAAAATAATAATAATAAACTTGCTCTAGACCGTGTCAAACACAAAATGAATGAATATTTCTCATTAATATTTTCTTTTAGCTTATTTGTGTTTTGTAAATAAAATAAATTTGACTTTAAAATAAAAAAAATCCTTAGAAAAGTAACTTTTTTTAAAAAAGAAAATAAGGTCTTATAAAATTAAGGGCTAAAATGAGAAGGGTCCTTTTTAAAAGATAAAGAAAATGTTAAGAGCTAAAATGAAAAAAAAGTGCTGAGTGTAACTATTTTTCTTATGAAATTACGTTTAACATGAAATAAGTGTGGTCATAGTTTGTTAGGTTAAGTTTACATATCTCGTGCCTTTACCCTTTTTATTTCCAAGCCTTTTAACAATAATGAATCACTCAAACTTAATTTCTATTTTATTTCATTCATATCTGTAATTAGAAAGGATTTGTTGACCTTGTTCCATTGTGGAACTTTTGTTGAATCTCGGATTTAGTTATAAGTCATAAAGTTTGGTTGACGAATGCCGTATAACGATTTTGCAATTTCACTTACTTGGATGACGTGGAGGATTGTTGGAATCCGCGACGTAAGTATAAAATCGTAAGTTTTTTTGTTGTGTTGAAATCAAAATAACCAATTTGATACCACTGTAATTATTAAAATAAGTATCAATCAATAGAGAATGAAATGAGATTATGGAATACCGATATATTTAGATAGAAAATATGTGAGATAATAAGATTTGAAAACCACAATTTTCAATTATAATCTCCTAACCCTAATCTCACCATATTTCTCTCTACTAGTTTTACATAATAAAAAATATTATATTTTCTTATAATATAAATAAATAAGGAAAAATTATTGCTCATTTACACATAATGTTTAACTACTGAAAAAGTTTGTATACATTATCAAAATAATTATTGTATATATTGTTGTAAATTTATGTTTATGTATTAGATTTATTATCTGGTCTGCTACTTGAGCTAATAAATTTTATGAGGATTCATTAAAAGAAAATTTTAAATTCTGACTAACCTTTCTTAAATATTATTTAATAAAAAAATATTGTGAAAAATATTGAATACATATATAATTTTAACAAAATATAAACTTTTATAAAATTTCAACAAAAGCAATTAGCCAAAGCTTCATTTTCCACGGATGAATCAATGTTTGGTTACCTTGACATAACCAAAACATTTATTTCCACCCTTAAACCTTCACAGATATAAGAGAATAAGAGAACATCATTGAACTTTTTCTCCACTCATAAAACTAATCGGTTAACAAGTTTACAAAGGTTATTCATATAATTTCGAAGAATTATGTGACAAGCTATGACTCTCAATACTCTGAATATTTATTATCTTATACATCTTCAGGTTTTGCCCATGTGTCTTACTCCTGCGATTCTTTACCTATCATTATATCTCATCATTAACTATGTGTTTCAATTATTATTTAGGATTTCCGGAACACTCCAGTTTCACTTTCAAATAACAAGGTAAGCAATTAAATTTATTTAATTTCTGCATAAAATTTATTTAATTTCTGCATTTTTTTTTAAATACTAATATGTGATTTATTTCATTTCCTATTTGGCGACCAAAGACCGTCATTTTCTGTACCTAGCTACCAAGGACGAATGTTGTTTACTGCCACTAACCGAAAATCGACGTTTGATGCACCTAGCGACAGATGATTGTTGTTGTTTGTTGCCGCTGACCGCAGGGACGGACCCAAGATTCGGTGGTGGAGTGAGCTTAAAAAAATTACGATGGACTTAAATAAATAACGAGAAAATTTTGAATAATACGAGTAAATAAAGCTAAGTTTTACCATTTTTTTAATAATTAAATAAACAAAATAATGAATTCTATTGGAAATTTTTAAAAAATTAAGGGTAATGTAACATTTTAACTGTAATTTTTTTTTCCGGGATTGGTTTTGGCCCATCCGAGCCTCTTGTTACGGTGTCCCAATATTCCTAGCCCAAGGGGAGGCCCAATCGTCAAAGTAGGCCCAATTCAAAGAATATTCTAGTTGGAAGACATGTGCTAGATTAGTGTCATTAACTGGCAGTTAAAAGATATGACCAAATTAGTGCATCATTAATTGACATTAAAAAGGCATGTCCCAGATTAGTGCGTCACTAATTGGTAGTTAAAAGAATTACCCCAAATTAGTGACACACTAATTGACAATTAGAAGGATTGTCTTAAATTAGTGCGTCATTAATGTGGTAGCTATAATGAGTCCTATAAATATCTCAAAGGTATTACTTTGTAAATCACCAAGTATTCAAGTTATATAATATTATTTTTTGTAAGAGTTTTTTCTCTCTCTAGAATTCTTGTGTCATTTATAATAAACAACGAGTGTTGCTTCGAGTAAGATTGACTTGTTACTCGTTTTTGCGAATATCGTAACTAGTGCAGCACTGATCATTGGTAGAAAAACCGAGCCCGTGATAGTTGGTATCAGAATAGAATGATGAAGAGATTGAAAGAAAGAGCAACAACTAACAACGTGGATGGAGTGGAGAAACTTCCCCAAGAGATCGGAGATGATCTTACGAACCCGAGTCAGGTTCAAACGGGAGGTTCCAAAAATACCAAAGAAAGGGAGAGATCAAGAGATGCTATCACTAACATTGTCGCCAAGTTGGAGAAAGTAGAACTCAACGTGGCTTACGGACAAGATAACTTTGGGAATCTAGAGGAACGCATCACCGAGCTCGAGAAGGAGAGAGATGAGCTCCGAGAAGGGATATAAGGTGCCTTGAATGAGGGGTTGTCCAAATGTCAAGAGCAAACTCAAATCGTGGAGCAGACACTCCTTGGTGAGATTAGTACCTTGAACGAGAAACTTGAGGTAATGACTTATAAGTTACAAACTATTGAAGAAGATGCGGCGTTACTCAAGAAGGCGGTTGTGCAAGAGTGCAGACGTGCACATATAGGAGTCCCTAATCTAACAAGGATAAACGTTCCAAGACCTAAAGCGTATTTAGGTGAGAGGAACACAAAAGAGATCGACCACTTCTTATGGGGTTTGGATCATTACTTCAAAGTACTCGGCCTAGTGGAGAAGGCGAGAAAGATAGATACTGCCACGACGTACCTAGAAGACACCACAATGCTGTGGTGGAGGAGAAGAAGTAGTGACATAGAAAGAGGTCTATGTTCTATCAATACATGGGGTGAATTCAAGGAAGAACTCAAGAGATAGTTCTATCCTGAAAATGCCATTCGATAAGCAAGGTCCAAGTTGCGGCGACTCTCACACACAAAGAGTATCAAGGAGTATGTCAAGGAGTTCATCACTACTCTCCTTGAGATCCCTAACTACTCAGACGACGAAGCCTTGTTCGCATTCTCTGATGGTCTACAAATTTGGGCGAAGGTGGAGTTGGAACGACGTGGTGTCCCAGATCTAAACACCGCTATTGTCGTGGCTGAATCTCTTGTCGAAATGAGAAAACAAGATAAATCAAAGTCGACCTAGGAGAGGAATGACAAAGGGAAAATGGTAGAGACCGTATCTACAACACTGAAATCCCAATTAAGTTTACCAAACCCAATAGTAGAGAAGATCAAGATGAGAAACGTAGAGAGATACTCCGGATAAAGTGTTTCTTTTGTGAAGGGCCGCACAAAGAAAGAGAGTGCCCTATGAAGAACAAACTATCAACATTGATGAAGGAGAAAGAACACCTTCACGATGAAGCTCGATTGGGGTTGTTAAACCTACTTAGTGTCGTTACATCAAAGTTTGAGGAGCCAAAGTACGCGAAGAAATTACAACTATTCATGGAAACAAAATTAAGAAACCACATGGTTAAAGCTTTGTTGGATACGAGAGCCAACAATAACTTTCTAGAGGTAAAGGAGGCGGGAAAACTAGGGATCAGGTACACTAAGGAGCAAGGGTGGCTTAAAGCAGTTAACTCGACACCAAGTGCAACTTATGGAGTTGTTTGTAATGTAAAGATCAACTTGGGGGAGTGGACTAGCCTTCTGGATTTCTCCATTATTGACATGGACAACTATAAAATGGTTCTTGGCATAGAGTTCCTAGACAAGGTAAATTCCTTCATACTCCCTTCTTCCAATAAGATGTACATTCTAGACAAAGACAATATTTGCATAATACCTTTAACAAGAGAGGGCAAGAGAGAAACTAAGCACATATCTGCCATGCAACTCTCAAAAGGTGCGAAGAAGACCCACCCATCATCTTTTGTCACCCTAAAAGAAGATGAGAAACTGCGTCCAAAGAGAAGATACCTCCAGAAGTTACAACTGTCCTAGAGAAAGGTTATGATGTAATACCCGCTAGATTATCAAAAAAAACCCGACCATAAGAGAGAGGTGGATCATAGAGAATAGTTAGTCAAATGTACTAAACCATCGACGACGGTTCTTTATCGCATGAAACCTCCCAAATTTGAGGAATTTAAGAGACAACCGGAGGAGTCGCTCTTCAAGAAAGAGAAGTGCGAAATAGCCAAGGCCTCCAAAAGAATGAAGAAATGGGAGGACAAGAAGAGAAGACACTTGGAGTTTGGAGGAAACCGAGTGATAGTAAAACTTCTCCTCCATCAAGGGAGATGATTTTCCAAAGTTTACAAGGAACTTGTGAGGAAATACGAAGGCCCTTTCTTAGAAAAGAAACAGGTTGGAAAGCTAGCATATCGCTCAAAACTTCTGTCGCATGTGGAGACATCATCCCAACCTACAACGAGGACTCGACAAGGACGTCGATAGAATGAGTGGGGGAGAATGACACGGTGTCCCAATATTCCTAGCCCAAGGGTAGACCCAATCGTTAAAGTAAGCCCAGTTCAAGGAATATTCTAGTTGGAAGGCATGTGCTAGATTAGTGTCATTAATTGGCAGTTAAAAGGCATGGCCTAGATTAATGCATCATTAATTGACATTAAAAAGGCATGTCCTAGATTAGTGCGTCACTAATGGGAAGTTAGAAGGAATACCCCAAATTAGTGACACACTAGTTGGAAATTAGAAGGAATGTCCTAAATTAGTGTGTCATTAATGTGGTAGCTATAATGAGTCCTATAAATACCTCAAAGGTATTACTTTGTAAATCATCAAATATTCAAGTTATATAATATTATTCTTTATAAGATTTTATTCTTTCTCTACAATTCTTGTGTCATTTCTAATAAGCATCGAGTGTTGCTTCCTGACTAATTACTCGTTTTTGTGTCGGAAAAATTGAGAATTCTTAAAAATCAGCTTATTAAATTTGACCGTAGAAAATTCAGCAACATATCTAAAAGATCAAAACTAGGGTTTGTCTATTTTTGATTATTGACCCCTCCCACTTTTGGGATTTTTAAAGAAATGTTGTTAAATAGTTTTCCCAAAATAAAAGTTTCTTACATATATCGTGACTTTGTCTTATATATTTCCATTTTCTTTTTTATTTATTTGAAAAACTTTTATAATTAGTATGCTTTCTTATTTTTTAAGTGATTTAGAATAATTACATTTATAGAGAAAGTTTGATTGGTTTACCTAAATTATTATTATGAAGAAAAAGATTCATTTGTAAATAAAAATAAAGTTATAATATTTTTCATTCTTTGAATTAAGTGTCATCGATCATGTTCAAATTATTGATATTAAAGGGGGAAATTGAATTAAATCCTCTAAGTCTTCAAAAATCTAGATCAGTAGAAATGTGCTTTATCAGTTTCATCTGGAGTATAACAATTGATTGAATGCAAATATATAAAGTTTGAAGAGAAATGAATGCACCAAAATTTTGGATAAAGAGACTTGAAAGGAAAGAATTCTTGGTAATAATATAAAACAAATTGTGAAAAAATATTTCTATTAATAAGAAGAAATTGTGATCATGCTTAAAAATTGGAACTTGTGAAAACAAAAAGATTTATTTTCGAGTTTTTAATTATTTTATTTTCTAAAGTTAAGGTTAGTTATCCAAATAAAGTTATAATCTCTTCAAATTAAAGTTAATAGTGATAAAAACTGTTTATCTTGAGTTGCTTCAAAAATTAATATTAAATTAGATTCACAAAATTAATTTAACTTAACGATATGAATCACATGTATTACCTTATTCTTGAATCCAGAGTGAGATAAGAAAATGATACAGTAGATTCTTAGAAATACTTTTTAAATTTATTAATTTAAAATAATTTTGACTAATGAGACGTCATCTAATTTTTCTAAAAAAATTAGGAAAAGTTATTTTAGCCTGTAAAGATTGCTATTTATTTAAATATGTTTTAAAATGGATTTAGTGCTTGATTATACTGTGAGAAAGATCATTCACGTTATGTTTCAAACGTCTGTCAAAATAGATTCTATACTAAATGCTTTTTGTCACTTTTAGAAATATCTTCACACTTACTTTTTATTTGATTTTAGGAGGTCATGTCGGTACATATACCTAGTCTAAGGATGAAACAATATTAATTTCGTGTAGATGACCCGCGGTTTATTATGGGCATGGAATAATTCGTAAAACATAAATAAAACGACTTCTTTTACTTAGAAATTTGTAACCGAAAACAAACACACATTATCAAGAGTAAAAATGTAAAAGAATGATAATGAAGATTAAAAGAATATCAAAGTAATCATGCATCATGAAAAAAGAGAGTCCAAAAACAAGCATTATATCATCAAGAGTAAAAGTGTCAACAATATGTAAATATGTAAAAATTAATCTACATGATAAATAAAAATATAATTTATTTTAAGAGAAATATGTTCTATAAGAGATAAAGTTGTGCAACTTTACAAAATAAAAATAACAAAAAAATGTTTTGTTTATATTTACAAAGTTGGTGTTCAAATTGCTATTTTAAATTTGAGAATTTTAAAATCAAGAAACGTGCCATATTTTGACTTTCTTTAATAAAAATTTAAATAACCAATCTCTTCAAAAAAAATTTATGAAATAAATAAAAAAGAAAGTTTATAAAGTCTTATAAAGTCTTGACATGATTACAATTTTATAATAATGATACAAAATTACTCATACATTAAAAAAAATTAAGATGATAATTATATAATTATATATATATATATATATATATATATATATATCATGAAAATAATGAAAATTATTTAATTACATGTCTTTTGTACTATATATTTATCGTTGAAAATTACAATAAGATTAAATATACTAAGGATGTGATTGCACTACTCGAAATATAACGTTGTTATCAAATGATATATTGATATTTATAAATTAAATACTTAAGTCTACAAGTGAATATGTTTACACATGAAATTGTAATCTACGTATGGAAATTTTAAAAAAAAATTATGATCGATAGATTAAACGTTATAATCTATGTCAAAAAATAAAACATATTTATGAAAATATCTAATTGTTTACACGAAGGCAGAATAGTTCCAAAACATTATGTCTACTAGTTAGCCAAATAAACAATATTATTATAAATAATTTTTTTTAATGATAATCATGTACGGATGATTATGCTTCTTATTAGAAGATGTTTCAATATTACCTAAGAATGTACCAATGAGAATTTCTAATTATTGTGATAGTAATTTGAAATTGGATAAGCTTAGAGTCAATGATAAGTCTAGACATACATATCTTAGACATAATGTCATTAGACTATACTCTCTAATGGAGTTATCAAATTTGACTACGTAAGTCAATGATAATATTGTGGATCCACTAACCAAATTATTGAATATATAATTAGTTTGAAAGTCTTTTAAGACATAATCCTACTATAAGTTGGTAGGAAGGAAACTCAACCTAGGTAGACTAGAGATCCCAAGAACTAGGTTCAATGGGACAACCTAATTGTAATGACTTGGAAAGTTATTATTGAGGATTAATCCCATAACGAAACAATATATATTTTGACGAGGATAAGCATATTGTTTTTAATGATTCTTTGTGCGCAAAGAGATCACCTATGTGAGGGAGAAGTGGGGCCACTTTGAAATAATTGCATGACTCAATTCTAAACTCTCTGACAGAACCAAACGCGTGTTCCATGGCCAAAACGGACACAAGCATGAGAGCTTGACATGTATCACGGAGAATTCTATGTGAAAGTGTGTAATTATTTACACAAATTGATGAATCGTTTATGAACATCGAGTCTATTAATCGGCTAGTAAGTTATATACTTTCATAAGGGAATGTTCAAAGGGTTATACCTACCTATCTTATGTAGAATTCAAGTGTTGAACCTTTTATCGGGTTAATCTTTAAATTTTCATTAATGTGGAGGATTGTTGAAATTTTAAACTATGTCATAAATCTATATATATAATGACGCTTAATTTGAAATGTTGGAGGTGTACATCACGCTTTCTCCAAAATGATTCATATCATTAATATAATATTTTCTCTTTCTTACACACACACATATATATATATATATATATATATATTTCTCTCTCTTCATTTATCTTTATTAATTAATTATTTTTTCTTTCCCTTACCATATATATATTCACACTAATAATATAAAACATATTTTTTCATCAATTTTATTAACGAAGTTTCATCATTAATTATTCTATGTCGGTTACTCTTATATATATTAATATTTTATTATTAATAATTATTAAATTAAACCTTATGAATTCTTGTCTAAAATATTATATATATTAATCATGTTCTCTCCAAAATGATCCACATCATCGTCATATATATGTATTTTTTTTCTTATATATATATATATATCTTCTTTCATAGTTCTTTATTAGGTTTCTCAAAATCCTAGACGAAATCACATTCTGTAAGGTCTTTATTTGTTATTGATATATATTTCTCTCTTCTTTAATAGTTCTTGATTAGGTTTCTCAAAATCTTAGACGAAATCATATTCTGTAAGGTCTTTATTTGTTATTGATGCAATGAATTTTTTTCTTGAGTTTTTGTTGACATAATGTTGTTGTTTTCATAGGGAGAACGAGTTTTTAGTTATTTCAAAGAAGATTCATATTTGTGTAATGTGGTATGAACTCTTGAGCTCAAGTCTAAACTTCTTATCATATATTTTTATTAGTTTTTGAAATATAACATTTATTCTCTATTATGTTTCGTCTCTCCTTAAGTCTTACTTTGTTATTCAGAGACAGATGAGAGCAAAGTTATTTGGAGACTATATATATATAATAATAATTCCTGATTTGTTTAGTTATTTTCAAGTGCTTTTAGTCATCACTTTAATAGGTTGATTTTTAATATTTCAATTGATGTTTTGATGGAGATGTTGGGTTGATTGGATTCAACATTAAACAACTTTGATTTTTTATTAGGTCTTGGCGATAATGGTGCTATCATGGTTATGCAAAGTTGTTTTGGTGATAATCGTGCTATCATGCCTGGAGGCGTGAGCATTAGTAAGTCAGTGAAATTTTGATCATTTTATCATAAAATTCATTTGTAAAAAGATTTTTTGATTTTTCTATTGCATTAACTCCTAATTTTGTTTGGTTTATTTCAGGTACTTTCAGCCATTGCAGGTCATTATATTTCTGGATGCAAGATATTGTACTTCTGAATGTTTGTTCATTTAAAATACTTTAAATTTGAGATAATTGTGTTTAACTCTAGATTTGTATCTTCATATGTATACACTAACTTGGAATAATTGAAGATCAAGTATTTTGTTTAATACTCCCATTTTTAATGAAATAATAATGTGTTTTATGAATTTAATTTTATTGTGCAACTTCTTAATGTGTTTTATGAATTTAATTTTATTGTGCAACTTCTATTTTTATGGTATACTTTTATTTTTGATACACATAAACTCAATAAATATAACCTACCATCCATATATATTAATATTTTTATTAAATATTCATCTAAATAATTTGATTATTTATAAATAAATTCAAATAAAATAAACCCTTTTCATCTAAAATGTCATATATTATTATTGAGATTTGCATTAAATATTAATATTAATTATAAAAACTATTTAGAAGATTTAAATTGTAAAAAAATATACTTACATTGAATATGTTCACTAACGCCATATTCAATGAAAATAAAATTAACGGATAATATATATTATTATAACCTTCGATCCATATATATTAAATAATTTATCCAAATAATTAACATCAAATAAAACATCAAATAAAAACAAACCTTTCTAATTCTATTTCAACCATAATTTATAAATAATTAATGCACATATTAGTAAAAATGTTAGTAAAAATAAACTCAATAAATATAACTTACCATTCATATATATTAATATTTTTTTATTAAATATTTCATCTAAATAATTTGATTATTTATAAATAAATTCAAATAAAATAAACCTTTTTCATCTAAAAAAGTCATTTATAATTATTGATTTTTGCATTAAATATTAATATTAATTATAAAAACTATTTAAGAGATTTAAATTATAAAAAAATATACTTACATTAAATATGTTCACTAACAGATAATAAGTATTATTATAACCTCCCGTCCATAAAATAAATCATTCAGTTTCATTATAATTTATAACTAATTAATGTAAATAAAATTAACGGATAATAAATATTATTATAACCTTCAATTCATATATATGAGTAATTTATCCAAATAATTAACATCAAATAAAATATTAAATAAAACAAACCCTTTAGTTCTATTTCAGTTATAATTTATAACTAATTAATGCAAATATTGTAAAAATTGGATTATAAGCATTTGACACCAACAAAAAAAATGAGTTTCATTTTACAAAATTTTAGACAAATTGTTAGGTAGTACAAGTAAATTCATAAATAATGGATACTTTATTATTATTATTATTATTATTATTATTAACTTTATTATTATTATTATTATTTTTTGATATATTTTAACTTTAATGTTATATTGCTGGTGGTTCAATATTTACTCTATTTTGGTATTTATAAATGTAATTGTCTTTCAATTTGGTAATAAACTTATTTTTTTTTGTCACTATTCTATATTTTGGTGATTTAAAATTAAAATAATAAGATGTTTATTGAGAATGTTACCAAACTCTTAGCCTTTTGATATTATATTTTTCATTCTCTATTATTTTTTCATCTATTCAATTTAAGAGAAATTTCGAACAACAATTTTATTCTTTGAATGTGTAGAACCACTAAATCTTTATCAGATGATGATTTCAATCGTATTTATTGATCTCTGTAATTTAATTTGGATAAGTTTTGATTGAATCCACACTATGAATAAGAGTTTTGTTTAATATTTATAGTCTCAAATTGGTAAGACTTTTAAATGATATTTATAGTCATATATTTCGAGAAATTAAAACTTCTGATTTCTCTTACGATCCTTACAACCTTAAAAAAATTTAGTAAAAAAATATTGTCCAATTATCGATATTCATTTCACTTATTATTTCATCTTATATTTTTTTATGTTTATAACTTAGACTAACTATTATAATATCTATTGATATTAGAATATCAAAAAATAACACAAAGGAATCCATTTGAATGGTATATTTAAGTAACATGGACAATTACAAGCATTTAGTTGTTGTTCGACGCATTTAGTGGCTGTTCGACGAACGACGATTTTTTTAGACGAAAAAACAGAAAATTTAAATTTTCTTTTTCAATTTTCATTTTTTTTTCATGTTTTTTTAGTTAATATATGTTAACTTACTTTCGTGCAAACGCACGGACTTTTTGCTGGTATAAAATAAAAATATTATTTAAATCTAATTAATTTAAAATTGGGTTTAGTTGGTAAAAATTAAGTTTAATCTAACATATATTTTATTTTTTAGACACTCCACCTAACCCATCAATTGAACATTATCTTGTGATTCACACTTTTTTATATGTCTTTTTATCCCTTGACAAATCACCCAACGATCTTAATCTTGTGACTCACATATTTTCACATACATTTTTATCCCTCAACAAACTACCTTTCACATGCCTCTTAATCTTGTGATTCACACCAATCTTAGTCGACCCCTCTCTTACTCCAACTTCAACAAATCAACAACCAATCTCAATTTTACTCACACTTCAACAAATAATCAACAATCACCCGACCTTAATCTCGTGACCTCACACTCGACAAACCACCCAACACCCGACATTTATCTCGTGACTTCACATTTTAAATGCTCACCAAACCAACTACTAATTCTGACATCACACTCGACAAACCACGCACCACCCGACATTCATCTTATTACCTCACACAGTCCCACTTTCAAACGCTTCAACAAACCACCCATTAATTCCGATTTGTTTAAAAGTTGCGCCATCATATATTATAGTCCAATAATGCATTTCTTAAAAATCTATTTGCATGTTTTAGAATTTGAACCATTGTCTTAAGCATTAAATATGAACACTTTAACCACCTGAGATTGTTGAAAAAAAACGTATTTAGATGTATGTACTTATACAACTAGCTCACTTAAACGTGTGTATTAAAAAATGTCATTTAAACATACGTTTTACCAAAAATTGGTTCATTTAGTCTTTATTAATAAACAATAGTTAATTTTTATTTTTTAATTTATATATTTAATAATTAAATATTAATATATTTCCCCTTTTTCTTTTTTAATAAATGAATACTCTATTTTTATATTTTTATAAATTTTTTAGTATTTCTTTATGAGTATTTTAATTTTATTTATAACATAGTATTTATTACATATTATTTATATATATAAAAATGAATCATAATAATAATATTTAATTAACTCAAACCATATTATAATTTTATAATAAATAAAAAAATCATTAATGCATTTCTACAAAATTAAAATAATTATATACTTTTGCACTCTATACTCTATTGACTATATAAAGCATATTGTTTGTCAATAAGAAATTGCTTATTTAAATAATTTTGATATTTGTCTAATTTACTATTTGAAGTTAAAGATATGAGAAATAGTTTTATTCAAGCATTTGTATTCGTGTTTTTAATGGGTATTCTTTCTCTCACCATCTTCAATAAAAATGTATATAAATATATATTTTTTTTGTTAATGAGTGTACAATTCTTTTAGGTACACTTTCATCAAAAGCTTTGGATTGCCGGAATATGCATGATTGCAAATTATGTGCTAAGGGTGGCTTAAGTATATGCTATGAAGGTAAATGTATTTGTTATCAAAAAAAATTTGGAACATGTAAGACTGAAAATGACTGCGATGCAAATCGATGTATCTTGACTGTGTTTTGTGTAAATAGAAAATGTGTGTGTGATATGCAATAAATAAGATCGAACATTTCAAATACAATAAAGACGATCTTATTTATATTAGAACATGGAATCACATGGATATGAAGTTTTAACTTTTATAATTCATGTCATAAGTTCAATAAGACTTATATATAATATTTTTAATTATATTTTATAATTTAACTATTTCAAATATAGTGGAGGTGTCCGCTTGTGAATTAATAATTCAACTCGTTTACTCTTAAAAAAAAATAATTGTGCAGTATGGTGTGAGAAATAAATAATTTGTAATTATATATGTTATACAATTCGATCCATTTTTCAGTTTTTTTTTAATTTTAATAGTCAAATATTATATAGAACCTATAATTAGGTTAGCTTAAGTGGTAACCGTAAATGATTTAAAAAAAATTATTAAATTAAAATAAACTCAGAATAATACATAATGTTAACTTTTTAAAATTATATATATTATTCAATTAACTTAAAAAAAATGAGCACAAATAAATAAACCCAAAATAAAATTATTAATAATGTTTTCTTTTTTTTGGTTTTATAACTTTTATTATTATTATTATTACTACTAATCAAACAAATTTTAATAAATATAATGAAGATCTATTACTTTCAACCAATAAAACCAATAATTTTGAGATTTATGAAACCAATTTTAACTATTTATTTATACATCTCATTATACATTCAATTATTTACCCGCACATTCAATTATTTACCTGCAATAAGTTATTGTAAAATCTGAAATATATATATGAAATTAATTATGGTTACCTATAGTTATAGAACATATTTTCCAAGTCAATATTATTATAACACTTTGTAACCCTCGATACTTTGAGAATCCCGGAGCAGGCATTGCATGTGCGTGTCAGGCGCAAGTGCGCATGCGGGCTTAGAGTGACTTGAAGTTCGATGGTTTCAACCTTAGTTTACGTGTCAAACATATTTTTAGAATAAAATATTATTTAAAAATATTTTGCTGGTACCTGACTGCTTTTAAAATTAATGATGTAAATATTAATTTTGTTCAAATTTTAATAATCTGTAAATTTGTTTATAATCGAATGGTAATTTGATTTTTTTTATAAAATCCAATTTAAATTAAATAAACATAATTAATTTAAGAAAAAGATTATTCATTTGAAGTTTTGATTGAATCCACACTATGAATAAGAGTTTTGTTTAATATTTATAGTCTCAAAATGGTAAGACTTTTAAATGATATTTATAGTCATAAATTTTGAGAAATTAGAACTTCTGATTTTTCTTACGATCATTACAACCTTAAAAAATTTTAGTAAAAAATATTGTCCAATTATCGATATTCATTCCACTTATTATTTCATCTTATATTTTTTTATATTTATAACTTAGACTAAGTATTATATTATCTATTTATATTAGAATTTCAAAAAATTACACAAAGGAATCCATTTGAATGGTATATTTAAATAGCATGGACAACTACAACATTTAGTTGTTGTTCGACGCATTTAGTGGTTGTTCGACGAACGACGATTTATTAAGACGAAAAAACAGAAAATTTAATTTTTCTTTTTCAATTTTCATTTTTTTCCATGTTTTTTAGTTAATATATGATAACTTACCTTCGTGCAAACACACGAACTTTTTGCTAGTTCTATTAATGAATGGAAATGAGAATTTGGGTTGATAAAATCAAATAAAATTTACACGAAATTTATACGTGAATTAAAGTAAAAATTAATCCAAATAATTAAATTATTATAATTAATTTGTTAATTGTGTAATTAATATTTAATGATTTAAAAAGAAATTAACAAATTGAATTAATTCAATATTGTTAATTGGTAACCTTCACGATATTATTGCTATCAATTTATTAGCAATTATAAAAAATCATATAACGTGTCTTTTCTAATTAGAATAAATAAAAAGGGGCAATTAAGAGACGATTAATGTCAACCGTTAGTTTTATTATTTCAACAATATAAAATTATCTTCTATCTAATTCCCACATCATATCAAAAAATCACTTCATCCTTTTATTATTTCTCACTCTAGAATTCGAAAAGCTTTCTTCTTATTTTGTGAGTGTTTATCAAGCGGGAGACAATGAAACTGTTGTAAGAGAAATATGTCTAACACATGACTGAATAACCATTTCAATTTGGTAATTTCATTTTTTTTTATACATTTCATTTATTTAATTTATTTATAACATTTATTTTTATATATTTCAATAATATAAAGACAATATATCTAACAATCTTTTTTTGTTTGACTCCATGCTTATTTGATTCATTTTCGATCTAAAATTTTTCAAATATTTAAAAAATATATAAAACAATTTGAAATAATTCTATCATATTTGTTATGTAATTCATAACTCTTTCTATAAGTGTAAAAATTATGAAGAAAATTTCTTAATCATTCTGGAATTATTTCTGACATTTTGATATCCTAACCTTGATTTTTGGATACATAACAAGTTTGGACTACTTTTCACTTGTACCATATATCAACACTCAAGGCTTCATACCTACACCATTTATGTAATCAATCATACTCTAGTTGTTTATTGTTTACTAGTTGACTAGCCTAAATTGCATGACGAAGAACGAAAGTGAAACAACCTTAAGCTTGCAAGTAATATCATACGTAGAGCCTGCAACATTATTATATTTTTTACTTAGAATGCACATGTAGTTGATATGTATAATTAAATCATACATAGTATCATTTAATTAAAAAACCTCAAAAGGGAGAAAAACCTACATGAGTTTAGAAATTTAGGTAAAACAAAATTTGCCTTAAATTAGATGGAAAATATACAACAATTAGAAAATAACAAACACAGTGGATTATAATCAACCATTTACACTAACAATAGAAATTTAAAGTGTCTTGAAATCAATTGATTGAGTGACTTATTCATAGGAGATGCACCATCTTTGATGTATCAACCAATTTCTTTCGCAAGTGGGTATTCGCCTTCATATTTGAATGTGTGCATTTCCATCGAAAATTATGTCTCACCAAACATGTTAAACGTCACATCGAAATCTTGAAAAAGCTCTAGCATTCCGCTCTATCCAAATATGATAAACAATAGCGGAAAAGAAGCACTTAAAGACGTTTGAAGTGAATACATTACCCTTGCCCTTGATGAGAGCAACATCTTTGATATTATTCCATTACCTTGAAAAACTAAGAAAGACACATAGATGTGGAAAACTTATCCCAAAGTAAAGAAGCAAATGGGAAGTCCCTAAGAAGGTGATCTATGGTCTCCTCATTTCTCACACATAAAAGAAAAGTTGATTCTTGAATGTTCATGTACCACTTAATTCGATCCCGCGTATTATGTCTTTCACAAAATACCAACCACAAGATGAATTGATGTCTAAGAATAACTTTTGAAAATCACACCAAATGAAACATATGTTAACGATTCCTCTCTAGCACAAACAACATCCCATGCTAAACTCGAGGAAAACTTGTCTTCATTTTCAACATTTTAAACCCGAGAATCCTCATTGATAATATTATTATATTATATAATATTATATATTATTCGATACTTATTATATATTCTTATTATATTTATTAATGGCACTCATGTATAAATACCTCTATCATCTTAAATATATAAGCACAATATTATTCTCTTTCTTTTTCTTCTTACATGTTATAGCTCTAGGTTTTATGGACATTTAGGATTTGTGTATTTATTTCTGAATATTAATGTTCACATTGATTCAACTTTAATGAATAAGAATTCAAATTTGCATTCTCTACCGTTGTTGTTGTCATAGATACTTCATTAGATAACACTTTTCCCAAATTCTCTCTTAAAGACCTTCAATCACTACATCTTCTCCAATTTTATCTTCTCTAGTGTTATCGACCATGCCAACTACTTCTACCTCATGGTTTTTTTTATTTAGGTTGTTCTAATCATATGACTTCTGAATCCTCTTTTCTCACATCCACTAGAAAACATATTATTCCGCATTTGTTCATACTGCTAATAATACTACTTTGAATGTTCAAATTATTGGTACCGCTCAAACTTCTAGATTATCCTTATCTAAAACATTTTTTGTTCCAAAACTTTCAGTTAATCTTATTTTTGTTGGACAACTATGTGATCTCGATTTTAACATAACGTTTTCGAGTGATGGTTGTGTTGGGCATGATCCTCAAACAAATACAATCATTGGAACATGATGTAAGGTTAAGCAATTATTTGAACTCACTTCTCTATCTCTTCCATCACAAAATTTTGTTGGAACTATCACTTCTCAAATTTTTCACTCTCAATTAGGTCACCCTTGTACAGATCGTTTGAGTTCTTTAATTTCCAGTACTTCTTTAGGCCCAATTAAGACCGAAACTTTTGATTATGTTTTTTGTGAGATTTCTAAAAGACACACTTTACCTTTTTTTCCTTATGATTCTAATTCCTTAGCACCTTTTGATACGACCCACTCTGATATTTGGGTACCTGCACCACAAAATATTATTGGTGGTTTAAAATATTATGTGATATTTATTGTTGATTATACTCATTATACATGGATCTATTTAATGCGTAGTAGGTATGTGTTCTCCTCAATTTACATTCGGTTTGCTAATATGATTCAAACTCAGTTTTTCTTCAAAATTAAAATCTTGCACACTGATAATGCCATGGAATACAAAGACACAAAATTCATAAAGTTTCTAGCACAAGAGAACACAATTATTCAAAGATTTGTCCTGGAACTTCTCAACAAAATGGTCGGACAAAATGAAAACATAGACACATTCTTAATGTTGTTCGAGCCCTTCTCATCTCATCTTCTTGTCCCGATAACTTTTCGGGAGAAGCATATTTCACCAATATTTATACTATCAATTGTATTCCTTCTCCTGGTATATGTAATATCTCTCATTTTGAATGTCTTTTTAATCAAGCTCTGATTATCAAACTCTCAATGTTTTTAGATTTGCTTGTTTTGTTTTATTACAACCTCATGAGTACACCAAATTAGAACCTCAAATTCGATTATGTTGTTTCTTAGGTTATGGAATCGAAAACCAAGGATATAGGTGTTAGGATCCATTAATTGTCTCAATGTCTTCGTATCTCTCGTCATGTATTATTTTGGGAACATAAGATGTTTTCAACTCTATCTAAATTTAGGGAACATAAGATGTTTTTTCGTGATCCTACCATACCTTTGTTTCCTGACATTTCTTGTGTAGGACCATTTAACAACTCACGAGACTCAACTCCACCTGTATTTCTTAAATTGTATCTTCTTCATTTCAAAATCCCGCACATACCTCATTTGATCATATCATTCAAAAATCTTCTTATTTTCTACCACCTTCATCATCATCACCACCACCACCTCCTCGCCGTACCAATCGTGTAAGTCAACCTTTTCTTCGTCTTCGTAACTTTCATATGTACTCAAATATTGTCTCTTTCTATGAACCTCGTATTTTTTGTGAGGCCAACTCTAACCTTTTGTGGCAGCAAGAAATGAATTGCGACGGTACTAAAATAGTCTGTATATGTGTTTTTTTTGACAAAATAACAAGGGCAATGCCGACGACTACTTTTTCACCGTCCTAAATTGCTTACAGTGACAGTTTATATTTCAATATCGACGACTCATACTGTCATTATTAAGCTTTTTTTTACTACTGATACATGAAATGGCAAGCACAATTGTGCTCCTCACATTCTCCTAGAAATTCGGCGGGGAGTCAATTTGGTGATCTAATCAAAAGTTATATTTCTTGGATTGTTTTGAATTTTTTCCTTGTTGAATCGTTTAGGAAAAAGCAAGGAGGCAGCAGAGAACGTGCGTTGTTACTGAAGGCCTGCGTCTAACATTTGGCTAGTAAGGTTCTACGTCTACATGGGCTTAGGCTCTATACTTGGATTCAGTCTATGCGAGGTTGACTTCATCCTTAGGGGGGCATTGGTTGACCCGTTTGGGCCCTACCGTTGAGCTCTGCCGCTGACCGAATATTTTTGTCGGTCTACGGTGCTCCAACAGCAGTGTGCAAGACGCTTTCTGGCCACCTCCGATCAACACTTTTTCACCTATTCACAATCCTTCCCAAACAAACAAAATAACATTAATAACAGATATTTGTCTATTTATTAACTTATTTATTTTTGTAGATTTGAGTTTTATTTAAAAAGTGTCAGAAATTTAATTGTTTTTGGAATTCGATCAATATGACAAAACTTTCAAATTAATTATTTATTTTAATATCGTGTAATAAATCTATGAAACTTTTTGAAAATAATTTTGTATGATCAGATCTATTTGAAAATTATAAATTCGGTGGCCAAAATGATTGTTACGCCAATTTTACGAATGTCGAATGAATAATGTTTACGTGTTAAATTTGTAATGGGATTGTTTGAAAATACATATGACTATCATAGCATTTGTAAACAATTGGAAAGGAGAAAACATAAAGAATTGGCTAGGGAAAAAGTTAGGAAAAGCCTAGTCCTTTTGAAGAACGACTACATGTGAACCATTTTTGCGTAAGGATGACAATAAGACGAATTAGGATGGAGAATACGTTTATTATCTCTACCCCCATTCTACTTCAGAGATTTGTCTTACCACATCCTTCCTTTGTTTATTTTTATTTTTGGGAATTCCCGCGATGCATTGTTAAACATATTATATAGAAAAAAAATTAAAAATAAAAATGTTATTTCAAAATTAATTTAATTACAAAACTCACGAGTAACTTTGGAGTTTTTTTAGTTGTTGTTTCACTATAGTATTTTACGCTCATGGAATTATACTTTTTTCGCTGCATTTTTTTTTGTCAACACACTGTCATTCCGTTATTGGATGAATCTCAACATTCACGCGTTTATAAGGCTTAAAGAACAAAACATCAACATTTTACAATTTTATATCAAACTTTAATTTGTCTAAATATTTTACCTCTTGAGTTTGAACACGTACTGTTATATATAACAAGTAATTAAGATATTATTACAATATTATAATAATAATTATATTATATTATTCATTAATTTTCTTATTAATTATAATGTATATATATCAATTATGTATTTCAAATAAATTTGTTTATTCTAAAAGAAAATAAAATTACTTTTATTAAACAACAGGATGACTTTAAAATACAAAATATTACTTCAAGTTACATATTAACTACTTTTTAACCATTTTTCTTTATTGCTTAACCTTTATACTAATCATTTAGTTGGGTAAATATTTACTTTTTTAAATAAATTTGTTGATTTCCACCTAATTTGAACAATTGCCCATTCTTCAACCTTTTTTTCATATTTGTTCAATCATTTTATTCATGCTCCATAAAACTCTAGAGTTTATTTTTTCAAATTCATAAAACTATTCATGTTGATAACTCGTTTGTCATTTGTCTCTCTTGATTGTAATCATAATCAAGGCAAGGCAAAGCAAGAAAAACATGATTAAAAAACACCAAAAACATGCATTTCTCTTCATTGTAATCAAACAAGATTAGGAAAGGCAAATAATCATGTACTCTCTCTTCTTGTCTCATATATTTATAACATTATTTTTAATTAAAACTTCATTATTTATATTTAGATGTGAAGTGGGGGTTCAGCCTACCCAAAAAAATTACTATAAAAATGTTAAAATATTCCTTAATATTTTTTAAAAATTTAATATAATTCATTAATTTGTTTATTTAATTATTAAAAAAAATGGTAAAATTTACCTTTATTTATTTGTTTTATCCAAAATTTTCTTGTTATTTATTTAAATCCTATCTAAATTTTTTTTAAGTGCACCATATCTCTAAATCGTAGGCCCATCCCTAAATGTGAACCTAACTTAAAAATTTATAATAATAATAATAAACTTGCTCTAGATAGTGTCAAACACAAAATGAATGAATGTTTTTCATTAATCTTTTTCTTTAATCCTATTTGTGTTTTTTAAATATAATAAAATAAAATTGGCTTTAAAATAAAAATCCTTAAAAAAGTAATTTTTTTAATAGAAAATAAGGTCTTATAAGGTTTGTTTGTTTTGAGAAAAAATTAATCGAGAAGGGTTCTTTTTAAAAGATAAAGAAAATGTTAAGGGCTAAAATGAAAAACAAAATTGCCCAAGGTTTAACTATTTCTTTTATGAAATTACATTTAACATGAAATAGATGTGGTCATAGTTTGTTAGGTTAAGTTTACATATCTTGTGACTTTACCTTTTTTATTTCTAAGACTTTAACAATAATGAATCACTCAAACTTAATTTCTATTTCATTCATATTTGTATTTAGAAATGATTTGTTGACATCGTTCCATGAGTGGATCTTATGTTCATGAATGCCTTATAATGATTTTGCAATTTCACTTACTTGGGATGGCGCGGAGAATCCGCGACGACGTAAGTATAAAACTGTAAGTTGTTTTTGTTGTGTTGAAATCAAAACAACTAATTTGACACCACTGTAATGATTAAAATAAGTATCAATAATTGATAGAGAATTAAATTATAAGATAAAGGAATACTGAGATTTAGATAGAAAATATGCAAGATAATAAGATTTGAAAACCACATTTTTTCTTTACTAGTTTTAGTGGGCCTAAGTAATTATCTTAAATTACAGTAATAACTTACAAAGCTTAATAATTACCTTAGCAATAAATCCGATCACATAACAAAAAAAAAATTGACAGAAAAAATAACCTCAAATGTTACACAAATAGAAAATATACATATAAATATAAGTTTTATTGGGTACTATTTACATATTGCTCCATTCTTTAATTTAAATTGGTATATAAGCGTTATCTTCTTCTTCCCTGTAATTATATTAGATTTATTATGCTACTTGAGGTAATAAATTGTAAGAGAGATCATGAAAAGCAAAATTAAAATTCCAACTAATTAACCTTTTTAAATATTATTTAAAAGATAAATATAAATTTAGTAATAAATTTAAGAAAATATATAAATAATTACTTTGATAAACTGTATAATTAAAATTTAAATAATTGGATAAAAGAGAATAATTAAGAATTTTTAAAAGAACTAGGAAGATCCCAGTGCGATACATACAGATAAAAATATATTGTTACAATGTTCCGCGTTCATAAAATTTGGTATTGAATTTAAAATATAAAATGTTATTAGTTAGTTAAAGAGTTCTAATTGTTTTTGTTAGGTTGCGAGTTCGAACCATACCTATAGCATTTTTAATTTTATTTTTAATCGTTTTAAGTTTATGGGCGAGTCAATCCACAATCCGACCCAAGTATTCATTTAATCTCACATATATATCCAAATTAACCACAACTCTCGATCCGGCAATCCGGACACTTTCAAAATTAAACATCATTAATTATATATATATATATATATATATATTATTTCCTTTTTCTCCAAAATTTAAAGAAATATATATATATATATTAAAATACATAGAATCATTTATTATATATTTTTGTCACTTTACTCTAACTTTAAAAAGAAATAAATCTTATTTATCAATATTGAGTAAAATTTAGAAAATATAAATCTTTTTTTAAATTTTGCAGAAAAAAAGGAAAATATTTATTGTAAAAATTATTATCAAATATTGTTGATAGTTCACAAACATGTATAATTATTAAAAAAATGTAATACATAACTTTTAATAAAAATATAAACTTTTATTTAATTATATACAAGAAAAACATCAACAACTGCAATTAGCCCAAAATAATCATATTTACAAAGATTATTTTTATAATTTCAAAGAAATATGAGAAATGATGACTGTCCATATTTATTATCTTATCCCTTTTCTTAAGTTTTGCCCATGTATCTAACACTTGTGACTCTTTACATATCATTTTACTCACTTTTAAAATTTTAAAAATTAATGTCATTAATTATTAATTATATGTATTTCTATCATTATTTAGGATTTCCGGACCACTCCATCTTCACTTTCAAAATAAGGTAAGCATAAATTTATTTAAATTCTGCAATTTAATTTTGTTAAATACTAAACAATAATATGTGCTGTCTAGAAGCAAATTGCTTCTCTCATCCCTACATTTTGGTCTCACCTCTCACCCACCCCTAAAATTACCTATTTATTCCTATCACTTTTATATATTTACATTTCTTATTTTCTTGTTTTAATTATTTAATTTAATTATTATATTTTTCTTATTCATTAAATTTAATTAATAATTTTCTAATATATTTTATTTATTTATTTAATATTTTTTATATCGTTTTCGAATATTTATTTTTGTTTTCTTATTTCGGTTAAGAATTCTTTTTTATTTAAAAAATATGAATTTATTCGTTTTACTTTAAATCTTATTTGTTATAATTTTTTTAGTTATAAATAACAATAAATGAAAATATTAATAAAGAACAAAAAAAAAATATTTTTTTATTAAATCTATTTTGGCAAGATACTAATGTGATTTGATTAGCCATGGCCGGTTCTGGAGAATTTTGGTCTATGTAAATTTAAATTTTGGTCCCTTGAAATATTCTTTTCATTTTAATAATATAAAGTGAGATATAAATGATTAATATATTATAATAAACAAATAAGAGATTAAAGAGGAGATAAAAAAAAATTATATATATATATTATATAATATATATTTAATATTAAAGGAGAAAAAAAAGAAAAAAAAAGAAAATTAATAATATAATATTGTTAAATATTTAAAAAAATTGGGTGTCCTATAAAAATATAAAAGTGGGGGCCCTATGCAACTGCATAGGGTGCCTTACTCTAGGGTCGACCCTGAATTAGTAAATCAAATATGTTTTCAAATATGTTTTTGTTGATAACTCACTAAATAACAAATCTATTTTTGTTGATAACTCACTGAAAATCAAATGTGCTTTTAACATAATGAATAACCACAATTTCGGTTCATTTTCAGATAGTTGGTCATTTAAGAATGATGTTCCTAGTGGGGAGAGCATCTCCAACAACAATCACGATTATACACCCGAATTTACCACAGACCAGGTTAGTTATTATCGTTGTTTTATGCATATTTCTTATTTATTTTGAAAAAACTTAATATCAATTAGAAAAAAACTAATATCAATCAATGAAACTAATTGAGTTCTTACACTTCTATTTTATATAGATATTTGAAAGTAGAGAAGATATGATAAATTGGGAGAAGACAGCTAGTTTGGAAAATGGTATTGTGGTAGTGATTAAAAATTCTACAAATTTAAAAGGCGGGAAATTGCCAAAGTGTAATTTAATGTGTGAAAGAGGAGGAAAATACAAACCGCAACGGTATTTTGTTGATGGGCAATCCGTAAAAATGAATACATGGACAAAAAAATATGAATGCCATTCGAGTTGCGAGGTATATCTAGAAGGTGTGATGTGGCGTTTGAGGATTGTATGTGGTTTCCATAACCATCAATCAGCAAAATCAATGTATGGTCATGAGTACCCGTCTAGGTTAAAACCAATGGAGCGGAAGTTTGTGCTCGGCATGGCCAATAACACCGCACCTCGTTCTTAGTATATTGAAACAAAGAGACCCGTCAAACATTACAGATATCAAAACCATTTATAATGCCATTTTCACAAATAAATCCGCCAAATGGACCGACCTAAATCAAGTCCAGTATGTCTTGGAGTAGTTAATTAAAAAAAATTACCTCCATGATTACCGTACATATCCAGACACCAATGAAATCACAGATATTCTTTGGGTTCACCCTAAAAGTCTATTACTTTTTGTCAACTGTCCAGCCATGTTGATCATTGATGCCACATATAAGACCAATGAGTATCGGTCACCACTATTGGAGGTTGTGGGTATCACATCCACAATGTGAACTTACTCGCTTATGTTCCCATATCTAAGCAATGAGAGGGCAGAGCAACTAACATGGGCATAATTAGGTACCTTAAAGAAGTGGATGCTTGAAAATGAGGCATCGTTGCCATCGGTGTTTGTTTCAGATCAGGATATGGCGCTTATTAATGCCACTGAAATATGTTTTTCTATAGCACGTCACATCCTCTGTATTTTGGCACATAAACTAGTGCGTAATGAAAAAATGCAGGCCTATACTTAGTCTAAAGTGGAACAAGTTTAATGCGTCATAGCACTCGCTCATTAATTCATCCACGCAATGGTCTTACCATCATAAGTGGGAAGTCATGCGCGAGGAGTACAGACGATTCTGGGGTGCCCTAAATTACCTTTAGGAGCCATGGTTACACTCTTACAAAGAGCGGTTTGTTTCAACATAGATTGATACATGTATGCACCTCGGGATTAATTCAAATCAAAGGTGTAGTCACTTTTTAACTTTAAATATTGTATTATTTAAATTCCAATCATTATTAAAACACAATGCATTTTTCTATTGTAGGGCGGAAGGGGCACATGCGAGTCTTAAAAATGTATTTGGGAGATACCATGTCATCCCTGGAAACATCTTTTATAAAAATACACAAGATGTTAACAAATGAGTTTGGGGAAATTCAAAAGTCGTTCAAGAGATCTCTCAACATTCCACGCCATACACATTTACATGACGATATTTTTTATCAAGTAAGATGTCGAATTTCATTACAGGCAATGGAGTTTATTTATGTTGAGCTAAAATGCGCCGAGGAAGCATCTCACCAACTAGCCGACACATGCAACTGTTCAATTAAAATAATATACGGATTGCCTTGCAAGCATGATCTTGCACATTATCGGTTCATTTCCATTTCAATTCCAATACATAGTATCAATGTTCATTGGAGGAGGTTGTCTATGAACGTTCATGGGTACCATGACGAAGGAGCACGAACCTATATGACATCTAAGGTTGTTGAGATATTAGATGGGATGGATCCACAAATACGAGAGCAAATGATAGATCGATTTTTTAATATGCTGGATCCATCTCAAAGTATAGTTCGAGCCCCTTCGTACAATACGGAACATAGAGGTCGGCCTACAGAAAAAAGATGAGTAAAGAAGACGGCTCATACCTTTTTTTGCAGATATATCCACTTCAGGATCTATGGCCACTCAAACGAATGCAACGTCTCGAAAGAGAGGACGTGGGAGGGGGTCGGGGGTTCGCAATACTCTGTCAACCCATGATCACTCTCCCGTTCCACCCATCCGTGATACCTACATTGAGAAATTACCTATGGTTATGCAACGTTATATTTCTCATACTGTTGACGTTGAACCTGACGGTCACTATGGATTTAGGGCAATAACTACACTAATCGGGTATGGTGAAGAATGTTGGTTTCACGTACGATACGATCTTATAGAGGAGATTCGACAAAATAAGCGTCAATATGATCAGCTTTATCCAGATCAAGAAATGAAAGATAATATATTATTTTTATTAAAATATTTCGGGCAACCGGCACCAGAGAGGCATCCAATTGGATGGACTCTATGACTTTAAGAATTGTCATTGCATCAAGGTACAACCTTGTACTGCATACATTTGGTGATAATAATTGGAGTTGTTTTACTCACTTGCCATTAAGGTCCCCTCTAATTCCAGACCAAGAGTGCTGGGAAATAACTATCGCCCATGTTGGCCAACACTTCGTGCAAGTTTTTTTACACCCTCATTACTCTGTACCACCCTTTCCAATGTGGTGGTGTAATCATTCATCTGACGAAGCTAAAGGATGGGCAACTAGTTATATAACACATGTTAATTTGTGGTACGAAATAACGAGTACAGGACCTAACGGTGGTGCAGAATTTGGAGGAAATATTGATTTGAATTTGTATTTTTATTTACTTTGGTGTATTTTTTTCCTATTATTACATGTATTCTTTTCTAAACATGGTCAAAATACTTAATATTAAAAAATAAAAAAATAAAAAAGATCTAGATAAAAAAGATTTAAAGATATATAATTAATTTTAAATATTATATATTAATAATAAAATTATAATAAATTAATTAAAATATAAAAAACTTAAATAAATAAAAAATTATATCAAATAAATATTAAAAAAAGTTAAATATAAAATATTTTAATAAAATAATATTATGCAATGTTATCATATTTAGTATATATTAGTAAATAAATCATTATATTTAATTTGATTAATTATTAATATATAGTATTTTAATATATATATATATATATAATATAATAAAATATTAAATATTTATATTTTATTAAATTAGGACACACTTTAATCTTTTATATATTTTATTTAAATCATTATAATATAAAAATGATAATATTTTGTATTTTTAATTAAATAAATAAATTAGAAAAAAATATATTAAAAATTAATTAATTATATTTAATGATAAGAAAAACTAAATATGGCATTTTAGATTGTTATTAAGTACAAGTTACTATTTGGTTTTAATGGCTATTTTTTTTGTACCGTCATTTAGACGTAATTTGATTTATGTTGTTTGTATGGACAAATTGAGATATCATTGTTCATTTTGAAATGAAAATTTAATATTTCTCTAGCCATTGACATATTTCTCCAGTCATTAATCGAAGAGTTGACTAAACTGTGGCGTAGTGGTGTGAGAACGTTTGATGCACACACATCGCAATACTTTAACATGCGAGCGACGTTGCTATGGATCATTAACGACTTTCCAATGTACACAAATTTGTCAGGGTGGAGTACAAAAGGGAATTTTGCTTGTCCTTGTTGTAACAAGGACACTATATCTCTTAGATTAGTTAATGGTCCGAAATAATGTTACATGGGTCATAGACACTTTCTTCCACCAAACTACAAATACAGAAGGGATAAAGAGTCGTTTAATGGTTGAATAGATTATAGAGAGCCCTCGAAATTGTTAACATGACAAAAAATTTACGAGCAAGCACGAGACCTAGAAGGCATAGTTCTTACTACAGATCGGAGTAAAAAAACCAAGATTTGTAACATTACCCCATAATTTTTTAATTATTTTCAATTTAATTCATTATTATTTTTATTTAATTATTAAAATAATGACAAAAACTTACCTATATCCACTCGTTTTATATATAATTTTCTCGTTATATTTTTTAAGCTCACCTCAAAATTTTCAAGTCCACCACAACTCAGATTTATAAAAAGCCCCTGGATCTAAGGCTGTGATTGAGTTTGTAAGATGATTTTAAGCCAATTAGAATTTGTTTTAGTTTGCTGTAATCGAGTTATATGAAACTGAAATTTCCAATCAACTTCTCTAAGTTGTAAGTGATACTCTAGTATGTATTATGGCGTGGTTTAGGCTTCCACTTTAGGTTGAAAGTGTTCTAAATGTGATGATGAGTTTGTGTATGGCTTTAGTTTGAGGTTTGGTTGGTTGTAACAAAAAACGAGGTTTGTTCTTGTTGTTGTAATTGTCCGGCATGTGTACCGATTGGGAACTACGATAAACATATTCTTTTTAATGATTTTTTTAACAAATAGATCACATATGTGAAAGAGAAGTAGGGTTACTTCGAAAGAATTGTACAGCTCAATTCTATATTCTCTCATAGAATTAAGCTCGCGTTTCAGGCCAATACAAACACAACCATGAGAGTTTGACATGTATTAGGAAGAATTATATATGAAAGTGTGTGATTACTTACACAGAATGTAGAATAGTTCAATGACATCGAGTCTACTAACCAACTAGTAAAGTTATATGTTTTCATAAGGGAATGTTCAATGAGTAATATCTACATATATTATGTAGGATTCAACTATTGAACATTTCACTGGCATAATCTTACAATTTCTATTAATGTGGATAATTAATTAAATTTTTATTAAATAGGTGAATTTCAATAATAAAATCGAGTTAGTGAGTTTGTCCCGTATTGAAAAAATAGAAAAATGTAGCATGTTTATGTTACACAGATAAATTATATATAATATGATATTGTGATAGTATTGTTTAAACTAAAATGACTTAGTTAGAGTTACAAAGTTTAAACAAATTATCTCGGAAGATAAAAACAAATTTATAACTTTATTTACAATTAATTTTTTCAATAATCCAAATAGGCCTTTAACTTATTTTACAATATGCATTTTATTGGCATAAAAATATATAATTACATACATGAGTTATTTGAATCTTTTTATGAATATATAACTAGAGTTGAACTTTATTATTTCATTGACTTTTTAAAAATATTAGTCTAAAGTAATAACTATCCTTCATCATCTAATTTTTTTAGAATCCTAAGAAGTTTTAAGTAAGAAAAGAAAAAAAAAAATATCTTCAATAACTCAAGTCTGCTAACCAAAAAATATCAAAAAATATGTAATTTACAATCTTCAATCAACTTAAAAATGTAAATAGTAGATTTGATCCTCTGAATCCTGCCTGGTTCTTTTTTATTTAAAAAAAAAATCATCCAAAATCAATTTTCTAATCAAATCGCTTCTTAACAATCAAATCACTTATTTTATTAACCAAAATACTAAAATACCCTATATTTTAAATTATTATTTTTTATTTTATTCATATATAACAATATATTTGAAGTTTTTTTTTTATAAAAAATAATTATCACCTTCTCAAAATCATCATTAATCATTATTTTTTTTTCTCTAAGTTTGTTCAAAGACACCAATCTGAACAAGGTCATAAGTGCCTCATGAGGATATTTATGTTTCAAATATTTGTCATTTTCACTTATGTCTTGTTTGAATTGGGGTTTTTATAATAACTTAGAGGAATAAAATGAATAATGATTGATGATGATTTTGAAGAGAAAATAATATTTTTGATATGTAATAATAAAATAATAAATAATAATTTAAAATAGAAGTTATTTTATTATTTTGAGTAATGAATTAAAGAATATGATTGATGAAAAAGAAAGTAAAATAATATTTGAGTGAGTTAAATTATTTAAAATAACCCAAACTGAACAAGACCTTACTTTGTTATTTAGGATGATTAGTTAGAATGCGAAAAATTGTATTAAATAATATATTGCTTACATTATAATCTATCTATAATTAAACTAATATAATATTAATATTATTATTATTATTATTATTATTATTATTATATATTCTAAGAAGGATGAGGACGAGGAAAAAATTCACGCTCTCTCACCGCTCTCTCACCACCTGCATCCCTCCTAAGGTCATTAGCGCATACATAACATGGAACCCCACCCATCTGAGTGAGTCTCTTGTAGTTGATATGGTTGTCATTGCTCTTGACAATTTGAACCAACTCTTCCATCTAATGACCCTACCTCCACTCTCCCCCCATCTATATTTACAGCATATGAAATTAAACAGATATTGATGGGAAATGACATCCAGAACGAATTTGAGGCACTCAGTACCACCCCCAGTTGGCTCACCTGGAGAATGCCAAAAGGGATCAATGCTGGCCCATATGAATCCTGCATTCAAGGAAAGCCAAAATTAAAGAAGAAAAGTTTAGTTTGAAAAGACAATCACAATTTGAATATGATAGATGGGACAATATAAGGCAAAAACAGTACCTGGATAAACAACCCGATCATCATGTATGACCCAATTAGTTTTGATCTCCTTTTGAGACTTGGCCAGTGTGAAAGACCCAAAGTCTTGATCATGCCCACTGGGACTTTATCTAAAATCTGAGAGACCATACAGTATCTAAATCATAAATCAAATCCACATTTTAATTATTAAAACTAGATGCAAAAAATGGTCACTGTCGAACCTGATTTGAAAGCCCAAACGGCTGCGGAATGATGCAGGGAGACTGTGAGACCGAAAACCTTATACAGCAACAAGGTTCGGTAGATTCTATATATACCATCGGAGACATTTCTTTAGATATTTCAATCTTGGCATAATCGGAAGAAGATGCTATAGATTGGAACTGATTCATTTGAGAGATTGAAAACTACGGCGGCAGGAGAGGACGGGCAAGGAGGAAAAACATATTTAGGTTAAAGTCTCTATGAAACTTCCCTTTGGGCCTGTCCTATTTATAAATAGATCTGGTGGTATAAAATATAATTTTATCCAACAATGATTTTAACTTTACAATTGTATAATTGAATATTTAATTAGTCAATTTTAAACTCAATCTTATTTTAAACTAAAATATAAATATAAATAAAATCTTTATAATTGATTGAATTTGTTCATAAGATCCGAAAAGATATATATTTGTTCTAAAAATAAAATATCTTTGATTTTAATGCGAAAAACAAATATAAAATTCACATTTTTTTTTGTCAATTAATTTTGATATATATATAATTATATTCATAAAAAGAGTATAATAATATAATCTAATATTAAATATGTTGCGAACTCTATTAATTATTGGATAAAGATGAAAAAATAGAGAAAGACGATAACGATAAACTTGAAGTTATCTTTTATATATATATATATCTTCTTTTCTTTATTAGTCAAATACTATTATATAATAATTCACAATTTTTTCTATTTTACATTATCACACATATTTTCATTCATTGATTAAATTTTCTTTTAATAATATTAAATTTGATATCAAATCTTAAATAAGTGTCAAAATATTGATAATTAATAAATTAATCTTTAAATCAAATTGATAAATAAAATAATTATTTACTTTAATTACATTTAATTTATGTAACGTTAAAATATACTTAGTTTTTGAAATTAAAGGTGATTTTCTTAATTTTCAAACAATAATGTTTTTATTTGAAATAAAATTATAATTTAAAAATTACCGCATAATTATATAATGTAGAATATAAATTAATAATTTTTTACCTAAAATAAAATTATAATTTAACAATTAACACGTAATTATATAATATAGAATATAAAATTAGATGACTGTAAAATTTTTACTCGTCTATCTATACATTATATGAATTATTAGCTATTAAAGTTGATATATATATATATATATATATATATATATATATATATATATATATATATATATATATATATATATATATATATATATAATTTTATTTTGATCTAATTAAAAAAATAAAAAAAAAATTTATTTATTAATTAATAACTTATCATTTTTAAAT
The DNA here is from genome assembly GCF_907164915.1 of Impatiens glandulifera. NCBI lineage: Eukaryota > Viridiplantae > Streptophyta > Magnoliopsida > Ericales > Balsaminaceae > Impatiens > Impatiens glandulifera. The sequence goes on along the minus strand of NC_061869.1, from coordinate 12,006,844 downwards.
TTATTATCTTAATTTCAATTTAATTATTTCATTTTTAACTATTTAAAATCATTAAATTAAATTATTATTATTTTATTTTAATCTTCTATACAAAAATATAAATATAATTAGTTTTTCATTAATTACTTATCCTTTTAAATTTTATTAAATTAATTTTAATTTAAATATTTTCTTTTTAATGATTAAAATTACATGCTTAAAAATATTTAATATATTTTTTTAATTATTATTAAATAATATTTTAAAAAGTTACTCTAAATTAATATTTTATTTGACCAAAAATAATTAATATTATTTCTATCTAAATATTTATATAAAAATAATAAAATAATATTTTTAATATATTAAAAATATAAAACTTTAATTAGGTTTTAATTCCTTCTTTAAATATATTTTGATTATAAAAATCCAAAATACTATTTTAATATTATTAAACATAATAATATTATTTTTCAAATATGGTAAGTTAAATTTTCATGCTTACAGAATGCTCCTCTCGAACCGAGTTTGAATAAAACAATCTTAGTTTTTGAAAAACGTGAGTTCGAGGTTTGATCATAAAAATTTGCACCCTAACCTACAGTGAGGTAGAAAGATAAAACCTGGATGGCAGCAGTTACTGGTGGAGAGTCATCACAATGACTCATGGTTGGGGAGATTACGTGATCTTCCTTTGTCTGTTGTCTTCTATCGGGGATAGACTATCACAATAGTCTTATCACGCACCGAGAAGATGCTAGAGTGTTGATGGGGGATGAGTCATGACAATGGCTCATTCTCTTCTTTGTTGAATCTTGCATAGGATAGACTATGATAATAGTCTTATCCTGTTGGGGAGTGAACGTGACTCCAATTGGGGATTTAACACTCAGGGAAATTTCCCATAGAGTTTCTTCCTTTGACCTTGCTCAAAGAGTTCAAAATTGAACACCGCAAATCATTGCCCTATTAATCCCAAACTAATGGTGCATTCGAAGCGGCTAACAAAAATGTGATTCAGATCATTAAAAAGATGACCATCACATACAAGGATTGGCATGAGAAGTTTCCATTTGCCTTATGGGTATATCGTACGACTGCTCGGACATCGACAAATAAAACTCCATATTCTATAGTATATAGTATGGATGTCGTACAACTCATTGAGATAGAAATATCTACATTGAGAGTCCTTCTAGAGTCCTAAGTCATTGAAGAAGACTAGATAAAATCTCGATATGACTAGTTGACATTAATGGAAGACCACAAGTTGGATGCGTTATAAAAAACTCAAGTTTACAAGAAACGAATGGCTGATACCTTCAATAGAAAGTTCAAGCTCGAGAACCTAAAAGAAGGTGACTTGGTGCTCAAATGAACCCGAGAACTATTAGACCTTAAGGGAAAGTTCCAACCACGATGGGAATGACGTTTCCTAATTAAGAGAATTATCGTTGGAGGTGTAGTTTTGCATATCTACATTTGAAGGTGAAAAATGTATTGCTCTAAGCAATTTAGACGCACTAAAATGATATTATGTGTAATATCAACACGTGCAACGACGAATCTCAATCCAGCCTTACAAGGATTATGACGACTCACAATTCAATCTTACTAGGATTACAATGGCTCACAATCCAGCCTTACTAGGATTACGATGGCTCACAATCCTGCGTTACCAGGATTACTAATCCAGCCTTACTAGTATTATGACGGCTCACAATCTAGCCTTACCAGGATTAAAACAGGTTTAGTCCCCAGCCTCGAATGGACTAACCGACCTATAGTTTTGTATAACTACGTCATTACACACAAGAGAACTACGTGAGACCTAATTCTTACAAAAGAATAAAAAGAATATATCAAGGACAAAGGAATGTACGTAGGCAACATGTATATAGGTCCGGTATCAATAAAAAATAAATAAATAAAGGAATAACTACTCCTAGTTCTATCTCGCCTAAAGTCTAACGATAGTAGGACCTTGGTTCTTTTCACCAATCGAGGACTAGGATTTTAGGAAATAAGTAGGAACAAAAGTTAAGAGCTTATTTGTTAATCAAACAATGATTAATATCTCAAATATAACCTCGAGTTTATAGAAAACTCTAATCAATAAATATGCTTAATAAGCTCATTTTCGTGCTACGCGATTATCCAAGAAATTAACTCTCTATGGAAGGCTTTTGAAAAGATAACTGAAATAAATCCCCAAAAGCCAAGCCAAAGCCACAATTTAAGAAAGGACGTCTCATTCCCCTTTATACAAGAGAAAAGAGAGAACTAGACTCAATGTTCAAAAAATCTATACATGTATGTATAATATATATAATATATGCTCCCATGTAGGTTGAGGTGTTGAAATCATCGTTTATGCTCACTCGGGTAGTTGTCCCGATGACTATCGCATGAGCAAATCGTATTGAATCCCTAGATATACCTCAGGAACCCAATATATATATATATATATATGAAAGCTCTCATGTAGGTTGAGGTATTGAAATCACCGTTTAAGCTCACTCAAGCGGTTGTACCAATGACTATCACGTGAGAAAAACGTATCAATTCCCCCAGATACACCCCGGAAGCTAAAAAATAATAAAAAGGAAAATTCCCGAAGCTAGAAAGTTGAAACTCTCTCTACAACTATACTAGGAATAATCGAACTTTCAAAGAATTGCGGTCCATGGAAAAAACAATAAAAAATATAGCTGAACAAGACCTCTCGATCACCTTCAATGCGAGTTAAGAATTTTGATATTCGTTTGCACGAGATTGAATTATCATTTGTATCTTAACATAGGAGAAAAAAGGAACCCGAGCTCTTTAAGCGAGATAATCCCTCCTGATTACAAAATGCTCGAAATTTAACCCTAAACACATTTTGAATCCAAGTTTCCATAATTTATGTATAGGATCAAGGTTTCTTCTATTTTCAAATATTATTTGAAACTGAATTGGGAACAGTCCATTCACCAGAAATGACAAAACAATGGTCGATGTTTCACCTAGTTGTGAAAGTCACTTCGTAAGGAAAAAAAATTATGTTGAAATATTCCCTAAGTGATAAAAATCTCATAAGAGTGAACAGTTTTAATCCAGTTGTGAAGGAAATTTTGTCACAACAAGACCAAAGCATTCCTCATCACAATTGTTTGATGTTTCACCTAATTAAGGACACTTTGTCTAGGTCAGAAGATATAAGTTGTCAATCAGAGCAACTCCTCTCAAACAATCCCCAGCTAAAGTATGATCTTTCAACAAGCTGTGAAAGTCACTTTGTATAAGACCTCTACAAAGCCCTATTTTGTTCAGCACCATAGGTCATTGTTATGATTTGTAAAAGCTCTATTATAATAGACATCAATATAGGTCATTGTTGTAACATATTCACTCAAAGTGATTGTTATCACCCTTTCCCACAGTAAGTCCTATCCTATGATAGGCATCCATAGAAGTCATTATTATGACCAAACCTCTAGCGGTGAATTCCATCTATTAAAAGACATAGCGTGATTATTATCAATATTTCCCAGGAGAGTTTTATCTATTCCCAGGAGATATTCTCTAGGAGAGTCCTATTTATTAATAGATACCAAAAAAGTCTTACTTTTGTAAGAATACTCCCTAGGCAAGTCCTATCTATTAATAGACATTATCAATCATTATTATGGTAGGATTATTGTAATAATCCATCTCCAACTAGAATCCTATTCACTCCTAGCATGTGTAAGGCTATTGCGGTAGTCTATATCCCCGACATGATCCAACCAATGAATAATCATGTAGTTATCCCCACCTATGATTCATTGTTGATATTTATCCCCAACATTTACTGTCATCTATGTTTTATCCTTCTACCTTTTTATAAGTTAGGATAGTTAGATGTTCAAACCTCGAAACCACGTTTTTTAAAAGCTAAATTTGTTTTATTCAAACTCATTTTAAGAGGGGCATTCTGTAAGCATTAATTTTTTTTTTTTTTTTGGGGGGGGGGGGGGGGGGGGGAACAAATTAGTGTCATTTCATTAAAAAAAACAAAAGAGAGAAAAAATATAAAAGTTTAAAATCAGATCTATACAATTTCTAGATTTGACAATGACACAATAATTGAATTACAGACAACAACAACAATCAATTAGCGCCTATAACATTTTTACTTTGATTTAATTATGACTTTCTTAAATGAAATATCTCATATATGGCAGAGCTTTTTATTCTCTTCATTTTTTTGATTCCTCTCCAGAATTGAATGAGTGCATTTTCATCTGAAGTTATATCTTCCCAAATATCTTCATCGGTTCTACTTCTTCCACTATTAGTTTTTGAATTTTTTTTCTTTTCAGATATTGTAGATTACTGCTCCAAAGTAGCATTTCAACATACTTATATAGAATGATTTTCCTTTTACTTTATTCTTCATCCACTCTTGGATTTCTTCCCATGTTCCTGGAAAGTTGATGATGTTAATGTTTGCAGCATACCTCCTCAAGATTTGTATTACAAAAGAGCATTCCTCAAATAAATGATTTATGCTTTCCTCAACTCTCGAACATAGGAAACAGTTGATATCAGAAATGTTTATGTATTTTGACATACCCTAATTTATAAAAAAAAAATATTATTAATTTATAATAATATTAAAATAATATTTTGAAATTTTAAATTCAAAATAAAAAGAGATTAAAAAACCAAATTAGGGCCCTAATTATAAAAATTAAATAAAAACCCAAAAATAATTTTAGGTTAAAATAGTGTATTTATTTTACCCAAATTAAACCAAAAGGTTGTAATTATTTAATTAAGATTTTAAATATAAATTATGTATAATTTATGGCTTAAAATAATTAAATAAATACCCCAAATATTCAAAACTAAAATAAATAATAATAATTTTTATTAGTTATCAAAAATATTTTTGTGTATTAATTTGGGAAAGAAAAATATAAACAAAGGGTTAAAATTCGATTTCAAATAACTCTTTTATTAAAAATATAAATTAATAATCTTGTGTGGCTGAAATTATGTTTAATTATTGTAGCATTATTCTAGTCATCAGATCAGCGTTGGATTTTCATCCAGCGCCTAGAAACACGCCACACACACCGTTGTAGCAGAAGCACGCATGTGCCCGGTCTACACGGAATAAACTAACGAGATGTCAACCCTGTTAGCCGAAAACGCCCAAACACGGACGTAACGTCAAAATGGCCGTTTCGGTTAAACGAAAAAACGTCATTTTACCCTCCTCATTCTTCTTCTTCTAAAACGTGAACTAAAAACCTTATATTTGCCTATTCAGTGATATGTTTAACTAAAACTTCACTCTTTCAATTTTTATAATCATGCCCTCTCTCTCCTCTTATCTCATATATTTATAACATTATGTGTAACTAAAACTTCACTATTTCAATTGTTATATCTCTTTATATTAAATGTGAACCTAATTTTAAAAATTGAAAATAAAAATAATAATAATAATAATAATAATAATAATAATAATAATAATAATAAACTTGCTCTAGACCGTGTCAAACACAAAATGAATGAATATTTCTCATTAATCTTTTCTTTTAGCCTATTTGTGTTTAGTAAATAAAATAAAATAAAATTGACTTTAAAATAAAAAAATTCTTTAGAAAAGTATTTTTTTTAAAAGAAAATAAGGTCTTATAAAATTAAGGGCTTAAATGAGAAGGGTCCTTTTTAAAAGATAAGAAAATTTTAAGGGCTAAAATGAAAAAAAAAAAGTGCTGAAGGTGTAACTATTTTTCTTAGGAAATTACGTTTAACATGAAATAAGTGTGGTCATAGTTTGTTAGGTTAAGTTTACATATCTCGTGACTTTACCCTTTTTATTTCCAATACTTTAACAATAATGAATCACTCAAACTTAATTTCTATTTCATTCATATCTGTATTTAGAAATGATTTGTTGACCTTGTTCTATTGTGGAGCTTTTGTTGAATCTCGGATTCAGTTATAAGTCATAAAGTGGGGTTGACGAATGCCTTATAACGATTTTGCAATTTCACTTACTTAGGATGACCTGGAGGATTGTTGGAATATTAAATCGTAAGTTTTTTTTGTTGTGTTGATATCAAAATAACCAATTTGATACCACTGTAATTATTAAAATAAGTATCAATCAATAAGAATGAAATGAGATAAAGGAATACCGAGATATTTAGATAGAAAATATGCGAGATAATAAGATTTGAAAACCACAAATTTTCAATTATAATCTCTTAACCCTAGTCTCGCCATATTTTTTTTTTACTAATTTTACATAATAAAAAATATTATATTTTCTTATAATATAAATAAAATAAGAAAAACGTATTATCTATTTGCTCATTTACACATAATGTTTAACTACGGAAAAGTTTGTATACATTATCAAAAGTAATTATTGTATATATTGTTGTAAATTTATGTTTATATATTAGATTTATTATCTGGTCTGCTACTTGAGCTAATAAATTGTATGAGGATTCATTAAAAGAAAAATTAAAATTCTGACTAACTTTTCTTAAATATTATTTAATAAAAAAATTTAAAATATAAATATAAATTTACGATAATATATAAGTAATTAATTTGATCAGGTATATAATTAAGATTCAAATAATTGGATGAAAAGAATAATTAAAAATATAATTTCCCTTTTCTCCTAAATTTAAAGAAATATATATTTTTTAAATGCATAGAATCATTTATTATTTTGTTATTTCTCTCTAACTTTAAAATGAAATAAATCTTATTTATCAATTTAGAGTTAAATTTAGGAAATATAAATCTTTTTTGTAAATTATGTACAAAAAAGGGAAATAATTATTGTGAAAAATATTATACAATACTCTATAATGTTATTCTCCAGCATGTCTAATTATTAAAAAAAATGTAATGCATAACTTTTAACAAAATATAAACTTTTATAAAATTTCAATTAGCCAAAGCATCATTTTCCACGGATGAATCAATGTTTGGTTACCTTGACATAACCAAAACATTTATTTCCACCCTTAAACCTTCACAAATATAAGAGAATAAGAGAACATCATTGAACTTTTTCTCGACTCATAAAATTAATCGGTTAACACATTTACAAAGGTTATTCATCTTCAGGTTTTCGAAGAATTATGTGACAATTAGCTATGACTCTCAATACTCTGAATATTTATTATCTTATACATCTTCAAGTTTTGCCCATTTGTCTTACTCCTGCGACTCTTTACCTATCATTATATCTCATCATTAATTATGTGTTTTATTATTTAGGATTTCCAGCCACTCCAGTTTCACTTTCAAATAACAAGGTAAGCATTAAAATTTATTTAATTTATATAGTTTTTTTAAAAAAAAAATACTAAACAATATATGCGATTAGTAGAAAATGTTTCAATTCCTATTTGGCAACCAAGGACCGTCGTTTTCTGTACCTGGCTACCAAAGGCGAATGTTGTTTTCTGCCGCTGACCGAAGACCTACACTTACTGCACTTGGCGACCGAAGATTGCTTCTATTGGCCGAAGACCGACGTTTGCTGCACCTAGCGACCGATGACTGCTGTTGTTTGTTGCTACTGACTGCAGGGACGAACCCAAGATTTAACCCAAGATTTAGTGGTGGGGTGGGTTTAAAAAGGTTATGCTGGACTTAAAGATATAACGAGAAAATTTTGAATAAAACGAGTAAATAAATGTAAGTTTGACCATTTTTTAATAATTAAATAAATAAAATAATGAATTATATTGAAAATTTTTGAAAATTTAGGGGCAATGTCACATTTTAATCGTAACTTTTTTTTTACAAACTACTGAAGAAGATGTGACGTTACTTAAGAAAGCGGTTGCGCAAGAGTGCGGAAGTGCGCCTATAGGAGTCCCTAATCCGCGACAAAGATAGACGTTCTAAGACCTAAAGCGTATTTAGGTGAGAGGAACGCAAAAGAGATCGACAACTTCTTATGGGGTCTAGATTTGTACTTGAAAGCACTCGGCCTAGTGGAAGAGGCGAGAAAGATAGATACTGCCACGACGTACTTATAAGACACCGCAATGTTGTGGTGAATGAGAAGAAGTGGTGACATAGAAAGAGGTTTATGTTCTATCAATACTTGGGGTGAATTCAATGAGGAACTCAAGAGACCGTTCTATCCTGAAAACGTCATTCGAGAAGCAAGGGCTAAGTTGCGGCGACTCTCACACACAGAGAGTATCAAGGAGTATGTCAAGGAGTTCATCACTACTCTCCTTGAGATCCCTAACTACTTAGACGATGAAGCCTTGTTCGCATTCACTGATGGTCTACAAATGTAGGCAAAGCTTGAGTTGGAACGGCGTGGTGTCCAAGATCTAAACACCGCTATTGTCGTGGCTGAATCTTTTGTCGAAATGAGAAGACAAGAGAAACCAAAGTCCACCTATGAGAGGAATGACAAGGGGGAAAATGGTGGAGACCGTATCTACAACAATGAAAACCCAGTTATGTTTACCAAACTCAATGGTAGAGAAGGTCGGGATGAGAAACGTAGAGAGAGACCCTGAATAAAGTGTTTCTTTTGTGAAGGGCCGCACAAAGCAAGAGAGTGCCCTATGAAGAACAAATTATCAGCATAGATGGAGGAGCAAGAACACCTTCACGATGAAGCTCGATTGTGGTCGTTAAACTTACTTAGTGCCGTTACAACAAAGTTTAAGGAGTCAAAGTTCGCGAAGAAAGGACGACTATTCGTGGAAACAAAATTAAGAAACCACATGGTTAAAGCTTTGTTGGATACGGGAGTCAACAACAACTTTCTAGAGGTAGATGAGACGGGATGACTAGAGATCAGGTACACTAAGAAGCAAGGGTGACTTAAAGAAGTCAACTCGGCACCAAGTGCAACTTATGGAGTTCCTCGTAATGTAAAGATCAACTTTAATTCAAGTCCAGTCCAAATCTAGAGATGATTTGGTGTTGTTGTTCGCGAGTGTAGCTTTAGTTGACTTCATGGATTCAGTGAGTCTAGTTGACAAATTCCACGTAATTTCACGATTTTAACTTGATGCGTGGAGAATCTATTAGAAAAGCGATGTAAGTATAAAATCTAACTTGAATAAAAAAAATCGTGGCGTTAAAATCAAAATAATTTCTGTAATAAAATTATTAAAACTAATAACAATAAACGAAAAGGAGATGAAAGACAAGAATGAGATAAATGTGTTAGGAGATGAGACCAAGACTGTTAAAATCTCGAGTTAACTCTTAAAATCTTACGATTTTACGATGTTACATGAGGTTAACGAGTCTGATTTTAAGTAAACTCTTACGATTTTAAATTTACTAAGATAAGATTTTACGAGTTTATAAATAATTTCGATTTTACGATTTTACGTTAAAAAATTAATTTATATTTAAAAATAAAAAATAAAATTATTATTTATTCAAAAAAAATTAATTAATATAATTAATTTTCTAAGTATAATTTTTTTATAATGTTATTTATTTATTAATATTTTTTAATTAATTTATATTTAAATATACAAAATTTTAAAATTGGCTAAGTATAAAATACTTAATTATATATATAAATGATAATAATATATAACTATTATTTTTTTATATTAAAATTTTACGATTTCAAATAAACTTTAGATTTTTTATCAGTTTACAACTAACGATTTTACGTAAACTCTCGATTTTGACAGCTTTGAATGGGACTTTTATATAAAAAAAATATGTGAGATATATAATAGTATTACCATTTATCATTTTTAATTATAATTTTTTTATTTTTTTTTTTTTTTTTTTTTTTTTTTGTTTTTTTTTTTTTTTTGAAGATGAGGAGAATTAAAATGAAACCTCACATACATGACTTTCCACTTTTAATCAAAACGATTTCAAAATATATAATAATTCATGAGGACTTACAAATTACTTTATGAATAAATCCAATAACAAAACAAAAATAAAAAATGGTCTGAATAAATAAACCAATGTAAACAAATAGAAAACATACATATAAATACAGTTTAAGCTTTATTGGGTACTATATACTTATTGTTACATTTTTTAACTTAAATGGCTCACCCCAAAAAAAGAATTTTTTTTTACGGCAGAAATGTGAAATCACTTTTTAATATTTTTCAAAATTTTCAACATAATTTATTATTTGTTTATTTAATTATTAAAAAAAATGTAAATTTACGTTTTTCCACTCATTTTATCCAAAAAAATTTCGTTATTTTTAAGTTCTAACTCAATTATTTTTAAACTCACCCTAACTCTAAATCTTGAATCCGTTCCTGAGCGTTATTTAAAAAAATAAAAATAAATATGTATTATATTATATAATAATAATAATAATAATAAGTAAAAAGTCGTATTTAATTATATAATATTATTGTTTAAACTTTAAATTGCATCAATTACAATTATCATGTAAATAAAAAAAACCTTTATTATGTTAATCTTCATCCCAATAAAATAATCTTAAAGTATAAATTTGTCATTCATCCATAAAAAATAAAAAAAAATAAATGATTTATCTAACAATTAAAATTTGGAGCTATCTTACTATCCATAAGATTTTACCATTCTAATAGGTATCTTAAAATGTATATAATAAATTAAATGAAAAATATATAAATAATTACCTTTCATAAACTATTTAAATAATTCAAAATTTTATTTTATTTTTATCTAAAAACTCTTTTATTATTAGTTTTACAAAAATATTAAAATAATTGAAATTAATTGAAAAGATATAGAAAAAATTGATTACAATTAACCAAAGAAAATTTACAATTAGAATGATGAGTTTTTTTAGTTTAATATTCTTACCATTTAAGATAATCATTCAGAATTCCCTATAAATTTAAATAATATTATTCTTTTTTAAAAAATATTTACATTTTCTAAATGTAGTTCTAATATATATATATATATATATATATATATATATATATATATATATATATATATATATATATATATATATATATATATATATATATATATATATATATATATATATATATATATATATATATATATATATATATATATATAATTAATGTTTTTACAAACCATAATAACATATACATATTTTTTTTTTAAATATATAGCCTCATTTATTATTTGTCACTTCACTTTATCTTATAAAATAAAAAATCTTATTTATCAATTGAATGTTAAATTTATAAAATAAAAATCTTTTTCTAAATTATGAAAAATAAAAAATGAAAAAATATTATCTAATATATTTATTATGTGTTTCTACTAATTTTAGGAATTTCTATGTACACTCAATTTTCACTTTGAAAAGAAGGTAACAAAAATACTTGTAGCCGGAACCATATCCACAAAATCTCGGGTATCAATGGTTGGTCATCCAGCGGCATAGAGTCATCGGAAACAACAAAATCTACAGTACATATTTTCTCGTACTCTAAAACTCGCCACAATGACCACTAGTTCTGTATGATTACCGAGAATTATTGTCGAAGTGAAAGAATGCTTTGGAAAATATTATAATATCGCTTAATTCTCTCCCACTTCATCAATCTTACGAACGACTTTGATACTACTTCCATAGACTCGCTGGTTTTCTCGTAATCCAAAAGCCTCGAGTATGTTTAACATGAGATCAGTTGTTTTGAAATGCTTTTTTTTTAATCTAATATGAGATTGAATTTGAACAGAATCTCTTGCTCACTACAAATGATGCGAATGCAGTTTTGAAAATTGCTGATTTTGGATTTGCAAAGTAATAAAAACAAACCCTAATTTCTACCTCATGAAGAAGATTGCTGATTGTTTTTTTATAAGACTTATTCCACCTAAAGGACTTGCAACTTCAGAAATATGATGCTTAGGTTATTTCAGTTGTCAAACACTTTTTTTGGGTATCACTTGTGTGCTAATTTATAGCTCGAACTCTCTTTGCAGGCAGATCTTTTTCCTGATTAAGCATGGACTCTATTCTCGATAAGAATTGAATTATCCCTTAGAGTGATTAGTGCTCTCGATAATAATATTATCTACGATTACTTTAAATGTTTTCGGTGATACTAATTTTTCTTTTACAGAAAGTTGAATTACCGGCAGTTTCTGGAAGCATTTGTCGTCCTCGATGAAAACCATCACCGACGCCAATTAAACTTTCGCTGAGAGTTTTTACCCTTGTCAAAAATCATTTTTTTTATTTATATTTTCAAATCAAAGAAATTAATTTTATTAAACAACTACCTTAAAAAAACGGATCAAATGCTTCAAATTACATATACACTACTTCTTAACCACTTTTCTTTATTGCTTATTTTAAAATTTTATTATATATGTTAATTATTTCATTTCTACTCTCAACAATTTCACATTCTTCAACCTTTTCTTATATTATTTCGATGATTCTATTATGCTCCCAAAAACTCTGAGTTTATTTTCTTCAAAATTCATAAACTTATTCACGTTGAAATCATCTTCATACACTTATAACTAATGCATTTTCTTGGATAACGGTTAGAGTGAATTAGGTACAACAATCTTGACCGCGATAAAGAACATCGTCGATAAGGAAATCAAAATTGTCTACCAAGAGATGTCCCGCACGTAAAGTTTTTTGAGAAAAACAACTTCTCGTAAGTGATCGTTTTGATTGAAGAGCAACCTACCGGGAGACTCAAGGTGATATTTTGAATTTGATCGATAATCCTTGACAAACACTTTATAAAACGTTTGTGGGGCAGTCAACTAGTGAAGTACTTTGTGGTTCTTGTGAGTATGACGGGCAGACCAGTAGTAATTAAACCCGATAACTTGGTTTAGGACGTTTGAGCAACTGCATATGAATGTAGGGGATGAATTAGGAATGTTCTTTTTTATATTTGAAAAACTTTTATTAGTATGCTTTGTTGTTTTTTAAGTGATTTAGAATAATTACATTTGTAGAGTCTAGGTTTCACTGGTTTAATTAAGTTATTATTATTATGAAGAAAAATATTCATTTGGAAATAAAAATAAAGTCATAGTATTTTTCATTTTTTGAATTAAGTGTCATCAAGAAAATCTAGATGAGGAGAAATGTTCTTTATCTGTTTCATCTGGAGTATAACAATTGATTGGATAGAAATATATAAAAGTTGAAGAGAAATGAATGCACCAAAATTTTGGATAAAGAGATCTGAAAGTAAAGATTTCCTGGTAATAATATAAAACAAATTGTGATAAAAATATTACTATTAATAAGAAGAAATTGTGATCATGCTTAAAAGTTGGAACTTTGTGAAAACAAATAGATTTATTTTCGTTTTTTTAATTATTTTATTTTCTAAAATTAAGGTGGGTTCTCAAATAAAGTCATTAATTTCAATTCAGATTAGAGTTAATTTTAAGTTGTTTCAAAAATTAAGTTTAAATTAGATTCATCAAAATTAATTGAATGGAACAATGTTTACTTTATTCTCGAATCTCGAGTGAGATAAGAAAATAATATGATAGATTCAATTAAAATTATTTTTAAATTAATTAATTTAAAATAATTTTGACGAATGAAACGTCACCTAATTTTTCTCACAAAACTAGGAAAAATTAAAAAAAAAAGTTTAGAAGTAGTGGAAATTGATTACTCCCGATAAATCGAAATATAGCCACTACACCAAAGCTAGACGCAAAATAGTAATTTCACATTGGTCGATATTAACACGTAAGGCAATAAATGTATAGCCGGTGTCACACCATACATACCATATACAACCTCAAAGTAAAAAGAACTTATAGAGCTCATGCAAGTTAGAAAGACAAACAAATCCCGAGTATGTAAACCTTAAAGTGTAAAAATATATTTATAAAATGACCAAAATTATGTTTCGAGTCAAACATCTCTGTCCCCAATAGAATCACCAGAGAAATGTACTGTAAAAAATTTGTCCATCCAATTTTCTTTAAAAATAATTAAATTAAATTTAAAATAAATACCTATTTAAATTTTTTCATTTTTATTTCAAGTCTTGTTTTTTAAATTTTTTTTTATTTAATCTGTACAAAATAAGTTTTTTCATCAATCACTTCTTACCAATCACATCATTAATTTCATTAATCAAAATATTAAAATACCTTATATTTTAATTATTATTTTTTATTTTATTTATATATATCAATACATTTTAAATCATTTTACCAAATATAATCATCACATTCTCAAAATCATCAACCATCGTTACTTTTTTCTCTCTAGGTTATTCAAATAACCCAATCGAACAAGCCCCAAGAGTCATTATTTACTTTTTCTCACAAAATCAAGAGAAAATAATTTATTGTGTGAAAACTTTCACATGCTCTTTGAAAGGAGATTGATTTTTTTTAAAAGGTATGTGATTGGTTAAAAGTGAAAACTTTCACAGCTAATGAACCAAATGATTTTTCAATAATAATAAAAAAAAGGTTCACATTTTTAGACCAATTTTTTTTTAGCATAGCTGTCTATATTTAGTGGAGAAAGAAATGTGAGAAAATGTTCATTAGTATGATAAATCATTTGGTTCATAAGTGAATAATTAGTCACTGAATTTCATCTTTACGATTTAGAATGATCACACAGAATTAAAAACAATGTCATATCTTTAATTAAATGCAAGAGGATGATAATATTTGGCAAAACTCTCTTTAATAATACATGCAATCAAATTAAAGAACCAGAGTTAATTAAATGCTTATCTAAGGAAAACCCGAAGTTAGAAATTGTAACACTCACCTAGACATGCAAATGATTCATAACAATTTCTTAAGATGTCACATGCAAGATACAACCTTGGATTCCACGTGGATAAAATCTGGAAAAGATATCAACCATACTATTGATCTAATAATTAAGCCAAGGAAATAGAAAGACTGAAACTCATAAAAAATTTCAAATTCCTATAAACAATCATATAGCTGAAACAATTACGTTATTGAAACAATTAGTAATGTATGAATCATAAATCGTTTATGCAACCATCTTTCTAGCTAAAAATGGTTGGCAAAGCACAAAATTACACCCAATCGAGAAAATTATAAATTAGTCTTACAGACTCTGTAGCATATATATGAACAATAATAAGAACATCCACTATCCACTTATGTTCCTGTAAAGAAACAAATAGAATAAACCTACTGAAAAACTAAGAAACAAATTAATTCTCTCTTTTTCTCACTTGAGTAATTGATATATTTCCACAGTGATTGACAAATAAAAGACGGAATAATAAATTTTATGTGTGTTATATCGTATAAGAATGAAATTTCCTGGAGAATTTGAGTCATATGTTTCCTTTAGATAAAAGTGCGGGAATGAATGTAGCTAAATTTTTAATTTTTTTTAATTTTTTTCTACGTTTTTTTATGTTTTATTAATTTTCCAACATTTATTAATTTAGTCTCAAATTAAGTGGGTAAAACCATACAAAAATTATGATGATCCACCAACACCAATAAGTTTTGGTTACAAATCCCCTTTTTTATTGTAGTGTAATGTTCAAGAGATTTGGAAGTGAGAAATGAGCATAATATTTTGATATATATAAAAAGATTTGAAAGAAATGAACTTAATACCAAAAAATTTTGAAGTGCTCAAAAGTTAGAACTTGTGGGAAACAAATAAATGTAATTATTTTCTGTAATTACATTTATTTTTTTAAATTAAAGTTTGTTCTCTAGATAATTACCTCACTTTAAGTTCTCTAGATAATATTTTAAACAACTCTTTTTAACATATATCTTAATGGGATATTTTATATTTTCTTATTATTAATCAAAAAGATTCTTATTTTTCAATTAAGAAAAATCACTATAGTACTATTCTTTTGTATATGAAATATAATCATGTGTAGGATTTTTTTTATCAATATTTTCTTTTCATAAAATAGTCTCACAAGTAAAAATATGATTACAAATCAATATATACTTGGCATTTGTCTCTCTTTGAATGTAATCAAAGCAAGAAAATCATGATTAAAAAACACTAAAGACATGTATTCTCTCTTCTTGTCTCATATATATTTATAACATTATTTTTTAACTAAAATTTCACTATTTTAATTTTTAGTTACACTTAAATTAAATTGAAATGAAACATGTCCAAGTTTTATATTAAATCTGAACATAATTTAAAATTTTGAAAATAATTATTATAATATTAAACTTGCTCTAGGCTGTGTCAAAATCTTTTCTTTTAGCCTATTTGTGTTTTTGTAAATAAAATAAAATTTACTTTAAAATATATAAAAAAATAAATCCTTAAAATAGTAAATTTTTAAAAGAAAATATGGTCTTATAAAATTTTGGGTTTGTCTGTTTTGAGAAAAGAGGAAAAGAAAGGTAAATTTTCAGAGATAAAGAAAAGGTTAAGGGCTAAATTGAAAACAATTTATTCTGAAAGTGTAAGTATTTTGTTTAACATGAAATAGGTGTGGTCATAGTTTGTTAGGTTAAGTTTCTTACATATATTGTGACTTTGTCTTTTATATATCCATTTTTAAGGACTAACAATAATAAATCACTCAAACATATCTTAGTTGAATTTTCTATTTGATTCAAGTACAAATCTAGAGATGATTTGTTGACGCTAGCTGTTGGTGGGTGGAGCTTTTGTCAAATTTCTCGGATTCACAAGAGTACTCTGGTTGACGAATTCCTTGTAAAGATTTCACAATTTTTACTTACTTGATGGCGTGAAAGATCTATCAGAAAGGCGATGTATATATAGAATTTCAACTCAGATAAGTTTTTTTGTTGTGTTAAATCTATGATTATTAAAACTAATAACAATAAACAAAAAAGGAGATGATAGACATGAATGAGATGAATTAGGAGATGAAACTTCTATATAAAACAAAAATATGTGAGATAATAAGGATTACAAGCTAGTTAGTATCAATTACAATTGTAGTGTAAATAAAATCAAACTTTATTATGTTAAACTTCATCCAAAAAAACTTTAAATAATTACCTTTCATAAAGTATTTAAATAATTTCATATTTTAATTTTTTTTTTATCTAAAAATGTTTTTATTATTATTTTAACAAAAATATTAAAATAATTTAAATTAATTGAAACTATATGGAAAAAATGATTACATTTAACTAAAGAAAATTTACATTTAAAATGATGAGCCTTTTAGTTTAATATTCTTACGTACCATTTAAGATAATTATTCAGAATTTCCTATATATTTAAATACTATTATTCTTTTTTGAAAATTATTTACATTTTCTAAATATAGTTCTAAATTTATATATAATATTTACTGTTTTGAAAGTGAAAGTGGAGTGACTTAATTAATACATATGATTATAGCTTTTCAACAAAAACAATTAGTATATATATAACAAAATGTTTTTACATATCCTAAGATGTATTATATATTTATATAACATATACATAATTCTTTTTTGAAAATATATAGCCTCATTTATTATATTTGTCACTTCACTTTAACTTTTAAAATAAAAAATCTTATTTATCAATTTAGAGCTAAATTTAGAAAATATAAATCTTTTTTTAAATTATGCACAAAAATGAAAAAAAATTATTGTGAAAAAATATTATCTAATATATTAGAAAGGATAATTATTTAAAAAATGTAAAATATAATTAAATTAACAAAATATATTTATCTATAATGAAATATAAATTAGAAAAATTGCTATTATTAGTTATATATATTTATTACGTGCTCTAATATTTTAGGGATTTCTTATGCACCACTAATAAAATCGTTGGTTCATCCGTGTGGATGTCTTAGTTGCGGCTTGGCTGGCAGGATCGGAAGAGCAGAGTGTTGCCGATGTCTTGTTTGGGGAGTATTGATTTGGCGGAAACTTCCGACGACTTGGTTTAGGACGGTTGACAAACTGCTATACATGTAGGGGATGAATTAGGATTTATTTTTTAAATTAAGGAATTTTTATTAGTATGTTATCTTATTTTTTTAAGTGATTTAGAATAATTACATTTCTATATCTAAGTTAATGTTACGGAGAAATAGATGCATTTGAAAATAAAAATAAATTTGTAGTATTTTTTATTTTTTGAATTAAGCACTAGTAGAAAAAGTAGAAAAATGAACATAAGTGAAGACGAAAACCGTTACTGAAAGTTAGTAAAATCGTTACTGATGGGATTCTGTAAGGGCATTTATCGCCGTTACCATACGTTATCATATTAGGTGTTGTCAAGTTCAAATTAGTAGAAATTAAATCAAATCCTCAAAGTCTTTGAGAAAATCTAGATGAGGATAAATGTGAGTGTAAAAATATGATAATGGGCTTTATGAGTTTCATTTGGAGTATAACAAGTGATTGGATACGAATATATATAGTTTGAAAAGAGAAAGGAATGCACCAAAATTTTGGATAAAGAGGTCTGAAAGAAAGAATTCTTGGTAAATAAGATAAAAAATAATTGTGAAAAAATACTACTAATTAATAAGAAGAAATTGTGATCATGTCAAAAGTTGGAACTTGTGAAAACAAATAGATTAATTTTTAGTTTTTACTTTCTATTTTTTTTTAATTAAAATGTGTTCTTTAGATATAATGAAAAAATCATACTAATTAATAAGAAGAAATTGTGATCATGCTCAAAAGTTGGAACTTGTGAAAACAAATAGATTTACTTTTTAGTTTTTACTTTCTAATTTTTTTTAATTAAAATGTGTTCTTTAGATATAATGAAAAAATCATACTAATTAATAAGAAGAAATTGTGATCATGCTCAAAAGTTGGAACTTGTGAAAATAAATAGATTTATTTTTATAGTTTCTAATTATTTTAATTTTTTAAATTAAAGTGTGTTCTTTAGATAGAAGTAGAAAATTCTCGTGCGATACATACAGAAAACAATATAATTAAAAAAAATATAATAATATGTTTGTTTAAAATTCTTAATAATTTATTAAAATAAAAAATAAATTCTCATTTCACATTTTATTTACTTCGGTGAAACAATTTTTCCAATGAACCTCTCATCTCGTGACCTTACACTTTCACTTTATTTTATCAGATATTTGTTTCATATTTTTTAATATTTAAAATCGTGACCTCACACTTTGGTCAATCAAATATTTGATTATATTTTTTTTAACCATTTCCAATTGTTACCGGTCTATTATCACTCAGCAAATCACATTCAATCACACTTGGTTAAATGGTTGTACTTGTTTTTGTTAAGTTACAAGATCGAAACATACATAACCGTTTTAAGTTTACGGGCATTTCAACTCAAAATCCGACTCAAGTATCAATTTACTCTTATATATATATTCAAATTAACCACAGCTCTCGACCCGGCAATTGGAACACTTTGAAAATTAAGCATCATTTTATATATATATATATATATATATATATATATATATATATATATATATAATAGTTCGAATTTATTTGAAAATTATAAATTGAATGGACAAACTGAGCGTTTACGCCAATTTTATGAATGTCCAATGAAAAATAATCAATGTGGTTAGAATTATTTTACATGTTAAATTTGTGATGGACTTGTTTGAAGAGACATTTTTTGTTCATATCATTTTTAAACAATTGGAAAGTAAAAAATATAAAGAATTGGCTAGGGAAAAGTTATGAAAAGCATAGTCCTTTTGAAGAACGACAAAAGGTGAACCTATCTTGTCTTGGGATGATAATGAGGCTAATCAGCAGCGTGTAGAATATATTTATCATCTCCTTCTCATTCTATTTTGGAATTTTTTTACCACCATCCCTAAGGTTTACTTCTATACCATATTATATAGAAAAATTAAAAAAATTATTTTATAAATTAAATTATATAAACGGATATTTTAATATTATATATATATTGTAACACAGACAACTCGTCGTTGGATTAATTACAAAACTCACGAGTAACTTTGGAGTTTTTTAGTTGCTATGCTCGTAGAATTATATTTTAGTCAACACTATCATCCCGTCATTGGATTGGATGAATATCAACACTCACGCGTTCATAAAGCTTGAAAAAACATTAACATTTTACATGTTCGTATTCAACTTTTTACTTATTTAGTTTGAAAGAAATATTATAATATAAAATAATATATAA
This sequence comes from Impatiens glandulifera, assembly GCF_907164915.1. Lineage (NCBI taxonomy): Eukaryota > Viridiplantae > Streptophyta > Magnoliopsida > Ericales > Balsaminaceae > Impatiens > Impatiens glandulifera. The sequence continues at coordinate 11,986,782 of NC_061869.1, read as the reverse complement.
AAGATATTATAAGTTATTGTAATATTATGATAATATAATTATATTGTTATATTCATTTCCCTATTAGTTTATTATAAACTACATATATTAGATATTTATGTAATTCCATAATTAAATTTGTTAAAAAAAAACTTTTATTAAACAAATAGATGACTTTAAAATACGAAACTAATACTTCAAGTTACGTATAAACTACTTTTTAACCATTTTCTTTATTGCTTATTTTAAACCTTTTTACTAATCATTTAGTTGTGTAAATGGTTACTTTTTTAAAGAAATTTGTTAATTTAATTTACTTGATTTCCACTTAATTTGAACAATTGCCCATTCTTCAACCTTTTTCTTTTCATATTTGTCAATCATTTTATTCATGCTCCATAAAATTCTAGAGTTTTTTTTTTCAAATGCATTAAACTATTCAAGGCAAGACAAAGAAAGAGAAACATGATTAAAAAACACCAAAAACCTGCATTTCTCTTGATTGTAATCAAAACAAGATTAGGAAAGGCAAATAACATGTACTCTCTCTTTTCTCATGTACTTATAACATTATTTTTAACTAAAACTTTAATATTTCAATTCTTAGTCATATCTCATCTTCTATATTAAATGTAAACATAACTTTAAAAATTGAAAATAATAATAATAATAATAATAATAATAATAATAATAATAATAAACTTGCTCTAAACCTTGTCAAACACAAAATGAATGAATATTTCTCATTAATCTTTTCTTTAAGCCTATGTGTGTTTTGTAAATAAATAAAATTGACTTTAAAAATAAAAAAATACTTAAAAAAGTATTTTTTTTTTTTAAAAGAAAATAAGGTCTTATAAAATTAAAGTGTTTGTTTGTTTTGAGAAAAGGGAAAAGAGAAGGGTCCTGTTTAAAAGATAAAGAAAATGTTAAGGGCTAAAATGAAAAAAAAAAGTGGTGAAGGTTTAACTATTTTGCTTATGAAATTAAGTTTAACATGAAATAAGTGTGGTCATAGTTTGTTGGGTTAAGTTTACATATCTCGTGACTTTACCTTTTTTATTTGCAAGACTTTAACAATAATGAATCACTCAAACTTAATTTCTATTTCATCCATATCTTTACTTATCGTGATTTGTTGACATTGTTTCATGAGTGGAACTTTTATTGAATATTGGATTCAATTATAAGTCATAAAATCTGATCGACCAATGCCTTAATTATAACAATTTTACAATTTCACTTGGAATGGCATGGAGGATTTGTTGCAATCCGCAACATAAGTATAAAACTGTAAGTTTTGTTGTTGTTGTGTTGAAATCAAAACAACCGGTTTGATACCATTGTAATGATCATTAAAATAAGTATCAATCATTAGAGAATGAAATGAGATAAATGAATACTTAGATTTAGATAAAAAAATATGCGAGATAATAAGATTTGAAAACCACAATTTTCATTTATAATCTCCTAACCCTAATCTCTATATATTTCTCTTTACTAGTTTTAGTGGGTCTAACTAATTATCTTAATTATTTACTCTAATAAGTCAGAAAAACTTACTAATAACCTTATGAATAAATCAGATCATAAAACAAAAATAAAAATTGGTCGGTCAAAATAAATAAACCCCCACAAATATATACATATAAATACAATGTGAGTTTTATTGGATATTATTTACTTTACCGCTACATTTTTTAATTTAAGTTGGGTATATAAGCAGCATCTTCTCTTTTCCCATAATTATTAAAAAGGAAAAATTAAAGTTAATATAAATATATATTATATTACATAATATTAATAAATAAATTAGTCATATTTAATTATATAATATTATTGTTTAAACTTTAAATTGCATAAATTACAATTATTGTGTCCTAGTTATAATGATATATATCTCTTAACTTTAAAATTAATGACATGTTTATAGTTTCATCCATTAATGTAGAAAAAAAGGAAAATAATTATTGTGAAAAATATTATCCAATATTATTGAAAGTATATATATATAATGTTATTCACCACCATGTAAAATTATTAAAAAATTGCAATACATAACTTTTAACAAAATATAAACTTTAATATAATTTTTAAAAAACGTTCCATGTATATTAAAAATGATAAAAATTATTTAAACACAACAATAAAAACATTATATTAAACAAAATAAAAATAAAAATAAAATAAAAATCTTAGTATAAACTTTAATAAAATTATATAAAAGAAAATCTTCAACAATTGCAATTAGCACAAAACTTCATTTTCCACGGATTAATGAATGTTTGGTTACCTTGATATAACCAAAATATTCAAAATCCAGTATTAAACCTTCATAAATATAAGAGAATAAGAGAAAATCATTGAACCTTTTTCTCAACTAACAAAATTAATCGGTTAACATATTTACAAAGGTTATTCTTATAATTTCGAAGAATTATTAACGTATTTACAAAGGTTATTCTTATAAATTATGCGACAAGCAATGCCGCTCAATACTCTCAATATTTATTATCTTATCTATCTTCTTAGGTTTTGCCCATGTCTTACGTACACTTGACTCTTTAGCTATCATTATATCTCATCATTAATTATATGATTCAATTATTATTTATGATTTCCGGACCACTACAGTTTCAACAAGGTAAGCATACATTTATTTAAATTCTGCAGTTTTTTTTTTTAAATACTAAACAATATATGATTTGTATCATTTCTCGCTTCTAATTAAAAAGTCTTTTCATTAAGATTTATTTTATACTGAATTTTAAATTTTACACGATTCTTTGATGCTACATCATAAACACATTGATGATAGTCCAGTTTTATTGACTACTTATGAAAAAAAAAAAAAAAACCCTAACCATCTTAATACCCTATATCAGATTACCGATAAAAAAATTTCAGCGGAGGATAGTCGAGATTTAACTAAGGTAGATTATTTTTTTTGGAAAAAACGGCTTATTTGTCATTTTTATTAAGATCCCAAAAGGGAAAGAAAAATTAACATGGGTTCGTTTGTATAATTCTAGACAAACCCTATAATTGATACTCACGAAAACAAATTAAACAGATTCCATAAACACAATGAGTAAATGAAAATTACAACACACTTTAAACAACTAAAGCGCGTTATACAAATCTAATTTTGTGACTTACTCGAACTTGATTTCTCATTCCCGACATACCTCCCAATTCTTCGGTATGATTAGAATATGCCTCCACGTGTGAATTAGAGCGTTTCATCAAAGATAACATCATTCCAAACTTGTTCTTCAGTTCTTCTAGCTCTTGAAAAGACCCTAGCATTCCTTTCTGTCCATACTTGATATACAACTGCCCCGAAATAACACTTCATGACGTTAACAAAAAAACGAGTTGCCCTTAGCCTTTTCAATCATTAAATCCTTTATTTGGAGTCAATATATAGGAAAATTCAGCAGCCCCATAGCTTTAGCGAACCACCTCCATATTTTAGCAATAAACGGACAATCACCAAACAAATGATTTGTAGATTCTTCCTCCCTTGAGCATAAAACGCAACAAATACTCGAAATCCACATATACTTACTAATTCGATCCCTAGTCGAAAGACAGTTACTAAAAGCAAACCATAGGATGAATCGATGACGCGATATGATTTTGGAGGACCACACCACGAGCGCACACTCTTCAACCGGCTCCCTCTCTCGGATTACATCCCACACTTCGTTGAATTTTAGTCTTCCATTCTCATTGGCTTCCCATGAGTGCAAGTCAACTCTGTTGTGAAACTAGATACTATTAAGGTGCTCGAGTACTCGCCTCCCCTCCGGAATACGTTCTAAAAGTGACTTCAATTTCGTCTCTAATTTCCTTGACCATGGCAGCCATGAAATCCCTTCTAATTCGAACGTTTTAGAATTCCTCCTTGAGTATAATTGGCTGGTTTTTGAACCACGGGTCATGATAAAATAGCGTGCTTCGACCATCCCTCAATCGAATGTTAAATAACGAAGTAATGTTGCTTTTGAGTTTTAAATTTTTCTTTAATGACCAGCCGATTCCCTCCTTGATTTTGCTCGTCCAAATAATTTTTTCCGTTTCATGAATCGAGAGTGTACCCATTTTACCTAAAGTGAATCTTGTTTACGTTCAATCGCCCAAATGTGCTTAAATGTTAGTGATTTGTTCCATTCAATACAAATTTTCAACCCTATATCGCTTTCTTCCTTCAATTTACAAAGGTATGTCCACTTAACCTTTTCACCCCCTTCCCTTGGCTGTCCCAAATGAAGTCTTGAATCAAAGTATCTATTTCCTTCATCACCTTTTTCGGAAGAACTAGTTGTTGAGCCCAATACCCAATGATACCATTACCACACACTTAACCAACTCAATCCTCCCGGCATATATAAGCTTCTTCGCTACCAATCCAAGATAATGTTCTTAACCTTATTGATCAATGGCCGACAATGTATGATATGAATTTGTTTTGTTGTTAACGGGATCCCTAATTACCTCACCGAAAAGCTTCCCTCCGCAATACCCATGATACCATAATTTTCCACCTTTGTCTCCTCCTTAACTCCGCCATAGAATTCTAAACTTTTATCCTTGTTAATAGTAAGACCTATAACATCAGAAAAAAAAGTTAGTACATCCCTTACGGTTTTATTAGATTCAACGTCCGTGTGTGGGAGAATGAACAGGTCGTCGGAAAATCATAGATAGGTAATCTCCTCCTTCTCGCATAATGGATAAAAGATTTATGGACGATTCTTTCGGAAATTTGTAAAGATGCTCTCAAAAGACCTCCATGATGAGCACGAAGATAATCGAAGAGAGGGGATCCCTTGCCTCACCCGGTCCCCCCTTAAAGTAGCCTTCGTGAATCCCGTTAATGCTAACTACAAAATATGAGGTAGAAATGCATTGCAAAATACAATCTATATAAATTATCGGAAAACTAGTAACTACCATAAAATCTCGAATAAATTATCATCTAATCGAATCAAAAGCCTTTCGGATATCTACATTGAAAGCCAATCTTAAGGTTATGTTTCTTCTCCTATAACCTTTAAGAAGGTTTTGCATGAGTAAAATATTGTGAGATATAGTTCTACTGGGGACAAACGAGGACTTCCCTAGACTAATAATCTTAGATATTACACTTTTAAAACATTTTAAAAGTATTTTAGAAATTATTTTATAAATGACATTGCAGCAAGATATTGGCATAAAATCTGAACTTTTTCAGGCACCGAAGTCTTAGGAATTAAAGTAAGAATTGTAGAATTTCATTGTTTCAACATATTCATGTTTCTAAAAAATTCCAACACTCCCTCGGTGACATCATGACCTACAAACGACCAATTCTCTTTAAAGAACTCAGCATTAAACCCATTCGAATCCGGGCTTTTATTCTTATTGATGCTAAACACTGCTTCCTTGACATCCTCTCTTATAACAACCTTGATCAAATCACAACTATCCTCTGTTGAAATTCTTTTATTGATGATCTGATAGGGCGTATTCAAGTGACTAGGTTTCTGATTTTTAGTCCCCATAAGTTGTCTATAGTAATGTGCAGTAAGGTCATGAACCTCTCTTTGCCCTTGTGCATACTACCCATCATCTTTCTTAAGATTGTACACGCTGATCCATAAGCTTTTGCCAAGCATTTTCGAAAAAGAAGGCTGTATTTTTTTCACCAAGGGATAGACAATTTTGTCTCAATTTTTTCTTTATAGAGCTTTCTTCTAAGAAGCTCAAATTTCTGAATTTGCTAAGGGAAAAATTCTCCTCTTCATGAAGAAGAACCATATTATTCATCCATGTAACCGACTTTGGACGCCTTCTAACTCATTTCTGGTAGTCAAAACTCTTTTGGAGATGTTGCTGAATTTTTTCTTATGGAATTTTTGGAGTTGATTCTTGAGGAGTCCAAGCTTTTTCGAGACCTAAAACATATTCGAACCATCAACTTGCTTTGCCCAAATATTACTCAAGATATCTTTAAAGCTATCACTCTTCATCCAAAAGTTAAAGAATTTGAATGACCATCTAAATCTTTCCTCCTTTTTCTAAAATTGGTTAATCGGACAATGATCTTAGATCCCCGGGTTCAACATATTCACATGACTCTTTGGAAATTGGACAGCCCATTCATCATTAATTAACCCTCTATCAATCTTGCTCTTTCTTACTTGCATATCCCCTTTAGTTGACGACCAAGTGTAGAAATTTCTTGAATTCTAGGCTTAGTGCAACCAATATATTTTATGCAATCATTAAAGTCAATCATGTCTTGTGTAATATAAAATTCTAGGCTTCAGTCACTTTCAACTCTTGTGACATTAAAGTCAACAAAGAATGCCCACGACTTACCATTTCTAACCCAACTTCTTAGGTACTCCCATAGTAGTATTCTTTCCGAGCTAGAGTTACTGCCATAAAAATTGGCTAGCTGAAAAGAGTTTCCAATAGCCTTGCCTTTAATCTCAACTATGATGACTTGGTCATTGGAATACAACAACTTAACATCAACTGTCTTAGGGTCCCAAGAAACCCAAATTCTGTTCGTTCTTGAATTCGATTTATGTATTGAATCCCAGCTACTATTAATACAAAGTATGTGAACTTTCTCCACATTTCTGCATTTGACCTTGGTCTCAAGAATTCCAATGATTTCGTTGCCAATTAATTAAGGTTGTTATAAGAGAGGATATTTGGAAATCAGTGTTCAGCATAAACATAAATAAGAGCCCGGGTTCGGATGGGTTCAACACCGAGTTCTTCAAATATAATTTGTCCGTTATGGGTCACGATGTTAGCCAGGGAGTGTTGGAGTTCTTTTTAAACATAAAAATGTTGAAACGGAATGTAACTATTCTAAACCTGATCCCGAAGAAGTCTGTGCTTTAAAGGATTCGTGACTTTAGACCCATTTCTTGTTGCAAAATTATTGATAAAATCATTTCGAATTTTTTTCAAAATAGTTTAAAATTGTCATTTATAAGATTGTTAGTTTATGACAGTCTGCTTTTATCTTTGGTAGATTAATATCACACAATATTCTTCTCATGCAAAATATTTTAAAGGGTTATGGGAGGAAGAGCATAATCCCGAGAGTAACTTTTGAAATAGACGTCCGTAAAGATTTTGACTCCGTTAGATGAGAAACCATCCACGATTTCATGGTTGTTTATATATTTCTGTGCATTTATATTGAATGGATTCAATGCATTTACACTTCTCATTTTATAGTCAGCATTAACAAAATCCATAGAGGCTATTTCAAAGGAAATAACAGGGTGAGGAAAGGGGATCCCCTCTCTTTGTACATCTTCGTCCTCACCATGGAGGTCTTTGAGAGCATCTTTATGATGTTCTAAAAGATCCGTCCATACATCTACACCCATTCTACGAGGAGGAAATGATCACACATCTTTGTTTCACCAATGACTTCTTTATACTTGCACACGTAGACGTCGAATCCATAAAAAATGTTAAGGATGCACTAACCTTCTTTTCTAGTGCTAAAGGTCTTACGATTCATGAGGATAAAAGTCTCGTGTTCTATGGTGGAGTCAAATAGGAAACTAAGGCGAAGATACACGGTATTATGGGCATTGAGGAGGATAGTTTTTCGGCAAGGTACTTGGGGATTCCGTTGACGGAGAGACAAATTCATATTGTTCATTGCCGTCCACTAATTGGAAAGGTCAAAAATTTGATAATGGGGTGGGCTACCAAGAAACTATCATATGATGGATGGATTGAATTGGTAAAAAGCGTTGTCATGGGAATTCTCGACTATTGGTCTCAAGAAAATGTATTACCGAAAAAGGTCATAAAAGAGCTGGATTATTTGATGAGTAACTTCATTTAGGAAAACCAAGGAAGGGGGGAGAAAATGTGAAGTGGGAAGACTTGTGTAAGCCAAAAGATGAAGGCGGAGTTGGGTTAAAGAGTAGTGTAGAATAAAATAACGTTATAATTTTTAAGCATCTATAGGCACTTGAACAAAAGAAGGAATCGTTATGGGTTAAATGAGTGCACTCAAGGTTTATGAAAAGGGAGGCGAGTATGTGGACGTGCAAAGTGAAAGAAGACATGGTGTGGACCTTGAAGAAGATATTCAAATTAAGGCAAAGTGCGGGCAGCATGGTTGAAATTTGGTTTGGCGATGGGAGGGGTACTCTCTTTTGGCACTATCCGTGGTTCGAAGGTCAATCAATCATTACTAGACAAGAGTTCCAAAGGGTTCATATACGACGTGATTGTTAATGTGTGACGGTTAGAGATTTGAAAGAAGGGATGCAGGGCTATCTTTTGAGGAGAATACTTGAAGGGTAGCGAATATTTGAGCAAGTCAATCAAATTCAGCTTCAAGATAGAAACGACTCACACATATGGGAAGCGGAAAATGATGAGAGATTAAAATTCAGCAAGGTATGGGAAGCTATCCGAGAAAAGGGGCATATTTTGGAGTGGGCACCATTGGTTTGGTATTCGAAAGTTATTTCAAGGCAAAAATTCATACTATTGTTAGTGTTTTGTGGGAGACGAATACGAGGAATAGGGTTAAAAGATATATGGTATCCCGGATACAAGCTGTCTTTTGTGCGAAGGAAACAAAGAGTCCATTAATCATCTATTAGGCGACTACCCTTTTGTTAGCTCAGTTTGGAGTAGGTTCGCCACGGCTATGGTTCTTTCTATATTTTTGAGGGAGTGGCAAGACATCAAAGCGACAGTCAAAACTAAGGAAAAGGTTAATCGATTCTCGGCTAACGTCTTCAAGTGTTGTTTTACTTCGCTTGTATATCACGTTTGGACCGAAAGAAATTCAAGGGCGTTTTCTAGAGTTCGACGAAACGAGGTGCACGTATGAAGAAATATCATTTTGGACAGCCAAGCTTTAATTCACATGTGGAGGCGTATTCTAATAACTCTAGAGAATTGGATGCTTTACCGAGAATGGGGTATCATATTTGAGAAAGTCATTGATTTACATTTGTATAAGGCGAGTTAGTTAAATTGTAATGTGTGTTTTTTGTTTGTATTCATTACATTCTAGGTTTGTTAGATTAATACGAATAAGTCATGTCCATTTTATTCTTATCTGGGATTTTTAATAAAATGAAAATAAGTCATTTTCCAAAAACAAAAAACACATTGATGATAATAATTTATCAAATCTAAATGTATTAAGTAGTATGTATGAGGTTATTTTTATTTAATAACTAACTTATCATTTATATTTAAAATCTTATAAGGATTAAACTAAGTTTTGGGGTTGATTAGTGATGTTTGTGGAGATCAGTTAGAGAAGTGAGTTAGTGAGAAAATGTGAAGAGAAAAGGGTTTTTTAAAATGGTTAAAAAGAGAGTTAGAGAAGATAGCATAATTGGGGAATCATCATTCTTGTCTTCAAGCTCGAGTTAAAGAGAAAGCTTCATCTAAAGCTCACTCGTTTGTCTCCTTTTCTCGTAAGCGTGCTTAGGAATTTGTTAGAGAATTCTCCAATGAGTGTGAGTTTTCTAAAATTTTTGTAACGGTGTGTTTGGTAACCCTGGAATTGGCATTGGAATTGAAATTACAATTCCAATTCTTATGTTTGTTAGACACTTTAATATTAAGAATTAAAATTAGAATTCCAATGGAATACAATATAGTGTAATTTTATAGTTCTCAATTCCAATCTTTTTAGGTCGGAATTATAATTCCAAATTAACACGTTTTTCACGTTTTTGACATATTTAACACGTTTTTCACACATTAAACACGTTTAACACGTTTTTCACACATTTAACACATTTTCACATTTTGAACACGTTTTCACGTTTTGGCACGTTAAACACATTTTGACACATTTTTACGTCCTTGACACGTTTTACACGTTTTTGACACGTTTAAAATGATTTTCACTTTTTAACACATTTTTGACATGTTTAACACGTTTTTCACATTTTGGCACATTTTGCACGTTTTGACACGTTTAACAAATTTTTCACATATTGGGCACGTTTAACACGTTTTTGACATGTTTTTTACACGTTTAACTAGGGGTGTTCATCGGTTCAGTTTTCGGGTTATTCGAGTTTTCTGTTCGGGTTCTTCGAATTATTATTTTATTTAAGAAAATTCGAAAACCGTACCGATTTAAATAAATTCGAATTGCTTTATTCGAATTCGCTTTATTCGAATTCAGTTCGAATTCGGATGGGTATTCGGTTTAGACCAAATAAAGAACATCACATACCTATATTTTTTTTTAAATAGTTAACAAAATAAATAAGTTGTTAAAGAGATCTTATCTACTTAAATTATAAAAAAAAATATAAATCACGCAAACTTAGCTTAGTGACCAACGCCAATATATATTCGACAATTGAACGACGAAAGTAAAACAATGTCGACGAAGACAATATATGGCGGTTGAGAGGTGTGGACAGCTAGAGATAGGGAAAATGAATGAGAGATTATGAATTTAATTTAGGAATCTAGTAGGAGGCCCGTGATAATTTAATATATAATATGTAATAAGTTATATAATATATAATAAAAATAAATAATAAAAATGAATTCGGTTTACGGTTTGGTTTTCGAGTTGAAACCTAAACTCGAAAACCAAACCGAAAACCGTATTTAAATTCGAATCTGTTTAAAATTCGATTCGAAAACCAAAAATGTAATTTGAATTCGGTGAATTCGAATTCGGTCAGATATTCAGTTCAGACCAAATATTGAACACCTCTACGTTTAACATGTCTTCACGTTTTTGACACATTTAACACATTTTTAACACATTAAACACGTTTATCATGTTCTTGACATGTTTAACACGTTTTTGACAAGTTTACCACATTTATGACACGTTTAACACATTTTTCACGTTTTGGCACGTTTAACAAGTTTTTCACATATTTGGCACGATTAACATGTTTTTGACACATTTTCATGTTTTTAACACGTTTAAAACGTTTTTAACACATTAAACACGTTTAACATGTTGTTGACACGTTTCACATGTTTTTTACATTTTTGATACGTTTGACACATTTTTAACACATTTAACACGTTTTTGGCACATTTAACACGTTTAACACGTTTTGACACGTTTAACAAGTTTTTCACTTATTTGGCACTTTTAACACATTTTGATACGTTTAACACGTTTTTATGTTTTTGACACGTTTAACACGTTTTTAACACATTAAACATAATTATCATGTTTTTGGCATGTTAAATACGTTTTGACACGTTTAACACGTTTTGACACGTTTAACACGTTTTTCATATTTTTGGCACGTTTAACACGTTTTGGTATGTTTAACACATTTTTGGCACGTTTAACATATTGGATAAATTTTGGCACATTTACCACGTTTTGACATGTTTAATACGTTTTGGCTCATTTAACACACTTGTGACATGTCTAAAATGTGTTAAATATGTTAATAATGTGTTAAACATGCCAAAAATATGATAACGTGTTAAACGTGCCAAAAATGTGAAAAATATGTTAAACATGTTAAACATGTCAAAAACGTATTAAACGTTCCCAAAATGTGAAAAACGTGTTAAACTTATCAAAACATGTGAAAAACATGTTAAACGTATAAAAAAATGTCAAAACCATGTTAAATGTGCCAAAAACGTAAAAAATGTGTTAAACGTGAAAAACGTAAAAACATGTGAAAAACATGTTAAATGTAACAAAATGTGAAAAACGTGTCAAAATGTGTAAAACGTGTTAAACATGTCGAAAATGTGTTTAACGTGCCAAAAACGTGAAAAACATGTTAAACGTGTGAAAACGTGAAAAACATGTTAATCGTGTAAAAACGTGTTAAACATGTCAAAAACGTGAAAAACGTGTTAAACTTGTCAAAATGTGTGAAAAACATGTTAAACATATTAAAAATGTTAAAATTGTATTAAACACACCAAAAACGTGAAAAACATGTTAAACGTGTGAAAATATGTTTTAAGTGTGAAAACGTGTTAAACATGTTAAACATGTTAAAAATGTGTTTAAACGTGTTAAACGTGTAAAAAAACGTGTTAAATGTGTTAAACGTGTTAAATGTGTTAAAAATGTCAAAAACGTATTAAACGTGTCAAAACGTGAAAACATATTTAAGAAGTTAATATTTTGAACCGATATTTTATCTTACAAACATAGAAATTGGAATTGAATTATTATTCTATCATTTTCCTAAACATAGGAATTGGAATTGAATTACAATTCTATAATTTTCCAAACATAGGAATTGAATTGTAATTCAATGCCAATTCTCATGGAATTAGAATTAGAATTCCAATACCAATTCCAATTCCTCTCATCAAACACACCCTTAACTCTTAATAAAAGTCGGATTATCAATTTTCCTCTTAATTTCATGATTCATTTGTTGCTTCTAGCGTTTATTGTTCTTAATTTTGTATAGAAGTGTTCTTCATGTATTGATGATCAAAATTTGAGCAGTTAACATGGATGTAGTCGTAAAATATGTTAATAATCCAATGTTCAGTTTTCTTTCCAATTGATAGGGATGACGATGCCTAGTTCTTGAGTTCTGACTCAAGAATAGAGATGTAAATATGCTATATGTTTGGCTAATTATGCATAGATAATCCTTAAGTAATATCGAATAAGTTTGATTGTTTTGTTGAGTTTCCCATTACCTCTCATTTCTCCACGATGAGTTTCTCGATGTATATCATGGCTAAAAGAGACAAATGATCGTTACATTTTTCCCAATATGAAGGTCATCAATAATAATGCTGTAGAAATATATTATCCAATATTATTGAGAGTATATATTAATGTTATTCACCAATATGTATAATTATTAAAAAAAAATTGTAATACATAACTTTTAACAAAAACATAAACTTTTATTTAGTTATATAAAAGGAAAACTTCAACAACTTCCAAAGATGAATGAATATTTGGTTACCCTGACATAATCAACACATTCATTTCCACCATTAAACCTTCACAAATATATATAAGAGAATAAGAGGATGTCAATGAACATTTTTCTCAACTCAAAAAATTAATCGGTTAACATAATTACAAAGGTTATTCTTATAATTTCGAAGAATTATGCGACAAACTAATGACTCTCAATATTTATTATCTTATCCATCTTCTTAGGTTTTTCCCAAGTGTTTTACATTTGACATTTGCGACTCTTTATCTATATATTATTATATCTCTTCATTGATTTTGTGTTTCAGTTATTATTTAGGATTTTCAGACTACTCCATTTTCACTATCAAAAGAATAAGAATAAAGTAAGTATAAATTTATTTAATTTTGGCAGTTTTTGTAAAATACTAAACAATATGTGCTTTGTAGAAAATGTTTCATTTCTCATTTCTAATTTAAAAATTCTTTCATTAAGATTTATTTTATACTGGATTTTATATTTTACATGATTCTTTGATTCTACAGCATAAACACATTGATGACAATAATTTACCAAATCTAAATGTATAATTAGAAGTATGAGGTTATTTCTATTTAATTACTAAATTATCATTTATATTTAAAATCTTATCAAGATTAAACTTATAAGTAACAGGTTGATTTGATTTCCGAATATTGAACATGGGAAATGACTTATAAAATATATCACAAAATTGATGAATTTTGATATATTTTTCTTGATAATTTATTTGCTTTTTTTTTTTATTGTGCCATTGATTTGTGAACGTGATATGATGTAAACTTCAATAAAGTACAATGTTTAATATATATGGGTTATATTCCTAATTCATTGAGATTTTACATTGAAACTTGAATACAATTTTATCTTTTAACAAATATTATTAAACTAAAAAATGAAAGTTTGTTTTCATTTAAAAAAGTTATGTTTCATTGATTTTTGTAACAAAAAAATTATGTACCAACCAGCACTTGACGAATCTTCTTAAATATATATATATATATATATATATATATATATATATATATATATATATATATATATATATATATATATATATAATAAAATTGGTCAATTTCACACGATAAAGTTAGATAAAGTTAGACTAGTGCTTCACCATAATCAATTAAGCATCTTGAATGAGTGCACTGGACCTAAAAATTGGTGTGCTTAAAAACAAAAATTAAAATAGATTTTTTTTTGTTTATCAAAAAACAATTAAAGAGTCATCTCATTTTCCAGTAAAATAATATTTTAACTTTTTTAAGTCATTTATATATATATATTGGAATTTTAAAAAAAGAATATTATGAAATTGAAATAAATATAATAAATTAAAATTTTAACTAAATTTCTATATAATTAAATATAATAAAAAAATTCAAATTCAATTTGTATAAGTTAAAATAATCAAAAGTAAAATCACCGCTATGATTATAAAAGATATTTATTATTAAATATAAATTAATAAAATAACAATAGATTGATTAGCAAAAAAAATATTTGTTTTTTATTGAAAGACTTAAAAACAATTTCTTAATTCATCTCCTACATTCCTAGGCAGTTCCTCAACCGCCTTAAGCCAAATCATCGGGTTTAATTACTACTGGCCTACCCGTGACAAGAACCACAACGTACTTGACTAGTTGACTGCCCCACAAACGTTTTGTTATGTGTTTGTCAAGGATCATCGATCAAATTCGAACTGTCACCTTGAGTCTTCGGGTAGGTGGTTCTCCAATCACATTGCGTATGTGAAGTCGTTTTTCTCAACAAACTTTACACACGGGACATCTCTTGGTAGACAATTCAGGTTTTCTTATCAACGTCGTTCTTTATCGCGGTCAAGATTGTTGTTCCTAAATAACTACCATATCTAAGAAAATGCATTAGTTATAAGTGTATGAAGATGATTTCAAGATGAATAAGTTTATGAATTCAGAAGAAAATAAACTCTAAGGGTGTGTTTGATGAGGGGGAATTGGAATTGGAATTGGCGTTGGAATTCCAATTCCATGAGAATTGGCATTGAATTACAATTCAATTCCTATGTTTGGAAAAATGATAGAATTGTAATTCAATTCCAATTTCTATGTTTGGAAAAATGATAGAATTGTAATTCAATTCTAATTCCAATGTTTGTAAAATAAAATATCGGTTCAAAATGTTAACTTTTAAAATATGTTTTCACGTTTTAGCACGTTTAATACGTTTTTGAAATTTTTTCACACGTTTTTCACGTTTTTCACACGTTTTAACACGTTTTTCATATTTTTCACACATTTTAACACGTTTTTCACGTTTTCACGTTTTTCACATTTTCACGTTTTTCACGTTTTTCAAACGTTTTTCACGTTTTTCACATGTTTTTCACGTTTTCACACGTTTTTTACGTTCTCACGTTTTTTACACGTTTTAACACGTTTTTCATGTTTTTCACACGTTTTTTATACGTTTTCACGTTTTTCACACATTTTAACACGTTTTTCAAGTTTTTCACACATGTTTCACGTTTTTCACACGTTTTTCATGTTTTCATGTTTTTCACACGTTTTTCACGTTTTACACGTTTTTCACGTTTTACACGTTTTTCACGTTTTACACGTTTTTCACTTTTTTCACGTTTTTCACACGTTTTAACAAGTTTTTCACGTTTTTCACACATCTTTCATGTTTTTTTCACGTTTTTCACACATCGTTCATGTTTTTTACACGTTTTTTACACGTTTTAACATGTTTTTTTTACGTTTTTCACACGTTTTAACACGTTTTTTACACGTTTTAACACGTTTTTCACGTTTTCACGTTTTTTTCACCCAATTAATATTAAAAAAAGGTTGAAGAATGTGAAATTGTTGAGGGTGGAAATCAAGTAATTAACAAATTTCTTTCAAGAAAGTCTGATTAATAAAATTTTAAAATAAGCAATAAAGAAAATGGTTAAGAAATAGTTGTGATCGATTTTTATTTTTTTTTTAAATATATATTTTTGATTAACTAGTTTAAAAATTCTGGGACACTCTTTAAAAAAAATTATTTTTGAAAACATGAGGAAAATTAATTTTAAAGTTAAAAAAAATAAGTTTTAAAAAACGAGACTTTATAGATAACTCTATCACTTACCTTCCCGTCGAATCTGGGAGAGATTGAGAGTTTTTTAATGAGAAGTATGTCTTAGGCCTTTTTTTTAACTTTTTTTCAATATTAATTAACCTCTCACGATTAGAGAGTCGCCACCTAATTTCAAAAATTAGAAAATTAAGAGATGTGAGCTCGACGTTTGGTTACGTGTGGGAAAGAGTTTTTTAGACGTTATGTCCCACAACGCCCCTATGGTCTCTACTAATTAATTTTGACCCTTTTTAATTTCTTACGCTTCAAATTTTAGATTTTTTCCATTTTAAACATTTAAAGGGTTTGCATGAGATAAAAAAATAAAAAAAATAAAGAAAGACAAAAGAGAACTAAAAACAAATTGTTTTTTTATTTAATTTTTTTTACTTAGGGCTCTTCAAATTCAAATGGCCCTTAAAGTTTTACAAAAGTTTATTAATATATAATTCAACATATTAGATCTAATTATTCAAATAATAATAATATAATAATAATAATACATAAATCATACATAAAGTTAAAGACCTAATTATCTAATAATCATACATACAATCACATTATATAATAGAAAAAAACCAAAAGCAAACTTATTATATGAAGACAAACTAAAGGTGAAGTCAAGAAGCTTACAAAGATACAAAGATGGTTGCTTTCTTGACTCAAGTGGATGAACTCTTTTATTTCAAAGAGGACTAAGGGCACTTAAATATTAAAATTTGGGGTTTTGAAAAGAAAGAGAATGTCACGTGCAATGTGAAAAGAGAGAGAGGAAGAACCATTTTCTAGGGTGTTAAAAGAGGGATATTTATAGGCAAAGCTATGAAATCCTAGGGCCTAAAAGCCCATTTAACACACTTGACCCTGTTGGAAAGAAAAATTATTTCAAACATTTACAAATGTTTAAAATAATGGATCAATCTCCACTTGACATGTCACTAAATGTCAAGTTTTCATCCAATCCAATGGGATTTAAGCTTTTAATAATAATGGTGTAATATTTGGTCATTTTAATTTTTAATTAAAAAATAATGACCAAACCTTCATGCTCACGGTTGAATCTTTCTTTCTTGCAACTTTTTTTTTTGAATATTACCTTTCTCTCTTTGACCGCATTTCTTCCTTCATCTTTTTTTTAACTCACGGAGAGATTTCATGTTCTTTAACCGTTACAAAAGAAATAAATTTAAAACAAACAATTAAAGAAATCAATTTTATTATTATTAATTATTACTATGTCTAAGGAACAAATATAATTATAATAAAATGCTAACTAATTTAAAAAACTAATCTAACAAACTTTTATAAAAAATGTTAACACATATTTTGTAAAATATATATTTTAAATACTCAAGTAATTAATTAAATAAAACCCTAAATATTCTAAGTATAATAACTTCCCTAAGTGTTGTAACATAAACAAATTACTACCTTAACTTATTAAGAATTCAAAATCAATTATTTTTGAAACTCAATTGTTCTAAAAATAATCGTCTTTAAAATAAATCGTGCAATAAGCCCTTGAATGAATTCGTGAAACTTGTATAGGCTCGGATTTATTAAAAGCATAAACTATAAAATTTGCGGGGTAAAAAAATGAGTGTCTATAGAATACCCCTCTTGGACAAAATTTGTAGAAAACACTCGGTTTAGAAAAATGCATGTCCAAGCTTGAAAATAGGCATTACATTTTAAAAACACCAAATTTATAGTTTATTTTTAGCTTTCTTGAATGAAATGAGAACAAACCTGACGAGTCTCTCGAGAGACCCGTGTAATTTCCATCCACTCGTTGACGATTCAACTCTGTTTAGAATATGCATCGCTCCTAGTTTATCGATCATGTAGATCGAGTCGGGTAGTTTCGACCATATTTCTACACACCTCGCCTAGTCTTTGGATTGTACATGAGTACACATTTTGACTCAGTTTGCTGATTGTGTTTTTTTAGCGAAATACTATTTAATCACAATTCTACTTAGTGATTATATAGATTTAAGTACCTCTAGTCAGATTAACGAATACTATTTAATCACAATTCTGCTTAGTGATTATATAGATTTGAGTGTCGCTGGTCAGTTTAGCGAAATACTATTTAATCACAATTCTGCTTAGTGATTATATAGATTTAAGTATCACTAGTCAGTTTTGCAAAATAATTTTTCAATCACAATTCTGCTTAGTGATTATATAGATTTAAGTATCGCTGGTCAGTTTAGCGAAATACTATTTAATTATAATTCTGCTTAGTGATTATATAGATTTCAATATTGTTGGCCAGTTTAGCGAAATACTATTTAATCACAATTCTTCTTAGTGATTATATATATTTAAGTATCGCTAGTCAGTTTAGCGAAATACTATTTAATCACAATTCTGCTTAGTGATTATATAGATTTAAGTGTCGCTGGTCAGTTTAGCGAAATACTATTTAATCACAATTCTGCTTAGTGATTATATAGATTTTAAGTGTCGCTGGTCAGTATAGCGAAATACTATTTAATCACAATTCTGCTTAGTGATTATATAGATTTAAGTATCGCTTGTCATTTTAGCGAAATACTATTTAATCACAATTCTGCTTAGTGATTATATAGATTTAAGTGTCGCTGGTCAGTTTAACGAAATACTATTTAATCACAATTCTGCTTAGTGATTATATAGATTTGAGTATTGCTGGTCAGTTTAGCGAATACTATTTAATCACAATTCTGCTTAGTGATTATATAGATTGAAGTGTCGCTGGTCAGTTTAGCGAAATACTATTTAATCACAATTCTGTTTAGTGATTATATGGATTTGAGTATCACTGGTCAGTTTAACGAATACTATTTAATCACAATTCTGCTTAGTGATTATATAGATTTAAGTGTTGCTGATCAGTTTAGCGAAACACTTTTTAATCACAATTCTGCTTAGTGATCATATAGATTTAAGTATCGCTGGTCAATTTAGCGAAATACTTTTTAATCACAATTCTTTCTTAGTGATCATATAAATTTAAGTGTCGCTGGTCAGTTTAGCGAATTACTATTTAATCACAATTCTGCTTAGTGATTATATAGATTTGAGTGTCGCTGGTTAGTTTAGAGAAATACTATTTAATCATAATTCTGCTTAGTGATTATATAGATTTGATTATCGCTGGTTAGTTTAGCGAATACTATTTAATCACAATTTTTCTTAGTGATTATATAGATTTAAGTGCCGCTGATCAGTTTAGCGAAACACTTTTTAATCACAATTCTGCTTAGTGATCATATAGATTTAAGTATCGCTGGTCAGTTTAGCGAAATACTTTTTAATCACAATTCTTCTTAGTGATCATATATATTTAAATATCGCTGGTCAGTTTAGCGAAATACTTTTTAATCACAACTCTTATTAGTGATTTAAGTTCGAAGTTAGACTTCCTTAATTTTCAAAGCACTAGCGTCTTCTTAAGCAGTCTTGAAATACTTTCAAAAATCGGTTCCATACTTTCTTTCTTAGAGTGTGTCAAGAGGAAACAACATATAACTGATGTTCTTCGAGATTCATGTTGTCACTTTTAGGGACTTGTCTTTTGCCGAGACATTTTGCCTTGAGTTTTTCGAGGGATTTGTTTGCTCGAATGCTTAATCTTTCAACCATGCGTCATGAGGTTGAGTCTTGCTTCTCAAATTCATAGATCAGTGTGCTTAAGATTCCATGGCCTTGTGCTCTTTTATACTCAGGGTATATTTAATAGAATCGGTACATTCTTGTTCTTGTGTTGGCAATTTAGACAAGAGTCTAGATGAACAACAAATGTTGATTTTAATATCTCAACCTCTACGAGTATTGTTCTATTTTCTCAAGCCTCTTTTCTTTGTGACCGGGGTGTATCTGATATATTCAAACACTTTGTTCTTGTTTGGAAATTAGATAGAATTTAAATGAACAGCAGTATTATATTTCATATCTCAACCAACACAGTCTTTTATTAATTTTACTTTACTTGAGGTCTTAAATCCTTTGCACTTGACCTCTAGTTGAGACGAGACATCACTTTGGTTGATGACATGGTTCCGAGTTTGGGCATTCATCTTTTTATGAGCTCCCTCTTAAACATCAGTAGTTTAAGCTTTCGTTTAGGCTCGAGGTAGATCCATTTGTGAAGCGCTTTACTCGGATCCCACAAGTTACATTGGTTCGTCAAGAGACATTTATTGGGGAGAAACATATTTTCCCGCATCCCTACTTATTTCTTGCACTCGTTCATCAGTTCCCTTGGCATGAGAAAATTCAGGGATCTATCTTATTTTTATCTTCCGCAAATGCCCCTAGTTTTAACACAAGGGGTTTTATTGTTTTGGATAGATTTGTGATCCTAATTTCTTGTTGGCTTGAACTCTATGGGGATGTATTTTGTCCTAGTTCAAGATTTGTCTTTCTAGGGATTTGGGACCGTACTTTTGAAAAGTTGCCTATGTATTCTCATAAAAGGAGAAATCAAGTACGAACGTAGTTCCGAAATTGTATCACGGATAGATCATGATTCTGCATTTCGTTGAGGTTGATTTCTCAAGTTTCTGCTGGAGTTGCAATTGACTTGAGTTGTGGGAATTTCTTAAGTGTCTGCTGGAGTGGAAATTGACTTAAGTTTGGGAGGTTGTTTAAGTATCTACTAGAGTTGCAATTGACTTAAGATGAAAATCTTTTAAGATCCAAAAGTGCTAGAGAATAAAGTGTTTTAGCCATGTGTTAGGCATTATATTTACTCATTTAAGCTAACTCTGTGAGAATCTTTCAATCATTTCATTTTCATAAATTGCCCCTAGTGTCGATACAGGATTTGATTTTTGAAAATGTTTAGGATCGGGCTCATACAAGCTGCCTACGTATCCCAGAGCTAGGGGAATTTAGGTCTAACATAGTTCCATGCACATGCTTGTGAAAAATGTTTGTGTGTGAATCTTTGAAAAACTTTTGAGATCATAAGTCGAAGAGAAAAATACTTTAGCTTTGGGAATTATATTCTCTCAAGTGGAACTCTGTGAGGATCTCGTGCTCATTTTAAAAAAAAATACCCTAGTATTGATATAGGGGTTTGATTTTTGAAAATATTTAGGACCGGGCTCATACAAGCTGCCTACGTATCCCATAGCTAGGAGAATTCAGGTCCAATGTAGTTCCATGCACGTTGTTTGTGAAAAATGTTTGGTTGAATTCTTGTGAAAACGTTGAGATCCTAAGTCGAAGACAAAAACACTTTAGCTTTGGGCGTTATATTTTCTCAAGTGGGACTTTGTGAGGATCTTGTAGTCATTTTTATTTTAATAAAAATGCCCCTAGTATTGACTAGGAGTTTTTGGTTTAAGAGTCAACTTAGAGTGTGATTAACTCCCTTCTTAATGTATATGTAATGAATGTATGTGATGTGATGTCAAATGAAATTTCTATCAACTTCTTTCGATAATTGATAGTGGTGACCGCACCCTGGATGGGTTGCCTACGTACTCTTGAGAGAGATCAGGTCTCACGTAGTTCACAACTTATGAGTTATGAACATTGATGTATGTAATGAATGCATGAATGCGAAATGTCTATCAACTTCTTTCGATAATTGTTAGTGGTGACCGCACCCTGAATGGGTTGCCTACGTACTCTCTCGAGAGAGATCAAATATTACATAGTTCACAACTTGTGAAGTTATCAACTTTGGTTATATGTAATGTGTATGTAATGCAAAATGTCTATCAACTTCTTTCGATAATTGATAGTGGTGACCGCACCCTGAATGAGTTGCCTACGTACTCTCGAGAGAGATCAGGTCTAACGTAGTTTATAACTTGTGAGTTATGAACTTTGATGTATGAACTTGATCACACATGCTTTAGACAAAGTATCTTTTGAGCATGTCGACATTGTAGGGTGCTGAGAGTTCTTCTCCATCCAAAGTGGTCAATCTTGTGGCGCCACCTGAAAATACCTTCTTGACGATGTAGGGTCCTTCCCATGGTGTTTGGAATTTCCCTCTAGGGTCTAGTATCCTTAAGTTCATCTTTAAGACTAGATCTCCTTCTTGAATGTTCCTAGATTTCACCTTCTTATTGAAAGCTCTGATCATTCTTCTCTAGTATGCTTGCATGTGACATAACGCGCCTAACCTCTTGTCTTCCATAAGAGTTAGTTGATTGTACTATGATTTACACCAATCCTCTTCTACTACTTGTGTCTCGAGTAAAACTCTTAAAGTAGGCACTTAGATTTCGATAGGTTGCACTACATACATTCTGTAGACCAATGCAAATGGCGTGTCTCCCGTATACGTTCGAATGGTTGTTCTGTATCCCCATAAGGCGTATAGAAGCTTCTCGTGCCAATCTTTGTATGTCTGAGTCATCTTTTTGATGATAGTGATGATGTTCTTCTTGACTGCCTCTACTGCGTCGTTAGTTTGAGGATGATAAGGTGAGGATTTGTGGTGTTCAATCATGTATTCATCTAGTACTTTGAGTACTTCTCCTCAAAAGTGTCCACCATTGTCTGAGATCAAGGACTGAGGAACTCCATAACGTGCAATGATGTTGTTGCGTATGAACTTGGCAACATGTGCCGACTTGAGCACCTTGTATGATTGAGCTTTGACCTACTTTGTGAAATAATCGATAGCTATAAGGATGAATTCGTGTCTGTTTGAAGCATGAGGATAGATTTTTCCGATGATATCTATTCCCCATGTCGAGAATGGCCATTATGAGGTCATATTGTAAAGTAGAGATGATGGGGTGTGCTTCAAGTTTGCGTAAACTTGACATTGATGACAATTCTTAACATATTCTACACATTCTTGTTCCATGTTTTTCTAGTAATAGCCAAAGCGAAGGATCTTCTTAACGAGTGCTGATCCGTTCATGTGTGGGACACATGTTCCTGCGTGTACTTCCTCCATGATCTGTGATGCTTGAGGTTGGTCGATGCATAACATGTTTTGACCGTCAAAGGAGCGTCGATATAACTTTCCTGCGAGTAGCACGTAGTTGGTTGCGTATTGGCGTAGAGCTCTCCTCTCTTTCTTTTAGAAGTGTGAAGGATACTCTCCATACTCAATGTACTTTTGTAGATGTTCGAACCAAGGTTCGGGCGCCACTTCGGTGTTGGCAATCGTCCTCTTCTCGAAGTCTCGTTTCTGTTTCTGACAAATCTTCAAAGGCTTGATTTTGATTCCTTTCGGGATTTGCATCATGGCTGCTAACGTGGCCAAAGCGTCTGCGAATCGATTTTGACTTCTCGGAGCATGTGTGAATGTTACATGTTCAAACTTTTCCATTATAGTCGATAAGTGTTGATGGTAGGGTTTGAGGTTCTCTCCTTTGACTTGTCATTCACCATTAGCTTGTGAAATGACTAAGTTTGAGTTTCCTACTACTTCTAGATGTCTCGCTCCTTTTTCATGAGCAATCTTCAAGCCAGAGATGCATGCTTCATACTTTACTTCATTGTTCGTCACTTGATATTCGAGCTTGAATGAGATTGGGTTGTATGTTCCCATAGAATCGATGAGTAGTATTCTGATGCCATAACCTTGTTTTCCTGAAGCTCCATCAAATAATAGCTTCCAGGTTGTAGGGTTAATAGTCATCACTTCGTCGTCTGGGAATGTTAACTCCTCGTCGTCTGCAACTTCAATTGGTTGGTCTGCGAGGAAATCTACTGCAACGCTCCCCTTGATAGATTTCTAAACTGTGTACACAATGTCGTACTCTGATATTATCATCATCCAATTGGCTAATCTCGAAGACAAAAGCGTTTTCTGGAATAAATGACGAATTGGATCGAGTCTTGATACTAACTTGACTGTGTGGGCTTGCATGTAATGCCTTAGCCTCTTGGTGACCCAAGCTAGGGCCCAACACACCTTTTCTATTTGCGAGTAATTAAGTTCGTAGCCTGTCATGCACTTGTTTATGTAGTAGACTGCGACTTCCATATTTTCCTCGTTTTCTTGGGCCAGTAGACAACTCATTGTGTTTTCCGTGACTGTTAAGTATAGGATTAGCGGTACGCTTGGTCTTGGCGGCATCAGAATAGGAGGATCCTTGAGATATCCTTTTATCTTCTCGAATGCGTTCTGACAAACGTCATCCCAGACGAATCTTTCATTTTTCCTTAAAAGTTTAAACAAAGGATCACATGTCATAGTCAACTTGTTTATGAATCGACTTATATACTGGATCTTTCCAAGAAAGCCTCGCACTTTTTTCTCGCTTCTTGGAGGTGGCATTGCCGTGATCGCTTTTATTTTGCTCGGATCAACCTCAATTCCTCTTTGCGTGATTAAGAAGCCTAACATCTTTCCTGCTGTCACTCCAAATGTGCACTTCTTTGGGTTAAGCCTGATGTGTTGTAAGAATTTGTCAAGATTTTGGATGTGCCCTTCTCGATCTTTTGATTTGACAATCATATCGTCGACATAAACTTCTACCTCCTTGTGGATCATATCTTGAAGAATTATCGTGACAGCTCGTTGATACGTTTGTCCTGTTTTCTTCAGCCCGAAAGGCATGACTCGATAACAAAATGTTCCGACTTTTGTGATGAAAGTTGTCTTCTCCTTGTCTTCTAGAGCCATCAGTACTTGGTTGTAGCCTAAGAATCTGTCCATGAATGATACAAGTTGATGGCCTGTGGCATGATCCACTAGCACGTCGATGTGTGGTAGTGGAAAGCTGTCTTTAGGGCTTGCTTTGTTGAGATCCCGATAGTCTACACACACTCGGATCTTTCCATCTTTCTTCGCGACTGAGACTACATTGACGATTCATTCTGGGTAATCTACCACTTCGAGGAATCCTACGTCGAGCTGTTTCTGAACTTCCTCTTTGATCTTGTCCACGATGTCTGCCTTCATTCTTCGGAGCTTCTGCTTTACCAGTTTTGCGTCTTCGTAAAGTGGTATACGGCGTTGGATGATTTATGGATCAATGTCTGGCATATCTGTATAAGACCATGCAAAAACATCTTTGTTTGTTTTTAAAAGTTTAGTTAGATTTTTCCGTTCTAAATCATTTAAACTTTTTCCGATTAAAACAATCTGAGGATCTTCTTCTGTGTTAAGATTTATTTCAATTGTTTCTTCTGCAGTGGAAAAATTCTCCTCTTGTTTATCTAAATATTGCCTCATCTCATATGTCATTAATGATTTAAATGTTTCATCAGAAGGCATATAATCAAAAGTTTCTTCTTCATTATTAAAATCATTGTTCAAAGTTCCCACAGACTTAAAGTTACTAAAATAATATTCTTCATGTGAATGAAATTTAGAAATGATAGATTTTAAGTTCGAATTGTTTTTAGCGAATGCATGTTTCGTCAAATACAAATCTTCCTCCTAGCCATCTATGACGTCATCAGCTGGTTTTAACCATAGGTATTGGGATGATCTTAGCGTCGATCAGATCTTGAATCTTCTGTTTGAGAGGGAAACAACAATTAGTGGAATGCCCTCTAGTCTAGTAATATATGCACCACTCATTTGCGAACTTGCCCATTACTTCTCTCTCAGGTTCCGGTATTAACGTTTGAATCAACTTCTTCTGCAACAAGTTCCTTAAGGCCTTCGACAATGACATCCCTAAGTCGCCAAATTTTCTACAAGGTGGAGCAGCAGTGGAACTCTTTGCTTGTGATGATTGTTGACTTTGTTTAGGAGAGAAATGGGTTCTCTTGATGAGCATTTGTTCCTTGAGTTTGACGTGCTTGTATGGTTCTTGTTTTGAATAGACATTCTGCAGCTTTCCAACCGTCCATGAATGCCCTACTTACCATTTCTCTTTCTTCTCGTAAGCTTTTCGGATTAAGGGGTTCGATTGTCGCATAAATTTCGACTTCTATTGTGAGGTCTTGAAGCTGTTGCCCCAATTGTATTAGTGTATCACGAAGATCTTCTAGCTTTAGATGAACTGACTCATTGAACCTTCTTGGTGGGTTAGTCATTGTAAATTATGATGAATATGAGTATGTTGTGTTCAAGAGAACAAAGTCAGTTTGAACCCCTTTATCAAGTAAAACAAGCAATGCGTTGCTCGTATGCACATAATCCCTAACACGCAATAGACGCTCAATTTACCTATTCACAATGTATAACATGTAGAAAAGAATGATTAAAATAAGAATGAGTTATTTTATTAAAATCCTAAGTGTCATGGATAAAGTCACAAACTCAAGTCATAAAATAAAATAAGAAAAGAAAGCAAACACCCCTCATCCTTTCGTTACAATGTCGCTCATGTATCTTCATAAAGAGATTTACATTTCAAGCATAAAGAAATCTAGTCTAAGTCTTCGAATCTTCAAGTCTTTCCATCTTTCTTGATCGTCTTTGTGTCTCATGCGTCTCTCTTGATCGTCTTTGTGTTTCACGTGTCTTTCTTGATTATATCTTACGTTTAGAATCTGAGTAGTAAAGACACAAAGAAAGATAATTAGTTAAATTAGATTCCTCTTTTAGCTTTTCTAGGTTTCCCTTATTTTATTTCTTTAAAGTTATTAAGTTTAGCCTCCAAATTTCGAAATTGTTCACATGTTTAATGGAATTTTAAAATTTTGAATGGATAAACACTAAGCACCTAGAAATATCTATATGCATACACGTATTTATCATATATAGTAGTCAAGTAAAGGGTTTCGTGACGTGGCTTTGTTTCTCGACAGGACGAGACGAGGCAACGGATTGGTAGAATTGGCTTTAGGATTTTTGTTCTAAAGTTAGAAATGGCTTAAGAGAGAGTTGTTCCACCGACAAGATTACTATCCCAAAACGAATCTCTCGATGTAAGGAGACCTGTCAATTGAACATCCCCCTCACCTCTATTTCAAATTCCCTCATTTTCAATAGTAGGGAATATTTTAAAAGAAGAGAGGGTTAATCCGGGTTTTTTCCTATTATTTTTCTCAACTCTCAAATCACACAAAAAGCCTTCAAGGCAAGGGTTGAGGGTGTCATTCACATTGACTACCCTTAGCACATAAAATATAGATGTGTGAGCTTCATCCAATGATGTATACCCACACACCTCCACGTTGAACCTCCAAGTCTCATGCAAATAATCAATTAATGTGAACATGGAGTATGAATTAAAGCGTAAGAAAGTTTAGATACTTGGCCAAAATTACTTTCAAGTCAAACGTTGAATGTCCCCAGCAGAGTCGCTAGAAAACTGTGATCGGTTTTTTTTTTTAAAATATATATATTTTTGATCAACTAGTTTTAAAATTTTGGGACACTCTTTTAAAAAAAATTATTTTTGAAAACGTGAGGAAAATTAATTTTAATTTTAAAAAAATAAGTTTTAAAAAACAAGGCTTTGTAGACAACTCCATAACTTACTTTCCCGTCGAATCTGGAAGAGATTGAGAATTTTTTAATGGGAAGTATGTCATAGATTTTTTTAATTTTTTTTTAATATTAATTAACCTCACGAGTTGCCACCTAATTTCAAAAATTAGAAAATTAAGAGATGTGAGTTCGGCGTTTGGTTACGTGTGGGAAAGAGTTTTTTAGACGCTATGTCCCACAACGCCCCTAAGGTCTCTACTAATTAATTTTGGCCTCTTTTTAAAATTTCTTACGCTTTACATTTTAGAATTTTTTTTATTTTAAACATTTAAAGGGTTTGCATGAGATAAAAAAAATAAAGAAAATAAAGAAAGACAAAAGAGAACTAAAACAAATAAAACTTTACAAAGAAAACAAATTGTTTTTTATTTATTTTTTTTACTTAGGCTCTTCAAATTCAAAAATTCAAATGGCCTTACAGTTTTACAAAAATTTATTAATATATAATTCAACATCTTAGATCTAATTATTCAAATAATAACAATATAATAATAATAAATCTGTAGAATTTTTTTTATTTAGGGTTCTTCAAATTCAAATTACCTTAAAGTTTTATAAAAAATTATTAATATATAATTCAATATCTTATATCTAATTATTCAAATAATAATAATAATATAATAATGATAATAAAACTATACAAAGAAAACAACTTTTTTTTAACCTCTTATTTACATTAAACTTTATGTTTTTTTTAGTTATATTTTATTTACATGTTAAGTATGTTATTAATGTTTACGTACATAAATTTAAAGACCTAATTAGCTAATAATCATACATACAATTATATTATATAATAGAAAAAAACCAAAAGCAATCTTATCATATGTAGACAAACTAAAGGTGAAGTCAAGAAGCTTACAAAGATGGTTGCTTTCTTGACTCAAGTGGATAAACTCTTTTATTTCAAAGAGGCAACTAAGGTCACTTGAATATTAAAATTTGGGATTTTGAAAAGAAAAAGAATGTCACGTGAAGAGAGAGAGGAAGAACCATTTTCTAGGGTGTCAAAAGGGATATTTATACGAACCATTTAACACATTTGACCGTTGGAAAGAAAAACTATTTCAAACATTTACAAATATTTAAAATAATGAATCAATGGTATTTTTGGAAAGAAAAACTATTTCAAACATTTACAAATATTTTAAAATAATGAATCAATGGTATTCAAGCTTTTAATAATAATGATGTAATACTTGGTCATTTTAATTTTTAATTAAAAAATAATGACCAAGACTTCATGCTCACTCACAGTTCAATCTTTCTTTCTTACAATTTTTTTTTTTTAATTTTCCCTTTCTCTCTTTGATAGCAGTTTTTCTTTCATTTTTTTTAACTCACGGTTGCGGAGAGATTTGACGTTCTTCAACCGTTAGTTTTTTTTACACCGTTATCCCTTTATCCTACAATATAAATAAAATTAAAACAACAATTAAAGAAATCAAATTTTATTCTAAGTAACAAATATAATTATAATAAAATGCTAACTAACTTAAAAAATAAAATTGCAAAATCTAATCTAACAAACTTTTATAAAAAAAAACGTTAATACATATTTTTGTAAAATATATATTTTAAATACTAATTAATTAAATAAAACCCTAAATATTCTAAATATAATAACTTAACTAAGTGTTGTAACATAAACAAATTACTACCTTAACTTATTAAGAATTCAAAATTAATTATTTTTGAAACTCAATTGTTCTAAAAATAAACGTCTTTAAAATAAATCGTGCAATAAGCCCGTGAATTAACTCGTGAAACTTGTATAGGCACGGATTTATTAAAATCATAAACTATAAAATTGGCGGGCTAAAAAAATTAGGGTCTACAATAATGTATATATAATTTGAAGCAACTACCGTTTTTTTAAATAGTTTTTTAATAAAAATAATTTCATTTTAAGATAAACAAATTCAATTATATATATTGTTATTTCCGCGAGTTTTAGAGTAAAAGAAAATAGCTACCTGAATTTCGTTGTTTCCAATAACTCTATGATACCTTCTTTTGAAAGTGAAAATGAAGTGGTATATTGAAAAATTCCTAAAATATTAATAGAAACATAATAAATATATTAATTGCAATTTTCTAATTTATATTTATTTAGAGATTAATATATTTTGTTAATTTAATTATATTTTCACATATTTTATTTTTTGTGTGCATAATTTTGAAAAAGATTTATATTTTCTAAACTTAGCTCTATAAATAAGATTTTTTTATTTTATAAGTTAAAGTGAAGCGACAAAAATAATAAATGAGGCTATATAATTAAAAAAAAATGTATATGTTATATATGTAAAAACATATTTTATATATATATATATATATTTTGTTGGCGTTGAAAAGATATAATCGTATTTATTAATTAAGCCATTCCACTTTCAAAACGGTAAATACTATATAAAAGAACTAAATTTATAAATTTATAAAATGTAAATATTTTCTATAAAATAATAATATTATTTAAATATATAGAAAATTTTGAATAATTTATCTTAAATTGTAAGGATATCAAACTAAAAGGCTCATAATTGTAAATTTTATTTGGTTAAATGTAACCATTTTTTTCTATGTCTTTTCAATTAATTTTAATTATTTTAATATTTTTGTTAAATTAAAATTAAAAACGTTTTTAGATAAAAAAAAATTAAAATATGAAATTATTTAAATACTTTATGATTTGTAATTATTTAATTGTAAACTGTATCAGAGCAGTTGTTTTGATTTTAACACAAAAAAAAAAAGTTATCTAAATTAAAATTCTATACTTACATTGCATTGGTGATAGTTCCTTCGTGCCATCAATATCAAATATCATCAATAGATTTAGACTTGAATCAAATAGAAAATTCAACAAAGGTATGTTTGAGTGATTTAGGATTGTTAGTCTTAGAAAATAGGAATATAAAAGACAAAGTCACGATATATGTAAGAAACTTAACCAAACAAACTATGACCACACATATTTCATGTTAAACAAAATAATTAAACTTTCAAATCATATTGTTTTCAATTTAGCCCTTAACCTTTTCCTTATCTCTTAAAAATGACCCTTGCATTTTCCCTTTTCTCAAAACAAACAAATCCTTTCAAATTTTATAAGACCTTATTTTTTCTTACTTTTTTAAGGATTTTTTAATATTTTAAAGTAATGTTTTTTATTTACAAAACACAAATATGTTAAAAGAAAACATTAATGAGAAATATTCATTCATTTTGTGTTTGACACAGCCTAGAGCAAGTTTAATATTATTATAATTATTTTTAATTTTTTAAATTATTTTCAGATTCAATATAAAACTTGGACATATTGCATTTCAATTTAATTTAAGTCCAACACACTTTTTTGGGTGAGTATCGAATAGTTTAATTCGCATCCAGTCATTCTCTTACTGAGATTGTAAATGACAATCTCGAACTTATTCTCATTTTCTTGAGTCAACAGGCTGCCTATAGTCGAGTCTGTAACTGTAAGGTAAAGAATCAAAGGAACACCAGACCTTGATGGCATAAGGACAGTTTTATTTTTTAAATAAAAGTCTAACTATTAAAAGATTTATTTATAACATTATATCATTTAATTAGTAGGCTGGGAACTAAACAAGAATAGATTTAAATTACATAAATAATTGTACAAAATTATTTAAAAGGGCGTATTTGCGATTGCGTTCATATAATATTAAATATAACACCTAAAAATATCATAAAAGTGTTAAATTTTAAAAATAAATTCCAAACGGTGCTTAACTAGAATATTTGTTTAGGAAATATTTCGAAAATATTTAAATATCAGTTTTTGACCTTTTAGGATTATTTGAAAATGGATTAGGGGTTCCAAAATTACAAAAATAATTTTGGATTTTGAAAAGTGAAACCAAACAGGCTTTAGGACCGGAGTTTTAGGGCTTAGGTGCGGTTATACCGATCTGGTCTCGGATGGGCTCGGTCTAGACCGGGGTGGTCTAGATCAGGGCTTAGGAGCATGAGTACATGGATCCGGAGGGCTTGATCCTGGGTTTGGGAGGCTCGGTCCCAAACTCTAACTGTTCGGTCCTGAGTCTGGAAGGCTCGGTCCCAGACTAACTTTATTGGTCTAGTTCTTTGGTCCTAGGTCAAGGGGTCCTCGGTCCTAGGCTAGAAGGGAACTCGGTCCTAGGTTAGAAAAATTGGTCCTAGGCTAAGGGGCGTGTTTGGTCCTAGGTTAGAAAATTCGGTCGGTTTCTCAATCCTCGGGTTCAGTCCTAACTCAAGAACATCGGTCCTTGTTCTCGGACCCAAGTTAGTTTTCTTGGTCGGATATTTTGGTCTCTATCAAGATCCACGGTCCTTGTTCTCGGTCCCAGGCTAAGAACACCGGTCCTTTGCATTGATCCAAGAGGACCGAGTGTTCTTTAATTGGTAAAAATTTACAGGTCTTATATCTTTTGATACAGATTATGATATTATGATCTATAAGTTGCAACCAACTCATATGATTGTGGGGATTAAAAGCCATAGCCCTAACTCAAAGATCAATTTCTTAAAATTGTTTTTAGGTCAAAATTTGGGATCTTTTGAATTATGTTATATCATAGCCTAATTCTTGTTCCAACAGCTTTGAAATGATGAACATAGTAGAACACAACCAAAACAAGAACATCATAATAACTCTGTAACAACTTTTGAAATCGAAATTAAAATCCATTTTTTTTCAAAATTTCAGTTGGATCAAACATGATCGGGATGTTGATATTATAATTTGGAAATTATCCTAACATGTTTACAAACATTTTATGAAACTATTTGAATCAAAAGCTTAAAAGCTCAAGAACATCAATTTCAAAAAATCCAATTTTTCAAACCAAGTTTTCGTTTTTTTTCATTTTAGGTTGATTCAATCAAATCTCTTTCAATAGAAATTTCATACATCATCTATGTAGTGATTCTAAACAAAGAAAACACAAAATGGAGCCCTAGAATAGATCAAACCGATCAAACTTGAAGAAATTCAATTTTTAATCACAAATTGATATATAGTGGATCTAGAAGCTTACCAATAGTTGGAGAACACTCCAATGAAGTGTTAGAAGCTTTCCCGAAGCCTGGATCGAAGCCTTAATTTTCGGAGAGGATTTAAAAAAAATCTAGTCTTGCCGGAATTCTTGATTCTTCGATTTGGACCGTAAGATGTGATTCTTGTTTGATGGATCGGAAGAGGATGACTCATAGAGTATTTTTACTCAACTAGGTCGGCTAGCTTGGACGAATTCAACTTCGATTTGTCAATCAAAGTTGTTCAAGGATTATGTTTTGTCCTCGCTAGCCCATTCTATGATAAGATTTGAAATCTTATCTTAGGGGTAATGATGGCGAGGAAGAGACGTGCACATGGATGAAAAATGGAAGGATAAGGTCGACCGAAGAAGGAGACAACACTTCTAAAAGTTTATCCGCAACGAGCGCAGCCTCCGAAGTTCTCAGAAAAGAAGATCAAAAACGACGTCGTTTTGTTAAAAGTGAACGCTTCGTTGAGTTCCGTTGGCGTTGGAGCGTTTCATTAGCTTCTTGGCTAACCAGCATCTCTTGGTCGACTATGGATAGCTGGCTCGGGCGCGCGTTCTTCCGATATAGAGAGTGTCTGGCGTGTTCCTGGGCGTCAGATGAAAATTCAGCGCTGATCCGAAGGCCTGTTGCAATAATTAAACATAATTTCAGCTACACATAATTATCCGTTTATATTTTTAATAAAAAATTTATTTGAAATCAAATTTTAATCCCTTTCTTGCGTTTTTCTTTACGAAAAATTCCACTCAAAATGTTTTTGGAAATATAATAAAATATTATGTTTATTATTTTGAGGTATTTATTTAATTGTTTTAAACTATAAATTATACATAATTTATGTTTAAAATTCGAATTAAATAATTTCAACCCCTTTTGGGGTTTATTTTGGATAAAATAAATAAAATATTTTAACCACAAATTATTTTTAAATTTTTATTTAATTTTCCTAATTAGGGTTTAATTATCACAATAATTAACTTAATTTGATCTTTAATCTCTTTTAGGATTATTTTTAATTTAAAAATTCAAATTTTTATTTTAATATTATTATAAAATAATAATATTATTTATAAATTAGGGTATGTCAAATTTTCATACTTACAGACGATCTGAATTCCGTTTGCATGTTGGTTGACCTATCGGTCTGATCTTTTGAGGAATATTTGTTTTATTCAATGTTTATTTTAGTTATTTTCGATCTAAATTTTCTAAATATTTTTAAAAAATATGAAAAAAATAAAATCGTTTAGAAATAATTTTATGGAACACACATTTTGGACTAGGATTGTTTAATAATTTTCTATCATTCTGGCATACTTATTTTGTCCATAATTTTCTATCAAGAAAAACCGAAAGTTTTCCAATTAACTTTCGGTTTTTCTCTCGGGTATCTAACTCGAAAAATCTACGATATCTCTAGGTAAAAACCCAATTATATTTACCGAAAGTGTATATATCGAGGAATGGCAAGAGTCACTCAAACTTTCGATATTAGGTCATTACCGAGAGATATAGAGTCATTACCGAGTGTTTTTACTCTCGATTGACCCTTTTTTCACTGGTGTTACTCTTGCTATAATGGTCTAACAATTATGAGGAAATTTTTTGGATCATCTTTGAATTATTTCTGGAATTTTGGTATTATAACCTTGATCTTTGAATCAAATCCTCGAAGTCTTCTAGAAAATATTGACGAAGAGGTTAAATGGGATGGGTAGAAAAATGACAATTTGAAGTAGAATTAATAAATGTTTATTAGAATAATGTTCAATTGATTTGGACTAAAGAAATGAGCAAAATTTTTGATAGAAATAGATGAAAGGAATAAACTTTATACCAAGAAATTTTGAAGTGCTCAAAAGTTGGAAATTGTGGGAAAAAATAGATGTATTATTTTTTGTTTGAATTTTTTTTAAATTAAAGTTTATTGTTTAGGTTATTACCTCACTTTAAGTTAGTGTGTTTTTTAGCTGAAATTGAACCAGAGTATTTAATCTTTTAAACAACTCTTTTCAATATGATATTCTAGTGGAATATATTTTCTTATTATTAATAAAAAGGTTCTCATTTTTCAATTAAGAAAAAAAAACTAGTACTATTCTTTTGTATATGAAATATAATAATGTTTCATTTATCTACTTATGGGTTTTTTTTTTTATCAATATTTGGGTATAAGCACATTTTTCATAAAACAGTGTCTCAATCAATATATATTTGGCATTTGTCTCTCTTTGAATGTAATCAAAGCAAGAGAATCATGATTAAAAAAACACTAAAGACATGTATTCTCTCTTTTTGTCTCATATATTTATAAAGTTAAAAGTATTTTAATTTTTAGTTACACCTAAATTAAGTTGAAATGAAATATGTCCAAATTTTATAATAAATCTGAACATAATTTAAAAAATTGAAAATAATTATAATTGCTCCAGGTTGTTTGTTAATGTAATAATTATAATAATTTTCTTTTCTTTTAGCTTTATTATTTGTGTTTTATAAATAAAATAAAACTTACTTTAAAATATATATAAAAAAAAATCCTTAAAAATGTAATTTTTTTAAAAGAAAGTAAGGTCTTATAAATTTATTTTAAAAGAAAATAAGGTCTTATGAAAACAATTTATTCAGAAGGTTTAATTATTTTGTTTAACATGAA
Source organism: Impatiens glandulifera (assembly GCF_907164915.1). Taxonomy (NCBI): domain Eukaryota; kingdom Viridiplantae; phylum Streptophyta; class Magnoliopsida; order Ericales; family Balsaminaceae; genus Impatiens; species Impatiens glandulifera. The sequence goes on along the minus strand of NC_061869.1, from coordinate 11,951,672 downwards.
ATATGTGTGTTCTCATAGTTTGTTAGGTTAAGTTTCTTACATATATCGTGACTTTGTCTTTTATATTCCCATTTTCCAAAGACTAACAATAATAAATCACTCTTGAATTTTCTATTTGATTCAAGTGCAAATCTAGAGATGATTTGTTAACGTTGTCAAACTTCTCGGATTCAGTAAGAGTAATAGAGTCTGGTTGACGAATTCCTTGTTGAAGTTTCACATTTTCACTTATTTGATGGCGAGGAGAATCTATCATAAAGGCGATGTATATATAGAATCTCAACTCAGATAAGTTTTTTTTTGTTGGGTTTAAAATCTATGATTAGTAAAATTAATAACAATAAACCGAGGAGGTGACGAATGACAGAAATGAGATTAATGAATTAGGAGATGAAACTTCTATGTATATAAAAAAAATATGTGAGATAATAGGATTACAAGCTAATATTTTAAATAATTCCATATTTTGTTTTATTTTTTTTTATCTAAAAACCCTTTTATTATTAGTTTAACAAAAATATTAAAACAATTTAAGTTAATTGAAAACATATATAAAACAAAATATTACATTTAACCAAAGAAAATTTACATTTAGAATGACGAGTCTTTTACAATTAATATTCTTAGATAATCTATATATTTAAATAATATTATTCTTTTTTAAAATTATTTACATTTTCTACATGTAATTCTAAATTTATTTATAATATTTACTGTTTTGAAAGTGAAAGTGGAGTGACTTAATTGATAAATACGATTATAGCTTTTCAACAACAAGATATTTATTTTATATTTATATAACATATAATAATTTGTTTTTGAAAATATATTCAATTATTATTTTTGTCACTTCACTTTAACTTTTAAAATAAAAAATCTTATTTATCAATTTAGAACTAAATTTAGAAAATATAAATATTGTTAAAATAATTAAATTTTAAAAAAAAGTATATTTAACTATAATGAAATTTAAATTAGAAAAATCTCAATTATTAGTTATATATTTATTATTTGTTTTTACTAATATTTTAAAGATTTTCTATGCACCACTAATTATATGAAAATGCCTTATTTGTGTCCCCGATGTCTTGTTTGAGGACTATGGATTTGGCGGAAACTTCCGACGACTTAGTTTACGACGGTTGACAAACTGCTTATAATTTTGGGGATGAATTAGAATTTTGTTTTTTAATTTAAGGAGTTTTATTAGTATGCTAGCTTGTTTTTTAAGTGATTTAGATTAATTACATTTCTAGTTTACCTAAGTTATTTTTCTGAAGAAAAAGATGCATTTGAAAATAAAAATAAATTTGTAGTATTATCTATTTTTTAAAATTAAGTGTCATCATGTTCAAATTATTGATATTAAAAGGGAAATTGAATCAAATATAGATGAGGATAAGGGGTGGAGAAATATGCACTAGTAAAATAAATACAATTATCGAGAATTATCGTTGAGAGCGAAATAATGGTATTGAGAATATTAATATTACTGAGAGAAAGGGGTTGCCCTCTGTAATAGTCTTTAATATTACCAAGAGAAAAGGGTTGTCCTCGGTGAAAATTATTATTACTGAGAACAATTGTATACGCTCTCGTCTCGGTAAAATATTTATTTTGTCCTATTTTTGTCGCCCTTTCTTCTTTCTCTCGACCGCTCCTTCTCTCTCCATCATTTCATTCTAACCAAGGGCGAATTCAGGATTTTTTTTTTACTGGACGGAAAAGATTATAAGTATTACTATAATACGGATAATAAGTAGACATATTAATCAAACTAAATATACGAAATCTAATAAAAGATAAGAATACTTCATTTAAAAAATAAATTTATAAATTTAAAACTATATAAGAAAAATTAGGTTAAGAAAGCTTGAGACGTTAAATTAATTAAGTTTTAAATAAGAAAAAATTTACTATATAAAAAAAAGTACAAGAATATTTAATCATTTCAGCCTATTTTGTGAGAATATAGAAAAAAAAAACATAAAAATAAGAACAAAAGTACAAATTCGTGGCAAAAACAGATTATCGAGTGAAAAATACGATTATAAAATATTAATACCTATAAATAGTTTTAAAAGAATAAATAATACATAAATTTATTTATTTAAATACCTAACCAAATCAATATAAATGTTTTAAGTTATTTATGATATTAATTTATAAATTTTTGAAATAGTTTAAAATTGAAAAATATAAAAAATTATTTTATTCTTATATTTATATAAATTATTATTTAATTTTTATTTTATAAATAATTTGTATTTTTAATTATATTAAAATTAATAAAAAAATAATAATAATATATAATTATCATATAAAGATAATTTTAAAATAAATAATAATATTATATAATTTATATTATTTTATATATAATTTTTTATACTTTAACTTATATAAATAAATCTTATTTATATATTAATTAAAATATATGTGTTATTAAAAAAATTTGTATATTAGAAATTATTATTTGTATAAATAAAATATTAATAATAACTATTTTATTAAAATTAGAATAGTATAATAATTAAATTTTAAAATATAATAAGAAATTGAATAGAAGAAAAAGTGGAGAGGCCAGGTATGATCACCTGACCCTCTTATATAGTTAGGTTTCAAAGCAACTTGACAAATATATATAAATTTATATAGTGTTTTAAACCGCAGCCCGCTACATTGTTCCGCCCTTGATTCCAACCATATCACAAAGCTAATGTGTGATCTCCATTAGAGGGTTCTCCCGATTCTATTCTGTCCCAAAGCTAGTCCTTCTTTGCGACCGCCGATATGTAAGTATAGACGACAAATCACTCATCTAGGACGCCTCTGGCCAAAAAAAAGTTTTCTCTTTTACTCTCTTCATTGTCTTCTGCTTGCATCGAGTCTTCTTCCGCATACATGTGAAAGAAAGAATTCCTTGTAATTAAGATAATTTTATTAAAAAGCAAATACTACTAATTAATAAGAAGAAATTGTGATTATGCTCAAAAGTTGGAACTTGTGAAAACAAATAGATTTTCTTTTTAACTATTTTAATTTTTAAATTAAAGTGTATATATTCTCCCGATAGAATTAGTAATTTCTTTGATATAATTAGTAATCTCACGCACAATAAAAACCGCTTATCTCGAGTTCATTCATAAATTAATATTAAATCAAAATTTTAAAAATAAATCGAACTGAGCAATGTGAATCCCATGTATTTACCTTACTCTTGAATATCGATTGAAATGAGGAAACAATATGGTAAATTCAATTAGAACTACTTTTTAAATTCATTTATTGAAAATAATTTCAACTGATTAGTCGCCATCTATATTTTCTCAAAAAATTAGGAAAAGTTAGTTTAGCGTGCAAAGATCGCTATTTATTTATAATTTTTTTGAAATAGGTTTGGTGCTAGGTTAAACGTGGGAAACAGTCTTGGTGCTATACCTCATGAGTAATGATAGGGGGAGCGAAAAATTTGTAGCGAATGGGGCAGCGAACGACGTGGAGTGCTGATTAGACATGCTGACTCATTATTTATTTATTTCTCTTTTATATTTATTAATAATATTCTCTCTTCTTATTAATTACATTTTCTCCCCCTCTCTCTTAAATAAGACGTATTCAATAAAAATATTAATTTTTTATTATTAAAAAACACTTCAATTTTTTATCTCTTTAATTTTTATTATTATAAATATTTTTTCTTTTAAATTATTATAAATGTCACTATAAACACACGTTTTAATTATTTTTCTCTCTCAATAATTTGTTTTCTTTTATTTATTGAAAAATATAAATTTTATTTTTAATAATAAAAATGACTCAAATTAAAATAAATAATAATTAATTGTGTTATATTTAATTAAAAATATTTACTTGAGTTAATTTACTATTTTATATTAATAAATTACCAAATATAATTAAAAAGTATTAATAAAATAAACTTACCAAAAAACATGGTCCAAAATATATCATAACATCTACTTTTAGAAAATCAAACAACATAATATAATCGATAAATTGTCTTTAATCATCACGCAATAGTAGTTTTTACGAGTCTTCTATCGTCAACATATTTACATCGAAAACTTCATTTCTACAAGACAAATGAGAAACAATATATAATTTAAAATAAAATTAATATAATTTAATACTAAAAATAATTGTCTAAAACATAATAAAGCTTGTTTTAGAAATTTTGGCTTTATTATATTTCAGACAATTATTTTTAGTATTAAATTATATTAATTTTATTTTAAATTATATATTGTTTCTCATTAAATGAAGTTTTCGATGTCAATATGTTGACGATAGAAGACTTGTGAAAACTAAAAGAAAACAAATTATTGAGAGAGAAAAATAATTAAAACGCGTGTTTATAGTGACATTTATAATAATTTAAAAGAAAAAATATTTATAATAATAAAAATTAAAGAGATAAAAAATTGAAGTGTTTTTTAATAATAAAAAATTAATATTTTTATTGAATACGTCTTATTTTAGAGAGAGGGGGAGAAAATGTAATTAATAAGAAGGGAGAGAATATTATTAATAAATATAAAAGAGAAATAAATAAATAATGAGTCAACATGTCTAATCAGCACTCCACGTTGTTCGCTGCCCATTCGCTACAAATTTTTCGCTCCCCCTATCATTACTCATACCTCATATGTTTGTCAAAACAAACGGTTTATACTATATGTTTTTGGTGACTTATGGAAATATTTTCACACATATTTCTTATTCGATTTTATGCTTTCCTATCCGTGCTAAATCTACATATGCCTAGTCTAAGAATGACAAAAATTAATTCATCGTAGATGACATACAATTTATTATGGACAAAATACTAATTATATAAATAAAAACGACTTCATTTACTTTGAACTTTGTAAATGAAAACACACACATTATTAAGAATAAAAATGTTCAAGGTAAGAAGCAACATCAAGAGTAAAAATGTCAAAGTAAGAATGCAACATCAAGGGTAACAAACTAATCATGCATCATAAAGTAAAATTGTCATAAAATGCTTCGGTCGTATATCATGTTTGGACCGAAAGAAATTTGAGGACATTTTCTAGAGTTCGACAAAACAAGGAGCAAGTATAAAATGATATCATTTGGACAAACAAGCTTTAATTCACACATGGAGACGTATTTCAATCACTCAAGAGAATTGGACCTTTGCTGAGATTGGGGTGTCATATTCGAGAGAGTAATTGATTTACGATTAGACCTTTGATGAGATTGGGGTGTCATATTCGAGAGAGTAATTGATTTACGATTGTATAAAGCGAGTTAGTTAAATTGTAATTCAGGTTTGTTGTTTGTATGCATTAGATTTATAACTCATGTTATTTTCGTTAAGTATCACATCTATGTTTGTTAGATTGATAGAAACCAGTTATGTCCGTTTTTTTCATTTTAGGGATTTTTAATAAAATGACAATAAGATATTCGTAAAAAAAAGAATAAAAGTGTAACATGTGTCAATATGTAAAAGTAATATAAATAATGAGAAAAATCACTAAATAAATTGAAAAATAAATAGAGAAAATAATTTTCATGACTTTCAAATAATTTTATCACTAGTAAAAAATGGGTCTTTAGCGACAGAATTTACCGAGAGTTTTCTAAAAGTCTCGGTTATGGTATCGAGAGGAAGAAATCTTTCGTTAATAAAAATAGATTCTGAGAGGTGTGTAAAACTTTCGGTGATATGAAGGTTTATCGAAAGTTGTCTAATTAATCTTCGGTTTTGACCTTCCAAAAAAATAAAAAATAATTCTAAGTGCTGGAAATGGGGTAATTGTGAAAGTTTATTGGAAAGAAAACGGGCGGAATAAATGTTATATATATTGTGTTTAGATTCATAAATTTATTAATGAAACATTCAGGATGAGTGAATGGAAGCGTATTCGGAAAACACCAGAGAAACTGTCTATGCCATTCCAGAACTTGCTAGCACAATCAAGTTATGACCGAGGGTCTGTCGCGACGGACCCAGTGACTACTGCGAATGTTAAACTTGAGGAGGATGCGAGACACATAGCGTTGGCATTGGAGCAAATCTAATTGAGGGATGCAAAAAGAGCTCAATTGCTTACTGAAATTAAAGCGGACAAGGGGCTAATAGCGCAAAAATTGGAGAATCTTGAACAACAAATAGAATTCTTCAAGAGGCAGAATTAACCACCCACTGCTCCCCCTAACTACTAAGTAGATTAAAGTTTTTAAATAATTATTTGTAAACGTTTTTGTTCGACTGATAACATGTTTTGGATAATTCGGTACGTTTTGACATTTGTTTAGAATTATGAATTATAATTATCTTTTGGTTTAATAATGTGGTTTATGAATGTTTTTCTATATGTATTGGTTTGCCTTTATTTGAGAAATTTATTGAATAGTTTCGATTACACTCTTGTTCAAAAATAGAAAAAATAGGGTAATTGCAAAGGTTATTCAAAGAACCATCGGTTTTAACTTTCCATAATTGGTAATTGCAAAAGTTTATTGTAAAACTCTCGCTTTTGTAATTGCGAAAGTTTATTAGAAAATTTTCGCTTTTGACCATTCCTTTAAAAAAATATGAAAAATTTCTAAGTGTTGTGAAGGGTAATTGCGAAAGTTTATTAGAGAACTTTTGTTTTTGACCATTCCTTAAAAAAATATGAAAATTTTCTAAGTGTTGGGAAGGGGTAATTACGAAAGTTTATTAGAAAACTTTCCTTTTGACCCTTCCATAAAAAAATCTGAAAATTTTCTAAGTGTTGGGAAGGGTAATTGCGAAAATTTATTAAAGAACTTTCGTTTTTGATCATTTCTTAAAAAATCTGAAAATTTTCTAAGTGTTAGGAAGTGATAATTGTAAAAGTTTATTAGAAAACTTTCTCTTTTGACCCTTCCTTAAAAAAATCTGAAAATTTTCTAAGTGTTGGGAAGGGGTAATTGCGAAAGTTTATTAGAAAACTTTCGCTTTTGACCCTTTCATAAAAAAATCTGAAAAATTTATAAGTGTGGGGAAGGGGTAATTGCAAAAGTTTATTAGAAAACTTTCTATTTTGACCCTTCCTAAAAAACATTCTATTTAAGGTCAGGACTAAGAGATATTTGATAATCTCTGGGTTTTGAATGTACGTACCAAAATTAATTAATTAACTTTCAGTATTCATTCTATATTTTATTTCATTTTTTGCAATTTTTTGTCTATAATATTTAATTATATCAAGTGTGCTATTTTTTAATAATGAATATTTTGTTTCATGTTATAAATGTATATGATTGTGTTTGATAATATATAAAGAAGTATATATGTATATTTGTGTTTGATGATAATCAGATTGTGTGTACAGTTTGATTGTAATTATGTATTGGGATTGTGTAATGTTTTAAGGATATCAAATATGTTAAATTAATGTTGTTCAAGTTTATTACAAGGTAAAAACCAATTAAATTAACAAATTTATGAAGTGGTATTACCGAAAGTTCTATGTATATCTTTCAGAAATAACCATCAAACCCGAAAGTTATACCATTAACTTTCGGTATTACCACTTCATAAATTTGTTAATTTAATTGGTTTTCACCTTCTAATCTAGACTCCTAACTAATCTAATTAAGCGTGTGTTATTTTTTTAGAATTGAGATTGTGTTTAATGTTAAAATTTTTATGATTAATGTGTTTGACTATATAAAGAAGTGTATATGTATGTTTGTGTTTGATGATCATATGAATGTGTGTAAAGTTTGATCACATGGATTGTATAATGTTATAATGATATCAAATGTGTTAAATTAATGTTGTTCAAGGTTATTCAAGAGTGATAATTCCGAAAGTGATACCAATAACTTTCAAAACTAAGAGATATACATAAATCTCTCGGTTTGTCTATTTAAAATAAATTGTGCATCTGTCAAAACTGAGAGATTTGACATATCTCTCGGAATCTAAAATGATCAAAACCGAGAGATATGTCTAAATCTCTCGGAGTTATAGAAATGATCAAAACCGAAAGTTATATGAAAACTTTCGGAATTAATCAATTGATCAAAACCGAAATTTATCCTATAACTTTCGGTAATGACCTATTAAAATTTAAAAAACCCTATTTCTTCTCTTCTTCTTTCCCCGATTTCTTTCCCTTTCTCTCTCCCCGCTTCCTCTTCCGCCCGCGTCGCCCCTTCCATCCGAAGATTGTGCCCGCCTAGATCAGAAGACAACGCTCGCATGCGACCGGATTGAAGACGCCGCCCTGCCGCTTGAAGAACAACCCTGTTGTTGCGCCCCCGTTTGAAGATCTGCCACCGCTTGAAGGAGTGCTCTGCCGCCGCGCCTTCACCCTCAACCTCAATCTGCATTTCAAGGTAAGATTAATTATTTATATACTTAGGTTAATTATTGTTAGATTAGTTAGATTATGTTTATCAATGTTAGATTATGTTTTGGATTGATTTGGTTGGATTAATGTTAGATTAGGTTTATTATTGTTAGATTAAATATATATTTAGGATTGTTTTGTTGGATTAATGTTTGACTAGGTTTATTATTGTTTCATTAGGTATATATATTTGAATTTGGTTAGATTTTGATGAATATATGTTTGAATATGGTTTAGATGTTATATATTTATGTTAATTAATGTTAGATTATGTTATGTTGATTAATGTTAGATTAAGTTATGTTGATTAATGTTAGATTAAGTTATATATAATATATATGTATGTTGATTTTATTGGATTCATGTTAGATTAGGTTAATTTAATGAATATTTGGGTAGATTTATGTTAGATTTATGGATTTATGGTTTGATTGATGTTTGATTAGGTTTGATTAATGTTAAATATTGGTTGATATTGAGTTTGATTTAGGTTATATTTTGGTTAGAATTATGTAAGATAAATGTAAGCCTAATTTATGTAAATAATAATGCGGGTTGTTTTCCATCTTATTAGAAAGATGGAAGTACCCGATAAAACTTGAATGATCTTACGTCGAGATCATCCAGATTACGAGGAAGGGATTGACAAATTCCTCAAGTTTGTAGTTAGGAGTACAAGACGACAAACAGTAAAATGTCCTTGCGTGAGATGCTTGAACACGACGTTTATGAAAATAGACGATGTCAAGACTCACTTCATAATTTATGGAATAAATGTTCATTATGAGTTCTGGTATTGTCATGGAGAAAATAGACTTACTACTAACGTGGTTAATGATAATGTCGATGACTTGGATGATGATGATGATGATGATGGTCAATTGAAGGATGTCGTCCCAGAATTCAATGATCCTAGAACGGGGATGAATAATACAGTTAATGAAGAGGTCAACGAAGAACGTTATATGCACGATTTATAAACGATATATTCTCCAATGTTAATGATGGCCCAAACAATCATGAATCAGTCGAAGATGCGCATAGATTTTATAAATTGCTTTATGATTCCAAACGGTCATTGTATGAAGGTGCTCAAATAACAAAATCATCAACACTACTGAAACTACTTCACATAAAGAATGTCGGTCATTGGACAAATGCTTCGTTCGATATGTTATTGTGTCTACTTAAAGATGACATATTATCGAAGGACGCTCAATTGCCAAACTCCTACTACGAATGTAAAAAATTCATTAAAGATATTGGGCTTAAGTATGAGAAGATAGACGCATGTAAGAATAATTGTATGCTATTTTGGAAGGACGACAAAAATGTAGAGTATTGCAGATTTTACGGCCTTTTAAGATGGAAAGTCGACCAAACAAGTGGGGCAGTTCGAAAGAAGCAAAATGAGAAATTCATTCCAACTAAGGTGTTAAGATATTTTCCTATAATACCAAGACTACAAAGACTATACATGTCCTCAAAAATGGCTCCAATGATGAGATGGCATAAGGAAGGAAGAGTTGATAGTGATACGTTGAGACATCCGACTGATTTATTAACATGGAAAATGTTTGATGAAATTATAAAGATTTCACGCCGGACTCTCGAAACGCGAGACTCTATTTATCAAGCGATGGGTTTCAATCATTTGTTAATGGGAAAAACTCATACAGTGTATGACCAGTTATTCTCGTTCCTTATAATGTGTCACCCACTACTAGCATGGATTCTAAAAATTTCATTTTATCTATGTTAATTCCTGGTCCAAAGAGTCTGAAAGATGCAATTGACATATTTCTCCAGCCATTGATCGACGAGTTGACTGAACTGTGGCAAACTGGTGTGAGAACGTTTGATGAACACATCTCGCAATACTTTAACATGCGAGCGGCGTTACTATGGACCATTAACGACTTTCCCGTGTACGCGAATTTGTCAGGTTGGAGTACAAAAGGGAAATTTGTTTGTCCCTGTTGTAACAACGACATGATATCTCTTCGATTAGTTAATGGTTCTAAACAATGTTACATGGTCACAAACGCTTCCTTCCACCAAAGCACAAAACAGAAGGGATAAATAGTCGTTTAATGGTCAAACAGGTTACAAAGAGCCCTCTAAATTGTTAACGGGGCGAGAAAGTTACGAGCAAGCACGAGACCTAGAAGACACAATTCTTACTACGGATTTGAGCATGAAAACCAAGATATATCATGAAACGCGGTGAGATAATTGGAACAAACTTAACATTTTTTTCTATTTGCCTTATTGGAAATCACTATTATTGAGACATAATTTGGATGTGATGCATATTGAGAAAAATATTTGTGATAGCGTGTTGGGAATAATAATGAATATGAAAGAGAAGACTAAGGATGGTCCTAAAGCCCGTAAAGACTTACAACTCTTAGGCATAAAACAATGGTTACATCCTATAAATGATGAAGAAGTGGTTTATTATCTAGAAGCCCCTTTCACTTTGACCTCCGATCATAAAAACGTCTTTGTAAATTCTTGAAAGATCTTAAGTTGTCTAATGATTTTTTCTCAAATATCGACGATTGTGTAAATTTGGAAGAGAAAAAGAGTACGGGATTAAAAAGTCATGATTGTCACATTTTATTGGAATATCTTATTCCTTTAGAAACTTGTGGATTACTTTTAGATAATGTGTATGATGCTATAGTAAATTTGTCTCGGTTCTTTCGGTTGTTGTGTTTCAAAGAGTTGATTGCAGTAGACCTCGAACAATTGTACATGGATATTATATTGACACTTCACAAATTTGAAATTATATTTCCACCGTCAATCTTCGACATCATGATGCATCTCCCGGTTCACTTGTCATTTGAGACTTTACTTGGGGGACCTGTCTAGTATCGATGGATGTATCCGTTTGAACATTATATGAGTACAATGAAAAGATATTTGCGGAATAAAAACCACCCCGAAGCCTCAATAAGCGGGAAATATCTTGTAAATGATAGTATTAGTTGGAGGAAGAAGACCAAGAAAATGCATAAACTGAAATCTCGGACATTTCAATATTTTCATCATTGAAAGACCTATCCAACGGAAAAATATACAACTTGGATTATAGCGATCGAGTGACAGCTCATACATACATTTTGAAAATTTGTCCCGAAGCAGAACCTTTTTACATGTAAGATTCAATATTTTGTTGTTATAGTACGTCTAATTAATTAGCATTAAAGAGTATGCTATTTAAAATTCAATTTATTTACAATGATTATATGCAGTATTGCAATAACAATGAGTCTCGTGGAGAAACGTATGCCACCTATTTCAAGCATAGAGTGAGTGGATTCAAAACCATATCTAATAACTTTATATTTATTTTAACGACTAAATTTTGGTAATGTATATATATAGGTCGCTCAATTAACAGAAAATAACGACATATCAAGAGACCTCAAGATCCTAGGCGAAGATCCAAGTATGTACTCGTGTATGTATGTTTAGTGAAAAGTAAATGGATACAAATTATGTACAAAAAAACACGACAAAGGTTTGACCACTCAAAATAGTGGAGTTGTTGTTGAAGGGTACAGCGGGTTAGATACTATGTCATACTACGGAGTTTTAACCGATATAATCCAAGTACAATATTTTTCTTAGAAACGAGTTGTCTTATTCAAGTGTAAGTGGTTTAATACACACTCGGGAGAACTAGGAGTGAAAGTGGATAAATATGGGTTCGTAAGTATAAATATAAACCGAATTTTGAAAACTCAAAGTCAGGACCCGTATATATTGGAGAGTCGAGCAAAACAAGTATTCTACGCCCCTGATATGTCAGCCCGACCCGGTTGGAAAATTGTGACAAAAATAAATCTGCGGTTTACGAATATATAGTTAAGATTAATTAAGTAGATTTTATGTTTTTACTTTATATTCATTCTTATTACTACTCTATTTCAATTATTCTCCATTTTATTAATGGTATGCATTAAGGATGTCTGAAGGTCCAAAAACTATTTAGAAGAGTATGAGAAAAACACCCAGCAAATTGTCTAGGCCATACCAAAACCTACTTGTACAGTCAGAAAACTTAAGGCCCGGAGAAGAGTCTTCTAGAGACGCACCATTAGATTTAGACCCGTTAGCTACTACTCCCCCAGCACGTGATACACATGACGAGGATGATGCTAAGGTTGAAGAGTTTATTGAGAGTATGTTTGCATCAATGGGGGATGACGAGGAGGACCACAAGGAGGCTTACGAGGAGGATCATGAACACCATTCCACTCCCGACCCATCATCGACAAGTAACATGTTTTACACTTAGTTATTGTTTTTATTGATTTACATCTAACTATGAATTTGATAATTTTGAAGAATCTTCCACCCGCAAGAGACGAGGGAAGAACAAGAATATCGCGATATCTAGGAGGCAACCGGGGACAAAGATTGTTATGACTTTTAGAGAGGTAGATGGGAGGCCCGACGGTGTCGGAGATGGATGAAAGAGGTGGTCTAGACATTTGGGGTCGGTTGTGCGGGACCTCTCAGCCGTCTCACACCGTCTCCTGAAGTGGAAGACATTAAGTGCTGACCAATTGGATTCACTTTGGATTGCTATGACGGTAATCATTACTTAATTATACATTAATCATTCAATATTTTTTTTATGACATTTGAAAGATTTATTTTTATGGATCCGTTCGAGTGTACTAATGATGGTTCTATTGATCAATATCGAGCGACCGGATTAACACACCAAACAAATTTGGGATAGGTGGCGCTTGGATTTGAACATGAATTATATCCGCATTTATCAAGGAGACGAGGCGGTGATACTGGGCAATCCCCCACGAGACTACGATCGAGATAATTGGGAGTTCGTGTGTCGGAACCATTACTTCACGGAAAAATTTAAGGTACGGTTTCAAAATTCAAATAAAATCTGATATCAATTATTTAACTTCATTTTTTATTTCAAATACAGCAAAATAGTCGTACCAATGTTGTTAACAGGAATAAGCTGAAATTCCCACATCATACTGGAAGTAGGTCGTTTGCTCAAGTGGAGAAAGAGTTGGTATGTACATTATTCATTATTTTTAATAACTTAATATAGAGAATGTTATTAATTTTATAAATCATTTCTTTCATCAGACGCTTGAAATAGGACGGACCCCTTCCGTTGTTGAAGTATTCAAAAGGACCCGTACCCCAAAACCTAAAAAAGAAAACCCAACCCCTGCCCCGGACGAAAGAGTGCAAGAGAAAATTGTAAGTTAATTGAATTTAAATAATTTACATAAAGCTAGCTTATTATTATAATGAAAATTTATTTCAAATGTGCAGGCGGAGATGGAGGAGGTAAGAAGCAATGAACCGAATACATCTAAATTCAACTTGACTAAGAGAGTATGGGGTAGTGATCGGTATGGGATCATGCGTTCGGCTCACACACTTTCGAAAGGATCGTCGAAGTGACAACAGTTCACAACGATCCACTGATCGGTTGTTTAGGGAGAATCAAAGATTGGCGATGAAAGTGGAGGAATTGGAAAAGAGGGATAAAAAACAACTCGAACTATTCATGAACTGGAAGCGGAAAAACTAGAAATGAGGACAAGAATGAAGAACTTTGAAATATTTTTGAGGCAATATCAACCACCTCCACCTCCTCCACCAGCTAATTCTAGTACGTTTTGATTGGTTTATTTCGACTGATAACAGGTTTATGGATGATTGAGTACATTTAATTCGAATTATAACAGGTTGTTTGGATGATTGGTTTGGTTTAGAATTTTAGAATGATAATGGTCATTTGGTTTATGAATGTTATTTGTATATATATTGGTTTGGCTGAACAAGTTTTGGTTGCGCACAAAACAATCGGCCTATTTTGTACATTTTATAGGGAAAAACCGAAAATTAAATGAAAAAACCGAGAGTTTTTCATATACCTCTCGGGTTTATTTGAAAAGGAAAAACTGAGAGTTATATGGAAAGCTTTCGATTTTTCTTGAAATGGAAAAATCGAGAGTTTTCCATATACCTCTTGGGTTTATTTGAAAAGGAAAAACTGAGCGTTATATGGAAAGATTTTGGTTTTTTTAAGGGAAAAACCGAAAGTTTTTCATATACCTCTCGGGTTTTCTTGAAAAGGAAAAACTGAGAGTTGTATGGAAATCTTTCGGTTTTTCTTTAAAGGAAAAACCGAGAGTTAATTGGAAAGTTTTTTTTTCTTGAAAGGGAAAACCGAGAGTTTTTCATATAACTCTCGGTTTTTTCCCTTCAAGAAAAACCGAAAGTTAATTGGAAAGCTTACGGTTTTTCTTGAAATGGAAAAAACCGAGAGTTATATGGAAAACTCTCGGTTTTTCTCTGTCAAGAAAAACCATGAAACCGAAAGCTTTCCAATTAACTCTCAGTTTTTCTCTCGAATATCTAACTCGAAAAATCTACGATATCTCTCGGTAAACACCCAATTATATTTACCGAAAATGTCTATACCGAGGAATGACGAGAGTCACTTAAACCTTCGGTATTAGGTCATTATCGAGAGTTTTTACTCTCGGTTTTGACCCATTTTTCACTGGTGTATGAATATAACACACAAATCAATTTTATAATTTTTAAATGAAAGTTATGCTAAAAAAAACTTGAGTAAATGTTACAAAATACCGACAAACATGCTTTTAGCGAAAATATTTTTTTAGCTTTCGTCTAAAATATTATTTTCAACCATTTTCTATTTTTATTTTATTTTTATTTTTAAACAATAATTAAAGCACAATAGTAGAAAGAAAAATAATTACCTGAGTATGATTTTATGATGTATATGAACATTCTACTTATTTTTTTTTTGGGAAAGAACATTCTACTTATTTGTAATTACATCAATTCATCTTCTAATAGTTTTTTATAAATTTAAATTTATTTCTGAATATTTTGGATAACCTTCTTCAAGCTTGGAAAAAATATCCAACAAAATCATTCTAAGATTGTTTTGTAATCGAATTGTAGAGTTAAATCATGACTATAACCACGACTAAAAGAAATTTGTTAAGGTTTTATAAAAATTTCCTTATGTATTGGCTATGATGATATGTTGGGTCCTTGTTACGATTTTAGTAAGGGCAGATCTATATAGAGCTCGAGTGACATGCTGCTAGCCACGAAAATATATTTATTTCACGGTAAAATTGTAACATTACCTCATAATTTTTTAATTATTTTCAATTTAATTCATTATTTTTTATTTAATTATTAAAATAATGACAAAACTTACATATATCCACTCATTTTATATATAATTTTTTCGTTATTTTTTTAAACTCATCTCAAAATTTTCAAGTCCACCACAACCCAGATTTATAAAAAGTCCCTGGATCTAAGGCTGTGATTGAGCTTGTACAATGATTTTAAGCCAATTAGAATTTGTTTTAGTTTGCTGTAATCGAGTTATATGAAACTGAAATTTCCAATCATCTTCTCTAAGTTGTCAATGATACTCTAGTATGTATTATGTCGTGGTTTAGGCTTCGACTTTAGTTGAAAGTGTTCTAAATGTGATGAGGAGTTTGTGTATGGCTTTAGTTTAAGGTTTGGTTGGTTATAACGAAAAACGAGGTTTGTTCTTGTTGTTGTAATTGTCCGGCATGTGTACCGACAGAGATTGGGAACTATGATAAACATATTATTTTTAATGATTTTTTTAACAAATAGATCGCATATGTGAAAGAGAAGTAGGGTTACTTCGAAAGAATTGTACAACTCAATTCTAGATTCTCTCATAGAATTAAGCTCGCGTTCCAGGCCAATAAAGACACAACCATGAGAGTTTGACATGTATTAAGAAGAATTATATATGAAAGTGTGTGATTATTTACACAAAATATAGAATAATTCAATGACATCGAGTCTACTAACCAACTAGTAAAGTTATATGTTTTCATAAGAGAATGTTCAATGAGTAATATCTACATATATTATGTATGATTCAATTATTGAACATTTCACTAGCTTAATCTTATAATTTCTATTAATGTGGATAATTGTTGAAATTTCTATTAAATAGGTGAATTTCAATAATAAAATCGAGTTAGTGAGTTTGTCCCACATTGAAAAATAGAAAAATGTAGCATGTTTAAGTTACACAGATAAGTTATATATAATATGATATTGTGATAGTATTGTTTATCCTAAAATGATTTAATTAGAGTTACAAAGTTTAAACAAATAGGCCTTTAACTTAGAAGATAAAAAAAATATACAACTTTATTTACTATTAATTTTTTCAATAATCCAAATAGGCCTTTAACTTATTTTACAAAATGCATTTTATTGACATAAAAATATATAATTACATACATGAGTTATTTGAATCTTTTTATGGATATATAACTAGAGTTGAACTTTATTATTTCATTGACTTATTTTAAAAATATTAGTCTAAAGTAATAACTATCCTTCATCATCTAATTTTTTTACAATCCTAAGAAGTTTTAAGTAAGAAAAGGGAAAAAAAATATCTTCAATAACCCAAGTCTTCTAACCCAAAAAATATAAAAAAAAATATGTCATTTACAATCTTCAATCAACTTAAAAATGGTCACAGTAAAATAGTAGATTTGATCTTTTAATTCCTGTCTTGTTCATTTTGAGTTTTAAAAATCGTTCAAAATCAATTTTCTAATCAATCACTTCTCAACCATCACGTCATTTATTTTATTAACCAAAATACTAAAATACTCTTTATTTTAAATAATTATTTTTTATTTTATTAATATATAACAATACATTTTAAGTTTTTTTTATAAAAAATAATCATCACCTTCTCAAAATTATCATAAATCATTATTTTTTTCTTTCTCTAAGTTTTTTCAAAAACACCAATCCAAAAAGGCCATAAGTCTTCCTTAAGAGGATATTTATGTTTTGAATATTTGTTATTTTCACTTATGCCTTGTTTGAATTGGGGTTTTTATAATAACCTAAAGGAATAAAATAAATAATGATTTTGAGGAAAAATAATATTTTTGATAAAATTATTTAAAAAAAATATTGATATTTAATAATAAAATAATAAATAATAATTTAAAATAAAAGATATTTTATTATTTTGAATAATGAATTGAATGATATGATTAATGAAAAGAGTGAGACGTATTAGCCTGTGCTTTATTAGCCTGTGCTTTATTACAGGTAGTCATTCCCCTCTTCCTTTAGTCTTTTCAACCTTGAATCTTAAGTCGCGTCATGTCTCGCCCATGTTTGAGTGGGTTGAGTTATTTAAATAAAAACCAAATTGTTATTGACAATTAATTAGAATAGGAAAAATTGTATTTGAATAATATATTGCTTACATTATTATTATATATAATTAAACTAATATAATGATATAATATTAATATTATCACAATTTATAATATTGTGATAAAATTTACAATCTCAAATCCCCGCTCACTGTCATCACCTGCATCCCTTTAAGGTCACTAGCGCATACACTAACAATAAACCCGACCCATCTGATTGAGTCTCTTGTAGTTGAAATGGGCATCCAGAACGAATTTGAGGCACGCAGCACCACCCCGGTTGGCTCACCTGGAGAATGCCAAGAGTGGATCAATGCTGACCCATATGAATCCTGCATTCAAGGAAAGCCAAAATTAAAGAAGAAAAGTTTAGTTTGAAAAGACAATCACAATTTGAATATGATGAATGAGACAATATAAGACAAACAGTACCTTGATAAACAATCCGATCATCGTGGATGATCCAATTAGTTCTGATCAATCCCACCGTGACTTCATCTAAAATCTGAGGGATCATACAGAATCTAAATCATAAATCAAATCCACAATATAAATATTAAAACTAGATGCAAAAAATGGTCACTGACGAACCTGATTTGAAAGCCCAAACGGCTGCAGAATGATGTAGGGAGACTGTGCGACCGAAAACCTTATACAGCAACAAGGTTCGGTAGATTCTATATATACCATCGGAGACATTTCTTTAGATATTTCAATCTTGGCATAATCGGAAGAAGATGCTATAGATTGGAACTGATTCATTTGAGAGATTGAAAACTACGGCGGCAGGAGAGGACGGGCAAGGAGGAAAAACATATTTAGGTTAAAGTCTCTATGAAACTTCCCTTTGGGCCTGTCCTATTTATAAATAGATCTGGTGGTATAAAATATAATTTTATCCAACAATGTTTTTAACTTTACAATTGTATAATTGAATATTTAATTAGTAAATTTTAAACTCAATCTTATTTTAAATTAAAATAAAAATATAAATAAAATCTTTATAATTGATTGAATTTGTATATAAGATCCGAAAAGATATATATTTGTTCTAAAAATAAAATATCTTTGATTTTAATGCGAAAAACAAATATAAAATTCACATTTTTTTGTCAATTAATTTTGATATATATATAATTATATTTATAAAAAAAAGTATAATAATATAATCTAATATTAAATATGCTTGCGAACTATATTAATTATTGGATAAAGATGAAAAAAATAGAGAAAGACGATAACGATAAACATGAAGTTATCTTTTATATATATATATATATATATATATATATATATATATATATATATATATATATATATATATATATATATATATATTCTTTTCTTTATTAGTCAAATAATATTATATAATAATCCACAATTTCTTTTATTTTACATTATCACACATATTTTCATCTATATCTATTGCTTATCTATACATTATATGAATTATTAGCTATTAAAGTTGATATATATATATAATTTTATTTTGATCTAATTAATAAAAATAAAAAATATATTTATTTATTAATTAATAACTTATCATTTTTAAATTTATTATCTTAATTTCAATTTAATTATTTCATTTTTAACTATTTAAAATCATTAAATTAAATTATTATTATTTTATTTTAATCTTCTATACAAAAATATAAATATAATTAGTTTTTCATTAATTACTTATCCTTTTAAATTTTATTAAATTAATTTTAATTTAAATATTTTCTTCTTAATGATTAAAATTACATGCTTAAAAATATTTAATATATTTTTTTAATTATTATTAAATAATATTTCAAAAAGTTACTCTAAATTAATATTTTATTTGACCAAAAATAATTAATATTATTTCCACAAAATATTTATATAAAAATAATAAAGTAATATTTTTAATATATTAAAAATATAAAACTTTATATAAAAATAATAAAATAATATTTTTAATATATTGTTAAAAAATTTATTTTATTATTTTTATACAATGTTTTTAACCTTACAATTGTATAATTGAATATTTAATTAGTCAAATTTAAACTTAATCTTATTTTAAAATAAAATAAAAATACAAATAAAATCTTTATTATTGAATTTGTTCATAAAATACGAAAATATATATATATATATATATATATATATATATATATATATATATATATATATATTTGTTCTAAAAGTAAAATATCTTTGATTTTAATAACAAATATTAAATTGAATTTTTTTTGTAAATTAGTTTTGATATATATATATATATAATTATATTTATAAAAAAAAAGTAAAATAATATAATCTCATTTTGAAAATCATAATGAATTCTATTAATTATTGGATAAAGTTGAAAAAATAGAGAAAGGAGAACACGATAATCTTTAAGTTATCTTTTTTATATTATTTTTGTTATATATCATCTTTTCTTTATTATTGTGTAATAATTTAATATATTAATCCATAATTTATTTATTTTACATTATAACCCACATTTTGACCCATTGCATAAATTTTCTTTTAATAATATTAAATCTGATATGAAATCTTAAATAAGTGTCAAAATATTGATAATTAATAAATTAATCTTTAAATCAAATTGATAAAAAAAAATTATATTTACTATAATTTAAGTAATGTTAAAATCTACTTAATTTTTGAAATTAAAGTTAATTTTCTTAATTTTCAAACAATAATGTTTTTTATTTAAAAAAAGAGGAGTGATAGAGTGAGGGAATTTAGTGAGGGAATTTGGTGAGGGAATGACGTGACATCGTTGGAAAATGTAAAAGTGGGAGGAAAGAGAGAAATTATTTGATTTTTTCAACGAATAAAAAAATTATGTCACGTCATTCCCTCATCAAATTCCCTCACCAAATTCCCTCACCTAATCATTTCTCTTAAAAAAAGTTAAATGCTGAACAGTCCCTGAATGTTTGGATATTAGACTACTTGGTCCCTAAACCAA
This sequence comes from Impatiens glandulifera, assembly GCF_907164915.1. Taxonomy (NCBI): domain Eukaryota; kingdom Viridiplantae; phylum Streptophyta; class Magnoliopsida; order Ericales; family Balsaminaceae; genus Impatiens; species Impatiens glandulifera. Next base: position 11,931,048 of record NC_061869.1, on the reverse strand, counting down.
AATAATAGAACCCGTTAGTCTCTATCGTCCAAAACTGTTAGTCAAAAGCCTTTTGACTGTTAAATAATGACCATTTTGCCCTTACCTTTTTTTAAATAAAAAAATTAAATTAAATTAAAACCTAACCTAACCTAAATCTAATTTAACATAAATCCACATTCGCCCAGTCGAGATCGCACAAAGAAAGCTACCTTCTTCAATCAATATCCCCTCCGCCGGAGAGGAGCCCTTCAGTCGCCGATGGTTCGTAGGAGCGTCGGATGTCTAATCTGAGATGAAGAAAACCAACTCCATTACTTTCTTCTTCTTCTTTTTTTTCATCACCACCTACGTTCAAGCTGAGAATGTAACACATTAGTCCATCTCTCTCCTTCGAAAATCCTCGACTCCGAAATGCATACATTACTTTGCAAGCTTTGAAGCTCGCCATTCTCTCAGATCCTCTCAATCTCACAGCCAACTGGGTTGGATCTAACGTCTGTACATACACCTATGTATACTGTGCACCGCCTCCAGACAATCCTTCCATAAGAATAGTCGCCGGAATCGATCTCAACCATGGTGACATTGTCGGTTATCTACCGAACGAGCTTGGATTACTTACAGATCTTGCATTCTTTCATATTAACACCAATTGTTCTCTTGCCTCAGTCGCCAGGGTCGTCTTCAATCACTTGCACTGTGAATTCGTCTTCAAATCCCGATTTGGGAGAAAGGGTTCGACTGGCTTCGACGGGAGATTTCTTTGGTTTGTTTGATTTTAAATCCCACTTGCACTGTGGTTATGTTAGATTAGATTTAGGTTAGGTTAGGTTTTAATTTAATTTAATTTTTTTTAATTTTAAAAAAGGCAAGGGCAAAATGGTCATTATTTAACAGTCAAAAGGCTTTTGACTAACCGTTTTGGACGGTAGGAACTAACGGGTTCTATTATTTTGGTTCAGGGACCAAGTAGTCTAATATCCAAACTTTCAGGGACTATTCAGCATTTAACTCTAAAAAAAAATATAATTTAACAATTACCACATAACTATATAATGTAGAATATAAAATAATAATATTTTTAACTAAAATAAAATTATAATTTAACAATTACTACATAATTATATAACCTATAAAATTAGGTGATTGTAACATTTTTACTTTTTATCTGTCTATACATTATATGAATCATTAGTTATTAAAGTTTGATATATATATATAATTTTATTTTAATCTAATTAATAAAAATAAAAAATAATTTATATATTAATTAATAACTTATCATTTTTAAATATATTATCTTAATTTCAATTTAACTATTTAAAATCAATAAATTAAATTATATTATTTTAATTTAATCTTCTATACAAAAATATAAATATAATTAGTTTTTCATTAATTACTTATTCTTTTAAATTTTATTATATTAATTTTAATTTAAATATTTTCTATTTAATGATTAAAATTACATGCTTAAAAATATTTTATATCTTTTTTAATTATTATTAAATATATTGTAAAAAAGTTACTCTAAATTAATATTTTATTTGACAAAAAATAATTAATATTATTTTTACCTAAAACTTTAAATAAAAAAAATATTTTAAATATTTTTAGTTGAGATTATATATTAAAATATTATTTTATTATTTTTATATATATTAAAATATTATTAAACTATCATACTCTGGCCTAAATTGCATGACGAACGTAAGTGAAACAATCGTTAAGCTTCCATGGTTATTATTATATTATTATAATAATAATTATTATAATTTATTTTGTATTTGAAGTTATTTAGAAATTAATTAGTATTTCTATCACTATTACAGTTACAATTTCAAATCCTTTTTTAAATTGTCAGATTAAAAAAATGAAAGTCATTTAAATGGGAGAAATTGAACTAAATCCCGGTTTCATTTGGAGTAGAATTAATAAATGCATGATTATTAGGAATTAAATTTGAAAAGAAAGAAATGGGCCAATTTTTTAGATAGAGAAGAGATTTTTACTAATAAGATAAAATAAACAACTTATGAAAAAAAGACATCTATTTAATACCAAGAAATTGTGATGTTGCTCAAAAGTTGGAACTTGTGAAAAAAAAAAAGATGATACATTTTTTAGATAAAGTTTGTTTTTTAGATAAAGTTAGGATATTCTTAGTAAAATGAATATAAATCTCTTATACAATACTCTTTTCAATTATGTTATCTTAATGGGTTACTTAACAAAAGGTCAAAAATGTTCTATTTTTTTCAACTTTTTTAAAGAAGAAAAAAAAAATTCTTTGCTGCTGCTTTTTGTATATCAAGTATAATCATGGGTTATTTATCTACTTATAAATTATTTTCTATCACATTTTCACTATCCATAATGGGTATAACAATCACATAGTTAATAGACAGTATTTATAAGTACAAGTATGATTAAAATTCAATCATATATATTTGGCATTTATCTCTCTTGATTGTAATCAAAGCAAGAGAATCATGATTAATAAACACCAAAAACATGTCTCTCTTTTCATTGCAATCAAAACATGATCAAAATCACCAAAATAAACATGTACTCTCTTTTTGTGTTATATATTTATAACATTGTTTTTTAACTAAATGTTCATAATTTTAATTTTTAGCTAAAACGTTTAAAATTGAAATAAAATATATTATGTTCTATATTAAATGTGAGCATAACTTTAAAATTTTGAATAATAATAATAATTAAAATTGACTTTAAAGTTTAAAAAAATCTAAAGAATGTAAATATTTTACAAGAAAATAAGGTTTCTTATAAAAATTTTGTTTTGTTTGTTTTGAGTAAAGGGGAAGAGTCATTTTAAAAGATAAAGAAAATACTAATTGCTAAGATGAATATATATATATATATATATATATATATGTTGAAAGTTAGTTTGGTTTAACATGAAATGGGCATGGTCATAGTTTGTTAGGTTTTGTTAATCTTGTGACTTTCTCCTTTTTATTTCCTAGTAATAATAATTAATCACTCAAATTTGTTTCTTGGTTGAAATGTCTATTTGAATGAGATCTGAATCTAGAGACGATTTGTGGACGTCGTTCAATGAGTAGAGCTTTGTTGAACTTATCGGATTCGATCAAAAGTCATAAATTAGGATGAAATGTTTATGACGATTTTTCAATTTACACTTACTTGGGATGGCGTGGAGATTTGTCAGAATATGCAATGTAAGTATAGAATTTCACTTATATTAGTTTTTTTTTTAAATCAAAACAATTGTTTTGATATATCTGAGTGATTGTTAAAACTAGTAAAAATAAATCAAGATGGAGATGATAGATAAGAATGTGATCAAGGAATTAGGAAATAAGACTTAGATAGAAAATATGTTAAATAATAAGGTTTGAAAGCTTCAATTTTCAATTATAATCTACTAACCCTAATCACTACATGTTTATACTCACTCTTTATTAGTTTTAGTGGGCTCAACTAATTACCTTATGAATAAATACCATCACAAAACAAAAATAAAAATTGGGTAGAATCAATAAAACCCACAAGTTAAACAAATAGAGAGTCTACCATACAACTTAAGTTCTATTGGATATTATTTGCTCATTGTTACATTTGTTAATTTAATTTGGTATATAAACGTTATCTTACTCTTCCTCATAATTATTAAAAAGAGAAAAATTAAAGTTATATTAAATAAATAAATATATTAAATTACATAATAATAATAAGTATATAATCATATTTAATTATATAATATTATTATTTAAGCTCTGTCATATATATATATATATATATATATATATATATATATATATATATATATATATATATATAAATTTTTTGGATATCTTATTCAAAAACATAGACAAAAACTTTATTATGTTAATTTCATCCCAATAAAAAAATTAAAGCATAAATTTGTCATTCATCCCAAAAAAATTAAAAGGGTAAATTTGTTATTCATGAGTAGAAAAAATAAAATGATTTAATAATAACAATTAAAATTTGGATTTCATCTTAAAATTTTATTAAATTTTACTATTTTAAGATTTATTAACCAACTTTATTTAAGTTTTTATGATTTAATTTTATAATTTTAAAATTTAATAATTTAATTATGATTTCAATTTAACATAAATAAAATAAATTTATATTTATAAATTAAATTTATATAATTATATATATATATATATATATTTTGAAAAAACGACTTAACATTATTTTATTAAAAATTCTCAAAAAAAACAAAACAAATGATTTTCTGTAAAATTGATCTTACAATTCCAACCAAGTGTCCAGTTCAGCTTGGTTGTAGGAATTCGTCTCAAAGTTTGAAGGTTTGTACTGCTATCGAAAACAATGTATTTACACGTTTCTTCTTCCCTTCTTATGATTCTCAAGTGTACCCTTGCATAAACAATTTATATTTAATTAATGCATAAATAATATTTTTTAAATTTAGATCTGAATTTTTAAATTTTGAAAGTGGAAGTGTAGTCACTTAATTAATAAAAAAAGATATATATATATATATATGTTTTCAACAAATATATATATAATTATTTACATATATATCCAGTTGTATATTTGATAATGTGTGTTCTTATTATACAGGTTTCCTCTATACCACTCCATTTTCACCTTCAAAAAGAACAACTCTCATCATATGTGGTAGTTATCATGCATATCTTGTTTTTTTTTCCACATTTTTTAATGAAGTTAGCATTATCTCAACTAAAAAGTTTTTAATTGAAAATTGAACTCAATGAGATTTGAATTTTCATTAAGACTATTGTTAATTAAGATATTTCTTCATCATATGTGGTAGTTATCATGCATATCTTGTTTTTTTTTCACTTTTTTTCCCATTTTTTTAATGAAGTTAGCATTATCTCAACTAAAAAGTTTTTAATTGAAAATTGAACTAATGAGATTTGAATTTTCATTAAGACTTTTGTTAGTTAAGATATTTCTTGAAAGTATATGAAATATGAATACTCTCATTTATATATGTATTATCAATTATGTGTCTCACTAATTGAAAATTGCCCTATTTTATTGTGAATATTATGTATATATCCCTACTATATTCTTCTAACCTCCTATATTGCGAATCAAATATACAATTTTAAATGGATCAATATAATGAATTATGTTATATTTAATTGATTAATTCAATGCATGATAATATATATGTATATATTAATTACATTTATATAAAAAGTTTAATAATATTATCCACAACTATTTTCTATAAATTAGACCCAATAAACATGCTGGTATATATAGTATTTATCCGTTTAGACCCTAATATCAATAATTATATGTGGTAGTTATTGTTTAGACAAAGTAAACACATTTACTTAAAAAGTTTAATAATATTATATATGGTATTTATCCGTTTAGACCCTAATATCAATAATTATATGTGGTAGTTATTGTTTAGACAAAGTAAACACATTTACTTAAAAAGTTTAATAATATTATCCATAACTATTTTCTATAAAATTAAACCCAATAAACATGTTGGTATATATGGTATTTATCGGTTTAGACCCTAATATCAATAATTATATGTGGTAGTTATTGTTTAGACAAAGTACACATTTACTTATTCACCTATTTTCTCTCTCACTCACTCTCTTTAGTAATATATATAGATGTATACTTTCTTCACCTCTTTCCATATAATTAAGTTTCATATATAATTAAGGTTTTTTATTGATAGATTGAAGAAGCTAGGAAATGGGGAGGAACATCACATTTTTGTTTTTAGGGTTTTTGGCAACATGGGTCATAGCAACTGCAGATCATATCAAATACAAAGATCCTAAAGAACCGTTAAATATTCGATTAAAAGATTTAATGGACAGAATGACTTTAGAAGAAAAAATCGGCCAGATGGTGCAAATCGACAGATCTGTTGCTTCAACAGATGTAATGAAGAACTACTTCATTGGTAATACTTATTTAATTATAACTCATAAACTTAATATTGAATGATTATTAATTTTTTATTTATTTTTTTCAGGAAGTGTTTTGAGTGGTGGAGGCAGTGTTCCAGCTAAACAGGCATCGCCTCAAGTATGGATAAACATGGTGAATGAATTTCAGAATGGTTCAATGGCTACTCGTCTTGGGATTCCTATGGTTTATGGAATTGATGCGGTTCATGGCAATAATAATATCTATAAAGCCACACTTTTTCCTCATAATGTTGGGCTTGGAGCTACTAGGTAAGTAAATCCGCAGTTTATTCATTGAGGTTACTTGAAAACTGTCATTTTTTCGTGTTAGTGTCGTTGTCACAATTAAATTTACAATTGTGATTAGCTTTTTCTAATTAACATGATTGGTCTTAATGTTTCACAAAATATTTTTATATTGTCATAAAACTCACATAAAATAAAACTATAAAATACTTTCCTAGTAGTAAAAAAAAATAAAACTTTAATTGCTTGATTAGCTCTATATGTTCATGCTACTAGGGATCCTGACTTGGTTAAGAGAATTGGAGCGGCGACTGCTCTGGAGGTTAGAGCGACCGGCATCCAATATGCATTTGCACCTTGTATTGCGGTAAGAACCAAAAGGAAAATAAAGAAAACAAATGTCAATGGTTTTGAATTTTCCCTTTATGATTTGAAATGTATACATGTCTTTGTTCATGACAGGTTTGTAGGGATCCGAGATGGGGACGATGTTTCGAGAGTTATAGCGAAGATCATAAAGTGGTTCAAAAAATGACATCTATTATATTGGGATTACAAGGAGAACAACCTTCTACTGTTGGAAAGGGTGTCCCTTATCTTGGTGGCAGGTAAGTTATGTTAAAAGCATTGCATGGGACCGGAAATGTTATAGTGTAACACTAAGTTTTCGAATTTTGATCTCTTATTTTTCTTGATACTTATTTTTGTTTTGTTTCTATGACATGATGTGAATTTTCAATAAACTACCATATTTAATATAAGTATCATAATAATTTATTCTTCAAGTACTTAATAAAAATGTCACCTATATTGGTTAGGGACAAAGTGGCTGCATGTGCGAAACACTTTGTGGGCGATGGAGGAACGACCAAGGGAATCAATGAGAATAACACGGTGATCGATAGGCACGGCTTGCTTCGCATTCACATGCCAGGCTATTACAACTCTATTATTAATGGTGTATCAACCGTAATGATTTCTTATTCGAGCTGGAACGGGGTAAAGATGCACGAACACAAAGAACTCATCAGCGGTTTTCTCAAGAATACGTTGCGTTTCAGGGTAAGATATGTTCCTAAACCTCGATATCTTCGTTGAGATTTTACATTGAAAATTGAATACAAATTTTATCTTCTTCTTTTTCAGGGTTTTGTCATTTCAGATTGGCAGGGAATTGATCGGATATCAACTCCAGCTCATGCAAACTACACATACTCTATTTTAGCTGGAGTTGGTGCTGGCATTGACATGGTTAATATTATATTATTATTATTCCTTTTATTTATACTTATTTGGGAATTATTATTTTGTTACAATCACAAACACTTTTCAAAATTGTCAAATTAAAAGATGAAATTCATTTTGATTGAACATTTTTATAACTAATATTATTGGTTTTGATGTTACACAAAATGAATGTTTTTTTTAGCAAATAAGCTAAAAAAAAACATATTAATATTATCTAATTTCAAATTCTTACTGAAATTAATGAACATGTTATAGATTATGGTTCCTTTCAACTACACCGAGTTCATTGACGGATTAACCACTTTGGTGAATACAAATTACATACCCATGAGCCGAATTAACGATGCGGTTAGAAGAATTTTACGAGTCAAATTTGTGATGGGCTTGTTTGAAGAGCCATTTGCTGATACTAGCTTTGTCAAATATCTGGGATGTAAAGAGCATAGAGAATTGGCCAGGGAAGCTGTTAGGAAAAGCCTAGTACTTTTGAAGAATGGTGAAGCTACAGATGAACCCCTCTTGCCACTCCCAAAGAAGGCAACAAAAATTCTTGTAGCCGGAACACATGCACACAATCTCGGAAATCAATGCGGTGGTTGGTCGATCGAGTGGCAAGGAGTTAGCGGAAACAATCAAACCGACGGTACCTATTTTCTCATACACACTAACTCAGCCACAATAAATTTTGTTTATTTTAAGAGGAATTGAAATTACTTTTATTATACAAGTAGACGAATTTAAAATACGAAACTATTACTTAAAGTTACATATACAATACTTTTTAACCATTTTTTTATTTAACTTATTGTGACAATTTTAAAGGGATTTGTTAATTTACTTGATTTCCACTTTGAACAATTACACATTCTTCAATCTTTGTTCATATTTATTTTATCATTCTATTCATGCTCCCCAAAACTCTTGAGTTTCTTTCCTTCCAAATTCATTAAACTATTCATGTTGATAACTCTTTTGATAAAGTTCTAGTATTTAGGGACATCATTAATCTTCATACACTTAATTATAACTATGTATTTTCTTGGCTATCTTGTGGGATGTTTTAGGTACAACTATCTTGACCGCAATAAAGAACACTGTCGATAAGGATACCGAAGTTGTCTACCAAGAGGACGTTTCAGATATAAAGTTTGTTGAGAACAACAATTTCACGTACGCGATCGTTGTGATTGGAGAGCCACCCTATGCCGAGACTCAAGGGGACAGTTTGAATTTGACGATCCCCGAACAAGGATTAAACACATTACAAAACGTTTGTGGGGCAGTCAAGTGCGTTGTGGTTCTTGTTACGGGTAGACCGGTAGTAATTGAACCGTTGGTTCATCAGATGGATGCCTTGGTTGCGGCTTGGCTGCCAGGATCGGAAGGGCAGGGTGTTGCCGATGTCTTGTTTGGGGACTATGGATTTACCGGAAAGCTTCCGAGGACTTGGTTTAGGACGGTTGAGCAACTACCTATGAATGTAGGGGATGAAAAATATGATCCTCTCTACCCATTTGGATTTGGTCTCACCACTAAGCCTATTAAGGCTAATTAGGAGGGGGTTTTTTGAACTCATTTTGAGAAACTTTTATTTTAGCTTTTTGTCATGCTTTATTATAATTAGGAAGGGGGTTTTTTGAACTCATTTTGAGAAACTTTTATTTTAGCTTTTTGTCATGCTTTATTATTTTTTAAGTGATTTAGAATAATTACATTTCTAGTTTGATTGGCTGCCTAAGTTATTATTATGAAGAAAAATATCCATTAGAGAATAAACATAAATTTGTAGCATCTTGTTTTTTGAATTAAGTGTCATCATGTTCAAATTATTGATATTAATAGGGGAAATTGAATCAAATCCTTCAAGTCTTCAAGAAAATATAGACGAGGAGGACAAATGGGAGTGGAGAAAGGTGATAATGGGAATTATCAAATTTCATTTGGAGTATAATTAATAAATGCATGATTTTTAGGAATACTCAAGTAATTGGACAAGAATATATAAAATTTGAAGAGAACTGAGAAATTTTTTTGATAGAGAAGAGATTTGAAAGGAAAGGAATTCTTAGTAATATAAAAAAATTGTGAAAACATACTCCTAATTAATACCAAGAAATTATGATGTTGAACTTTCTTTGAATATATATATATATATATATTTTTTAATGTAAGAATATTTTATTTATTTTTTAAATTAATTTTTTTTCTCTAGATAAATTTGCACTTGTCCTGACTCCAGTGGATTAATTTAGTTTTTTCTTATTATTAATAAGAATGTTCTTATTTTTTTGTTGTGTTTTTTTATTTGGCCATTGTTAAACATTTTTGTGTGGATGATTTCTTTAGATTCAGTCAAAATATTTTAATGTTTTTAATTTTTTTTTACGACTCTCATTCATATTATTCTGTTTGGATCATTTAAAAAAATGTTCTCATTTTCTCAAACAATTATTTAGTATATGAAGTATAATCATGTTTCATTTATCAACTTGCCGATTATTTTCTATGGGATTCTCATTATCAATATTGGGTGCAAGGCATTAATTCACATTGTTCATATAATACAATAGTCTCACAAGTAAAGTATGATTAAAAATCAATCATATATTTGGCATTTTGTCTCTCTTGATTGTAATCAAAGCAAGAGAAGCATGATTAAAACACACCATAAACATGTCTCTCTTGATTGTAATAAAAACAAGATTAGGACACACACAAAAAAACATGTACACCCTTGTCTCATATATTTATAACATTATTTTTCGATTTTTAGTTAGAATATTTTACAACTTTCTACATTAGATGTGAGCATAACTTTAAAATTGAAAATAATAATAGACTTGTACTAGACCTTGTCAGACACAAAAAGAATGAATATTTGATTAGTATTTTGTTATTTGTGTTTTGTAAATAAAATAAAATTGTCAGATAATAATAAAATTCTTATGAAAAAATATAATAATTAAAGGGTATGTTTGGATGATAGGAATTGGTATTGAAACTTTAGTTTCACAAGAATTGAAATTAAATTACAATTTCATTCTTATATTTGAGAAAATTATAATAAATGTAATGTTTGAAAAAAGAATATAATAAAAATAATTTTAATATATATTATTTATTTTATAAAATATTGGCTATACACAACCATTTATGATAGCTCAAGTGTCAAGAGTTTTGTTTAAGTTTAGATTTTCAATAAATAAAAAATATCGATTTGATATTTTAACTTCAGATATTAAAAAAATATCGATTCAACAATTTAAATTATTAAATTCAAAATAAGATATAATTTTACCTGTTAACTTTTTAAATTAAAATTATATATATTAATTTAAAATGTTAACTTAATAAATTAAAAAAGAAAAAAAATATGAGTTCGATATTTTAACATCCTAAGTAAAAAAAAACATGCACTCCCTTATTGATACAAGGAATTGATTTTCATGAAAAAAAATTCACCAGTTGCTAAGATAGTACAATCATGATTGTAATTGCCTTAGCAGCCCAAGATTGACACCTTCACCGGGTCGATCTAAACAATGCATTTTAAAATAAATACATTGTCAACAATGCATTTTAAAATAAATACATTAATGAAGATATGTATATGAATCCTCCTTCTACTTGGTAAGGTTTGGAAACTTGTTAAAAGTCTTTCTGGACATAAACAAGCTTCTCGGGAATGGAATAAAGAATCCACTTATCGACTTATTTAGTATGGTTTCAAACCATCTTCTAATGATAACTATCTTTTTTGTTAAGAATGATGAATCAAAGATCATTGTTTTGCTTTTTGTATGTTGATGACATATTACTGTGTAGAAATGATTTAGAAGAAATTAATAAGGTCAAAGATTTCATCAAAAAAAAATTTTATTAAAGATCTTGATGAAGCTAAATATTTCTAGCTTAGAAATAAAAAATAAAACAAGCATTATAATCTGTGTTAATAAAAAAAAAAAAAGCATTACAGATATTTTTAAAGAAAAAATTGGTAAGTGTAAAACCAAAAAAAAATAGTATGCTTAAAGGTTTAAAACTTGAAAAAGAATCTCACGCACGTTGAAAAGAACCTGATAAATATAAGAGACTGGTTGGAAAACTTATATACTTGAATTTTAAAAAATTTGATATTAATTTTAGTGTGCAATAACTTAGCAGTGTCGGCCTTAAGATTTGGGCTGCCCCAGCCTGGGGTAAAAAAAAGATCGAAAATATTGTTGCTCTAAATCTATTTTAAAAATGGATTAAAAAAATAATTTGTAATGAGATTTGAACCCACAATCAACTAAAGATTTTAAATATTTATCTTTCACCACTAAGATACAACACTTTTTTTTTTAAAAATTATAATATTATTTTATAAAAATATCATACTAATTTTAATAATTGAGCTGCCCTAGCCAAAGGCTTGTTAGGCTTAACTTTGTCAATTTATTCATTCCCTTAATACACATCATTCATAATCATTGATAAGCTGTTTTGAGAGTGGTTAGATATTTGAAAGAATGTCCTTCTTTAGGACTGTTTTATTCTACTAATAGTTGTACATGTTTAGAATTTTTTTCAGATTTTGATTGAGTCAATTGTTCCAATAGTAGAAGGTCATTATTAAGTTATTGTATAAAGCTAGAAAAAATCAGTCATTTATTGAAAAACAAAAAAACAAACGAGCGATAGTGTCTCGATCTAGTGATGAGGCTGAATATAGAAGCTTAAGATCATTGTTTGTGAGCTTCTCTAAATTTTATATATTCTTACAGACTTGAATCATACTGTTGTTCTCCCTACTACCCTTTAGTGTGATAATAAATCTGCAATTCAGATTTCTGAAAATTTTGTATTTATGAAAGAACTAAACACTTGAAAATTGACTGCCATTAGGTTGGGGATAAATTTAAGAAAGGGTTTATATTCTTAAACACATTCCTTCCAAATCTCAAATTGTTGATTTCTTCACAAAGTCTTTGGAACATGTTAAATTTCAAAATCTATTGTCCAAGATGAATCTTGGAGAGTCATCTTGAAGAGAGTGTGTCAAATTATGTTCTTATAATCTTTGAATAATTTTGATTTTATATGGGTATGCCATGATTGATTGAGTACGTAAAAGTAGATAATTATTTTTATCATAGTATAAAGTTTAAGGACCAATTTAAAAAATTGAGAAAGTCTAAGGACTTCAACAATATTTCATCATCAATTTGAATAAACGCGAGCATAACCTCATTTTGAGAGTTATCGCTTCTTTGTTATTTCTTCATTTTTTTACAACTTAGTTTCTTGGTATTGATATTGAATTTTAATAAAAGGTAAATAAAAGAATAAGAGAAAAAATGAAAAAAATAATAATAAAAGTGTTGGCATAGTGGTCATAATTTCCTGTAAAATGAAATTGGTGTGGTCATAATTTGTTAGGTTAATTTTGTTACTTATCTTGTGACTTTTTACATTTTATTTCCAAACTTTAACAATAATGAATTAGTTGAATTTTCTATTTGATCAAGTTCCATAGATGATTTGTTGATGTAGTAGAGTTTTTATCAAACTTCTCGAATTAAGGCAAAATTCACAAAGTCTGGTTGACGATGCATCGCAACGATTTCACGATTTTCATTTACTTTGGATGGCATGAGGATCCGTCGGAATCGGCGATGTAAGTATATAACCAGAACATATATAAGTTTTGTTTGTTGTGTTAAAAATATTTTTTCATTACAAAATCGTTGAAATGTTCTTGTTTTTTTGCCACATTTCATCGCAATGTCACCCACCAAATTATTTGTTCTTGACTAATTACAAATTGTCCAATTCTTAGTTCAACTAGATTGCACTTGTCTGAAAACAAATTTCTAACCATTATAACTCCAAATTGCAAAAATATAAACAAATATGTGCTCTATAGAGATAAATTCATTTTTTCTATCATTCCATACATAACCAATCATTAGTATCAATTCAACGTGGCTTAATGTTGAAATCACATGTTCAAGATTGCGTAGACTATTGCAATTGTTAAAAGTTGCATTTTCAATAATTTTTTCTAACAAAATCTTTAACATTTGAAATTAAATAATATACTTTCATTTTATTAGGTATCAGTTATCTTCTTTCCTCAATTTTCTATTTTCTGAAAACTAATCATAAACTTTTTCGTGTTTCCAAGGGAAAAGTTTGTAGAATAATATCAATCTCTAAATTCATTTCTTTATATAATCTATTAATGTGTTTCTTCTAATTGTTTAGGGAATTTGAATTTGAAAGTTCATTGCAACTTTCTGAAGTTCTATGGACTATATATATGACGGATAATCTCCAAGTATGTTTATCATTTTTGGGGACGATGGAGCCGCACTCATTCCTCCTTTCACTCCATTTTCACTTTCAAAAGAACAACTCTTACTTATCAACTTCATAATGCAAAGCTCCCTTTAA